>NW_020837970.1:6421907-6515427 GCF_003676395.1 Aethalodelphis obliquidens
GCGTCCGGAGCCTGTTGCTCCGCAACGGGAGAGGCCAAAAAAGTGAGGGGCCCGGGAACAAAAAAAAAAAAAAAAAAAAAAAAGACCCAGAAAAACTGGGATAATACTATCAATAAAGATTATGAGGACTCTATGAGAAAGTTTATTTAAATTAGAATATAGGAAGAGTGATCAATAAATGTTACCTAAGACAGGAGGGAACAAGAAATAAAAATATAGAAGGACTACAATGCATTGAACAAGAGATTGAATCAAAAAGTTTATTTGTAACGTTCTAGGTTAGTTGCAGTGAGGGATAAACCATAAGAAATAGTACTTCTATTTTAAATGAAAACATAATATGTCTAATATGGATTAAATTTCAGGTTTAACCATGTCAAATCAGTTAATAAAAGCACTTTACCATTCTTAACATTTCTGTTTACAAAGACCTGAGAGGTGGTAAGGATTGTTTTATAGTTGTAGCTTTTGATAACACCACCAATATTATAACAATAAAGCAAAAATATAATTATACTCACAACCCCAGTGCACAAAACATCTATTGGGTTGGCCAAAAGGTTCGTTTTTTTCTGTAAGATGGCTGTAGTAGCACTTAGTTGTCTTTAACTTCATTCATAATAATTTTGTTAGATTGTATGTGACATCTATCATATCCACGTGCATTTGAAAAAAGACATCAAATTTGGTGTATTTTTGTGTAGCCATTTTAATATTGAAGACGGAAGAAAAAAAGCAACATTTTCAGCATATTATGCTTTATTATTTCAAGAAAGTTAAAAATGCAACCGAAATGCAAAAAAAGATTTGTGTAGTGTATGGAGAAGTGCTGTGACTGATCGAACGTGTCAAAAGTGGTTTGCGGGGCTGAGCCCGGCGCGCCGCGCTTGAGTGGCCGTTCCTCCGCCAACGAGTGGCGAGGGCCCGGGGAGCGCGGACTCCGGGCGCGCCGGCCATGGCTCCCTGGGCGGGGGCCGAACTCTTGGCGCTGAATCCGCTGCGTGCCGTGTGGCTCACGCTGGCCGCGGCCTTCCTGCTGACCCTACTGCTGCAGCTCGTGCCGTCTGGCCTGCTTCCGGGCTGCACGCTCTTCCAGGACCTGATCTGCTATGGAAAAACCAAGGAAGGGGGGCCGTCGCGACCGGCCGCCTGTCGGGCCTTTGATGTCCCCAAGAGCTATTTTTCTCACTTCTATATCATCTCAGTGCTGTGGAATGGCTTCCTGCTTTGGAGCCTTACTCAGTCTCTGTTTGTGGGAGCACCTTTTCCAAACTGGCTTCATCATTTACTCAGAATTCTTGGGGCTGCGCAATTCCGAGGGGGTGAGCTCGTGCTGTCTGCGTTCTTAGTACTAGTGTTTCTGTGGCTACACAGCCTACGAAGACTCTTCGAGTGCTTCTATGTCAGTGTCTTCTCCAATGCCGTGATTCACGTCGTGCAGTACTGTTTTGGACTTGTCTACTATGTCCTTGTCGGCCTAACTGTGTTGAGCCAAGTGCCAATGGACGGCAGGAATGTCTATGTGATAGGGAAAAATCTCTTGATGCAAGCTCGGCGGTTCCATATCCTCGGAATGATGATGTTCATCTGGTCGTCTGTCCATCAGTGTAAGTGTCATGTCATTCTCGGCAATCTCAGGAAAAATAAAGCAGGAGTGGTCATTCACTGTAACCACCGAATCCCTTTTGGAGACTGGTTTGAATACGTTTCTTCCCCTAACTACTTGGCAGAGCTGATGATCTACATTTCCACGGCTGTCACCTTTGGTTTCCACAACTTAACTTGGTGGCTCGTGGTAACATATGTCTTCTTCAACCAGGCCCTGTCTGCTTTCCTCAGCCACAAATTCTACAAAAGCAAATTCGTCTCCTACCCGAAGCACAGGAAAGCTTTCCTACCATTTCTGTTTTAAGATAATCTCAGTTATGAGGAATGCACACCAGGTGACAGTTCCAATTCCCAAGGACAACGAAGTCTAGAGACCAAAGTGCAATTTCTGTAGAACTGTTTAAAACTCGCTGGTCCATTTCTGTTACCAGAAGTCTTCAGTGCATGAGCAAAGCAATACCACTCAAGAAAATGAGTCTTGGGACTTCCTTGGCAGTCCAATGGTTAAGGCTCCACACTTCCACTGCAGGGGGCATGGGTTCGATCCCTGGTTGGGGAACTAAGATCTCACTTGCTGCTCAGCGTGGCAAAATAAATAAAATTTTTTTAAACAATGGAAGAAATTGAGTCTTCAGGGAAGAAATACTTCTGGCAGACCTGGGAGTGCTATGTCTGCTTTCTAAGATGCTTTATAAAAGCAACCAAATGCTAAAAAGTAGATGAGACTTTTCCAAGCTGCTTCAGAAACAGACTAATCAAGAATATACAAACAGCTTCAAACAAACACACACACAGTGGAAGAGATAAGGTCATCTGTGGCTTTGTTTTTGCTACAGACAAATTAACTAGACTACACAATAAGCAATATAGCAGATGCTCAGTAACTGCTTGTTGCATATCAGTCAAAGCTGAATAGCCTTTGAAAATAACAACAATGTATAATTTCACACCAATGGATTCTGGGAAAAGTGAGTTGATTGAAGTTAGCTTATACTTATTACCACAAAGATTTCCAGCTATGTAACCATCAATAGTCATTTCCCCCTCAAATCATAGCCTAACAAAGTTTGAAACCTTATTTTATTTAATATTTTTTTGACATCCCTTTCTAGGGAGTACCTTAAAAGTGTAAGCATCTGAAATAAAATATTTTTATATTTATGCATAAAAAAAGTAGTTTGCGAAGTTTGGTGCTGGAGATTTCTTGCTGGATTATGCTCTTTGGTCGGGTAGACCAGTTGAAGTCAATAGCAATCAAATCGAGACATTAATTGAGAACAATCAACGTTATACCATGTGGGAGATAGCAGACATACTCAAAATATACAAATCAAGCATTGAAAATCATTTGCATATGTTCATCGATTTGATGTTTGGGTTAAGGGAAAAAAACCTTCTTGACCGCATTTCCACACGTGATTCTCTACTTAAATGTAATGAAAACGTTCCGTTTTTAAAACAAAATGTGATGGGTGATGAGAAGTGGATACCGTACAGGGACTTCCCTGGTGGCACAGTGGTTAAGAATCCACCTGCCAATGCAGGGGACACGGGTTCGGGCCCTGATCTGGGAAGATCCCACATGCTGCGGAGCAACTAAGCCCGTGAGCCACAACTACTGAGCCCGCGTGTCGCAACTACTGAAGCCCACGCACCTAGAGCCTGAGCTCTGCAACATGAGAAGCCACCGCAATGAGGAGCCTGTGCACCGCAACGAAGAGTAGCTCCCACTCGCCACAACTAGAGAAAGCCCACGTGCAGCAACGAAGACCAAACGCAGCCATAAATAAATAAATTAATTAATTAATTAAAAAAAAAAGTGGATACCGTACAATAATGTGGAATGGAAGAGATCATGGGCAAGTGAAATGAACCACCACCAACCACACCAAAGGCCGGTGTTCATCCAAAGAAGGTGATGGTGTGTATATGGTCGGATTGGAAGGGAGTCCTCTATCATGAGCTCCTTCCAGAAAACCAAACGATTAATTCCAACAAGTACTGCTTCCAGTTAGACCAATCGAAAGCAGCACTCGATGAAAAGCATCCAGAATTAGTCAACAGAAAACGCAGAATCTTCCATCAGGATAATGCAAGACTGCATGTTTCTTTGATGACCAGGCAAAAACTGTTAACAGATTGGCTGGGAAGTTCTGATTCATCCACTGTATTCACCAGAATTGCACCTTCAGATTTCCATTTATTTTGGTCTTTACAATATTCTCTTAATGGAAAAAATTTCAACTGCCTGGAAGACTGTAAAAGGCACCTGGAACAGTTCTTTGCTCAAAAAGATAACACGTTTTGGGAAGATGGAATTACGAAGTTGCCTGAAAAATGGCAGAAGATAGTGGAACAAAAGGGTGAATACGTTGTTCAATAAAGTTCTAGGTGAAAATGAAAAAAGTGTCTTTTATTTTTACTTAAAAACCAGGCACTTTTTGGCCAACCCAATACTTTCCCTTCCCAATACTTCTTCACTGAATATCTAATTTTTAGTTATAGGACAATGGATACACTAACATCTTCCCATGCCACGTAGTAGCTGCAATTATTTGTTTTACTAAAGAGCAGGTTTAGAAATGTTAGATCAAGGGAAGGAATTTAATTCAGATCACTTCATTTAAGGGTCATTAGTACCCCAGTAACAGAGAGAGAAACCATTTTTTAGAGTAGAGCAGGAGTGATGGGAAAACTTGCTCAAATTGTTAGATGGAGCCTATCATCAGAAGTCATTTCACTACCTTTACTGTGGGCCTTGGACCCTTTCCTTTCCTCTCTCCTTTCCCATTCCTCTCACTTTGTCTTTCCTCTTTTCTGGTCTTAACGCGAGCCTCTCACCCTGCTGCCCAAGGCTGGATCACACTTGTCTTTCTCATTTTAAAATCTTTTGCTCATCATAAGATAATTTATTCGACGAATATTTATTGAGCCCGATCACAACCCACACGAAACAATGTGCTAGGTGCCGGCAACACAATGGAGAGCTTACATGAATCACGAGTCACACAAATTGCATTTATCATTTTTTTCCCCCTCTCCTAGGAATCTTAGCTTCTGAATAAACACCACAATTTCCATTCCTTAAGCACACGTTTGAGTCTCAACCACCTAACACAGTGCAGCCCTAAACCAACCAGAGGCGCCTGTTCCCCAACCCAGGCAGGCCAACCCTACCTAAACTCGAACGCGAAATTTCCGGAAGAGAAATAATGGTCAGAAATGGCATTTCCAGGGTGTTCCTTAGGACCAACTTCCGCCCACCCAGTACAAACGTAGACATCCGTAATCCGTAGACATCCGTTGACATCCTCGTCAAAATTCAGACAAGGCGTCCTACGTCTGCTTTCCCAACGAGGTATTTCATTTTTGTTTATTTTAGGGCCGAGATTTTTAAAAAGACAGTAGGCAGGAAAAATACCGGTTGTTATGACAACCAAACGGGTCTGGATAATTCAGCCAATCAGCCTACGGGAATGTCTCCTACTTAGCCAATGGGAAGAGGGCGCCGTACGTAGGGCCGCCCAATGGGGGCGCGAGCGGCGCGGTATTTGAATCCTGGAACTCGGCGACTTCACGAAGATTCCCAGCGGTGCGGGCTCGGAGGGCAGTCCTAACGGCGCCGGGGAAGCTAGTGCTCTCTGTTTCCAGTCCGCGTCCCTCCCTGGGCCGGGCTGCCACTCTTGCCTGTCCCGTCCCTCATGGCGCTGCTCCGACGCCCGACGGTGAGTGGGCCGGCGACCCCCAGCGCAGGCCTGGGCCCCGGCCGCGCAGCGCCCTCGGCCGCCTCGCTTCTCTCTCTCCTCCGCTCCGAGCTTCTTCGTCCCAACCTGCGCCGCTTTCCCCTTCTTGCGGGCGGCCCGGGCCCTGCGGCCTGTCCTATCCGCTCCGACCGGCTTCTCCCCGCCTCGCTTCCGCTCCTCCGGGTCCCGGCTCCTGGCCTGGCCGTCCCTGCGCTGGGGTGGGGGAAGTGTGGGAAAGCGCCTCGGGGGTGGCAGTTGTCAAGTGAGCCCCCGGAGCACTGGGCCTAGGACGCGGCGAGCGATCCCCGAGGGCGCTTTGTTGTTAGAGAGTTACAGCTTCTTGGGGTTTCCTTCCTCTCTTCTCAAACTCCTTGCCAGCTAAGGGATCCGTGGTGAGGGTAGGGAGATGGACTGAAGAAATTCCGCAGCCTGTGAAGTGTTCTAATGTTTGATCAAGCAACAGCTGTGGTTGTTTTTCAGGTGTTTTCACTTCTCTTTTATTAGTTTCCTATTTATTTCTGCACACGAAGTGTTACAAGGCTAAGTTCACTAATGTATGCGTTTGTCCCTTTAAAAAAGTAATTTCTTTACTCAAGTGCAATAGAGATTTTGCATATAATTTGGAGCAATATGGCAGACTGAGAGAAGGGTCCAAATTCATTTATTTCGTCTTTGCAAAAAACAAAGTGTTAATGGTATTTTGGATTTTTTTCTGTGGGTTTGAATTGTACCTGGATCTACTTTTTTCTTTGCTGAAAAATAGAGGGCACTGACACACCTGAGCTCCATTCGCCTGGCTGTAGGGTTGTTAAAAGCTGGGGATTTCCCCTTCCAGATGGCTTAATTTAGATTACCAGGCTTCAACCCATAAGAATTGAACTTTGAAACACTTTTTAAACATCTCAGGAACTGCTGGAAAAATTGAACAGTGTGACTTTTGAGAATCCTAATAATAATAAGTTGATTACACTCGGTATTTAATTGTAACCCTTTTATGAATCTGAGTCAAATTGATAAGTAATTTTTGTCTAATCTATCCCATCGGGTGCTTTCATAGTCAAATTCTGTCTATTCAGGTAAGGCTTGAGTTTTTCCCTGCCCCTCTGTCTATCCTGGTAGGTCCATTCAAACCCCCTGTTGGGAAATTTTTTAAGATTAAGACCCCCCCCCCCCCAATTTTCCGGGATAGTACATGCTGTTTTTTTTCTCATGAAATGTTTATCACATATAATCAAATAAACTTTTTTGTGTGAATTGTTTTTACTAACAAGTTTTGTTTCTAAGGACATTCTGTCTAAAGCAGGTTAAGGTCAACTAACAATTTTTTTTTTTTCGGTATGTGGGCCTCTCACTGCCGTGGCCTCTCCCATTGCGGAGCACAGGTTCCAGACGCGCAGGCTCAGCGGCCATGGCTCACGGGCCCAGCCGCTCCGCGGGATGTGGGATCTTCCTGGACCCGGGCACGAACCCGTGTCCCCTGCATTGGCAGGCGGACTCTCAACCACTGCGCCACCAGGGAAGCCCAACTAACAATTTTTATTTCATACAATTCAAACTTTCAATTTGAGATAAAACTATTTTACCCACGAAAACTATTTTCTTTCTAAATATTCCTAATAAAATAGAGAGTACATGCTATGGCACCCTCATGGCTAAAAAGCTGTATCTCTAAAGATCTTGTCTACCTGAGTACTTCTTATTTCTAGCATGGCATAAGAATTAAAGCTAGTTTAGGTTTTAAACATCTGGTTTTTAAACAGCTTTTTTTTTTTTTTAAAGCAGAAACCACACTTTAAAAAAAAATTTTTTTATTTAGTTTATTTATTTATTTTTGGCTGCGTTGGGTCTTCATTGCTGTGCGCGGCATTTCTCTAGTTGTGCCGAGCGGGGGCTACTCTTCATTGCGGTGCGCAGGCTTCTCGTTGCGGTGGCTTCTCTTGTTGTGGAGCACGGGCTCTAGGCGCGCAGGCTTCAGTAGTTGTGCTCCGCGGGCTCTAGAGCGCAGGCTCGGTAGTTGTGGCGCATGGGCTTAGTTGCTCCGCGGCATGTGGGATCTTCCCGGACCAGGGCTCGGACCCGTGTCCCCTGCATTGGCAGGCGGATTCTTAACCACTGTGCCACCTGGGAAGCCCAAAACAGCTTTTTAGTATTGTGTCTTAATTGCACTTGTTACTCTTCTCTGTCAAGGAAATTTTTTAAATAGATGCCATTAATATCCAGGGATCTCTGACAAATGATGTGGGTACCATATGAGAAATGATCACTTATCTGTGAAGCTCTTAGTGGGATTTTTTAAAAATAGATAAGGTGGAGTGATTTGCCTAATTTAGAGTGATGTTATAAATCACAAATAGTATTTTTAGACTTCCTAAAATGTACCTTTTCCCTCTCGCAGATAGATCTCAGCATATTCACCTTTCCTGAATCAATTCTGACACTAGCAAAGTATTGTAAATGATCTCAACTCTTCAGTAATTTTTTTCCTTTTTTTTTTTTTTTTTTTTAGGTGTCCACTGATTTGGAGAATACTGACACGGGAGTTAATTCTAAACCTAAAAGCCATGTGACTATCAGGCGGGCAGTTTTAGAAGAAATTGGAAATCGAGTTACCATCAGAGCCACACAAGTAACTAAGGTAACAACTGTGAGAACTGTACCTGCACACCCTAGGCTGATTCTGTAGAGCACTGAGGGGCAACACTGGCCCTCTTGCCCTATTCACATTTCTTTTCCCTTTTAGAAAGCTCAGAACACTAAAGTACCTGTTCCACCCACCAAAACAACAAATGTCAACAAGCACCTGAAACCTACTGCTTCTGTGAAACCAGTGCAGATGGAAGTGTTGGCTCCAAAGGTAGGAAGTTCTGAATTTACAAACATACTTAACGAAGTAGGCTGTTTGGGGCTAGGATATAAGGGTACCTTTACTGTCAGTGCAACTTTTTTTTTTTTTTTTTTTTTTGCGGTACGCGGGCCTCTCACTGTTGTGGTCTCTCCCGTTGCGGAGCACAGGCTCCGGACGCGCAGGCTCAGCGGCCATGGCTCCCGGGCCCAGCGGCTCCGCGGCATGTGGGATCTTCCTGGATTGGGGCATGAACCCGTGTCCCCTGCATCGGCAGGCGGACTCTCAACCACTGCGCCACCAGGGAAGCCCCTCAGTGCAACTTTTGAAGAACAGTGATAGCTAGAGCTCTACTTTAAAACAACAGTGTAGAAAATGAACATACACATCTTTTCAGTGATGGTACCTTAATATAATATTATGACCTTGAATAACAAAGTTAACTACCTTAATACCCAAATAAATTTAGTGATCTCAGAGGAAAATTTGGTAGGTTTTATTAAAATAACTCACTATAAGAATGAACTTGTCCATGAAGATGGTGGAAGCTTACAATTCTGAGACCTTCACTCATGGAAGAACAAAGTAATGCCAAACTTCTGTGTTGATAGATTGTAGTCTCCGTGACTGGGTAGCTCAACTGAAGTTAGAATGCTAATGGACCCACTGGCCTGTTCATCTTCCACCATGTTCTAGTTCATGCATGCTCTCATTCATAGATTACACACATTCATATAATTACAATGAAGCAAGCACTGTTGTAGGTGCTGAGAATACAACAATGACCACTTCATACTTTCTAGCTCAAAATATTTATATATTATTGTATGTTTGAAATTAAAAACATTGAATATGTTTGAGAAACAGGTGAGTACTTACTATACACATCCAATTGTGTTAAGGCTGATAAAGAGACATCTTGCCTTGAGGAGACTTATCCAGAAGGGGCATCTGTACCCGAAAATTAGATATATAATCCGAGGGCATGCTGCTAGGTGCCCATGGGCAATGGATGACTGAATGCAGGGTGCATCTAAAGGAGGGAGAGAATCTTGAGGGATGGAGTGGTCTGGGGAAACTTCCTGGAGTAAGTGGGATTTTTAAGGATAGGAAGAAGCTGATAGGAAGGGGCACCTTTTGGGGGAACAAAGCAGCAATAGGAATCAAGGCACCAAAAAGGGAATAGGCCTATAAATTATGTCCTTTGGGGCAAAGAGTCAGCAAGTCTAAATTGGGTCAGATGGTTTGTGTGAGGAAACAGGAAAAAAGTTGGGAAGAAGGTTGCAGCTGGATTTGAAGGCCTTGGAATTTGGATTTTATCCCATTAGGCAGTGAGGAACCTGTGGAATGTTTTGAGGAGGAGAGACCTGATGTAAGCAGTGCAGGGTGGCCATGGAAGGGACGTTAATTAGGTGGTACTGCAGTTTTCTAAGCAAGGGCTGATGGGTGTCATGAACGAGCCCATATCTCCCCTAAGTGGACATCCACATACCAGTATCTATACGGGTGCCAAGAAACAACCTCAAATGTGTTGGGATGTACCAGAACTCCTTTCAGACACATCATCCTGTATTCAGAAGGAATTCTTTGGCTATGTTGCTTGGAGTGGAGGAGTGAGAAGCTTAAGCACTTGAGTATTTAAGGAACCATTTATGGAATAAATTAATAAAATATAGGAAATTCAGGAGATTGAGGTAGCTTTGGGGAAGGTGTCTCATTTGGATTTAGACTTGTTGAGGTAACAGAGAGACAGCCAATGGGAAATGCATTTGGAAATGGGCCAGCAATATCTGAAGGAGAGGGCTCCAGCCATTCACAGGTATTTGCAGAAGCTTATTATCATGCAATTTTTGGAGAAAACTGTTTTTTGCTGACTCATGAGGCTTTGGCAGACTGAGTAGTTTGAAGGAAGGAAGAAGGCTTTTTACTAGCCTCTTGTTTGGTGGGTACTGGGGAAACAAGGTGAGTGAACCACTGACTGTCCCCAGGAAGCTCCCAGTCAAGTCGAGAATGTCAGAGTGAAAGCATGCACTATAATACCCTGTAGCAGAGGTAGATGCAAGCTTAGGAGATGTACTGGGGAGTGGCAGCTAGAAATTCTGATGAGGTTTTAGATTTACAGATTTGATTGAAACACTAAATTTGGTGATAGTCATTATTCAACTATAAGAATCTTTTATGGGCTAACTTTCCCTAAAACAAAAACTATATATAAAAGAAAACGAGCACAATTATTCATATTTAAAAAAAAATAGGGTGCCTTTTATTTTTAATTACACAAGAAACATGCATAAATAAGCAAGACAATACAGAAATAGAGTACATAGAATAAAGGGTCAGTTCATTTTAACTATTCTCCCTACCCCCAAAATTCCACTCCACTGCATTCCCTAAAGCTAATCATGGTAACTGATTTTGCCTTTCCACAACTGAGTATGCTTTTGTACACACGTGTACACAGTCATTGCTATAAATCATGAACTGTCTGTTTGGAATCAACAGTTTTTCTTGGAGTCCTTCCTTATTGCACTTAATTGACATTGTTTATCTATTATAAATTTAGTAAATAAAGGAATTTTGTGTTTTACCAAAACTTGTGTAAATACCTATATATTTGCATATTCATATTAATCCGTTCTCTTAACAGACCCGACTCATTAAATGTTGGTGCTAGGAGAACTTCAGTAGCCTTTACTCACAGTCTACCCATCTTTTACCAAAGAGCAGGTTCTCAAGTTCAGCAAAATCTGACAGCTTTATTGTTTTTATTACTACTTTTCAGTTGTCTCTGACAACCCACAGGGCTCATTCATTAATCTAATTTGAAGGTTTTTGTTCTAGAACCACTTTTGTAATGGGTAACTAGCTGATGAGTTTTTTTTTTTACCTTTGCATGCAGCAGACTCTGGACAGGATTGCACAGTTGGCCCACAGGGCTTAGGCTATAATCTGTACAGGGAAGCGGGATCTTAGAAAGGATTTCAGAATAATTAGATTATGTTGGAGTCCAAAAGGAATGCTTTCAATAAATTCTAAATTAAGGCCCAGAGCAATTATCCTTGTCTCATCCTGGTGGCCTTAGATATGGCTAAACTCAGATATACTTCTGCGTAGACACAGGTAAACATTTCAAGCTGCTAAGGCAGTCTGAAGCACATGAAGATAACCTCTGCCTTCTTAGGCTTTCTGGTACTGATTGCCCTCCCTGGGGAGAGTGATGATGCTTATTCTTAAAAAAGGTAACCTTAAACTGAAGCTACATGGGCTTATTAAAATGCACATCTGATTCTAATTACTCTTGCTCAGTTTCTTCAGTGGGTTCACTTACATTCAAATAAAATCTAAACTCCTTAGCTAAGTTGTGCTCACCTTCCCAGCCCATTTCTGTCACCTCACGCACTACCTTCTGCCGTCCCAAATCAACATGCAGTTCCCAGACTTGCCTTTTTTTTTAAAGATGTCACTTTTTTTTTGTTGTTGTTGTTGTTGTTGGGGGTAGGAGTTAATTAATTAATTAATTTTTGCTGTGTTGGGTCTTCGTTTCTGTGCAAGGGCTTTCTCTAGTTGTGGCAAGTGGGGGCCACTCTTCATCGCAGTGCGCGGGCCTCACTATCACTCTTGTTGCGGAGCACAGGCTCCAGACGCGCAGGCTCAGTAGTTGTGGCCCACGGGCCCAGTTGCTCCGCGGCATGTGGGATCTTCCCAGACCAGGGCTCGAACCTGTGTCCCCTGCATTGGCAGGCAGATTGTCAACCACTGCACCACCAGGGAAGCCCCCAGACTTGCCTTTATTTCTTGGCTTCCCCTGGGATTTTGTGCTTGTGTACCTTTGCCTACTCATTTTCCTTGAGGTCCTACCGTCTCTGGTAACCTCACTAGGTTTCTCCCTGGTACCCCAGGTAGCTCTTCTTATTCCTTCTAACAGTTCTTAAATTCTTGAGTAGATGAGGTATACCTGTATACCTCTTGCTCACCTAGCCCTTCCTCAGTTTAAGACCTTTGGTTTAAGAGGGAAGGGCATGTTTTGAATTGCTGTCTATCTATCTATCTATATATATAGTTACTGTTTTCTTCTTCTCTAAGACTGGAAACTATAATCATTGAGCTTTAATGTAAATTAAAATTGTTTATTATACTGCCTTCTCTTTCCTTCTGTATTTTATTACTTTAATACATATTCTTATAGCCTTGCAGTCCTAGGCTATACTTTGAGAAGTACCTCTTATTCTTTAAAAAAGTAATTGTTTATGCTTCATTACTAAATGCTTGTTTAAACTTCATAAAATTTTAATTTGTGTGATTTTTATAAATAATCACCCAGTCAGCATAAGAAAATAAAATACTGGGTGTATACTTGCTCAGTCTTTGCTTCCTCCTTCTGTTTTATTCATAGGCTGGAATGTGCTTTCCTGCTTTTGTGTTGCCAATTTCTCAATTTAGAATAAATTGGTTCATGAGAAGAAAACATTACACTTGCACAAGGGGCTACTGCTAAAGTGAACTATCAGCTCTAGGAATCTCTGAACCCAGGTGTCTAACTTTCTTTCACTCAGTAAATATTTGCTGTGTCAGGGATGACATAGGTATTTGAGATACCTTAGTGGACAAAATCAGTTTGAATAAATGTAAGGTTATAAAGCTTACATTCTGGTAGAGGTAGACAGAAAATAATATACATCATATATAAATAAACTCTATAATATATTAGGAGGTTATCGATTCTTTGGGGAAAAACACAGTAAAAGAGATGAAGCATATGTGTGGGGGGAATAGAAGGCAGATGGTAATTTTAAATAGGACAGACCTAATTGAGAAGATAACACTTAAGCAAAACTTGAAGAAGGTGAGGGAATTATCCATGTGGATACAGGGACAAGAGGCTTCTGGGAAGAGAGAGACTGCTTGAGGTGAGGGAGACCTGGCCAGGAGGCTGGAGAGAAGCAAACCCGGGCCCCCTGCACTGGGAGCGTGGAGTCTTAACCACTGTGCCACAAGGGAAGTCCCCTAGAGTGTTTTTTTTAACATTTTTATTGGAGTATAATTGCTTTACAATGGTGTGTTAGTTTCTGCTTTATAACAAAGTGAATCAGTTATACATATACATATATCCCCATATCTCCTCCCTCTTGCACCTCCCTCCCTCCCACCCCCTAGAGTGTTTTTAAACAGGGGAGTATATCTCCAAAAACTTCATCCCCTACATCTTGAATTATTCACCTCTTACTCTGAAATATATTTGTTTTGGCTTTATCATTTATAAAAATGCATATGATACTTTTAAACCAGTTGGCCCTGCTTGTATTTGTGATCAAGGCTACTCCTAAGGTAGTGATACATACACTTTCATTTGTGGGTGTAGGGTCCCTCTCCCACACCTGTGGATATCTCCATGAAGGAAGAGAACCTCTGCCAAGCTTTCTCTGATGCCTTGCTCTGCAAAATTGAGGATATTGATACTGAAGACTGGGAGAACCCTCAGCTCTGCAGCGACTATGTTAAGGATATCTATCAGTATCTAAGGCAGCTTGAGGTGAGTGGGCCTTTGTGTTTTGGTTGTACAGCAGTGTGGAATTTACCACATAGCTGGGAAGGAAATGAGGTCAGCTTTTTTTCTTAACTTATTTTTTTTAATTTATTTTATTTAATTAATTAATTTATTTTTGGCTGCATTGGGCCTGCTGTGCACGGGCTTTCTCTAGTTGCAGCAAGCGGGGGCTACTCTTCGTTGCAGTGCGTGGGCTTCTCATTGCAGTGGCTTCTCTTGTTGCAGAGCATGGGCTTTAGGTGTGCGGGCTTCAGTAGTTGTGGCACGCGGGCTCAGTAGTTGTGGCTCGCGGGCTCTAGAGCACAGGCTCAGTAGTTGTGGCTCACGGGCTTAGTTGCTCCGCGGCATGTGGGATCTTCCTGGACCAGGGCTCAAACCTGTGTCCCATGCACTGGGAGGTGGATTCTTAGCCACTGCGCCACCAGGGAAGTCCCTAAAATTTATTTTTCATTGAAGTATAGTTGAATTACAATGTTGTGTTAATTACTGCTGTATAGCAAAGTGACTCAGTTATAGATATATGTATTCTTTTTGATATTCTTTTACATATGGTTTATCACAGGATATTGAATATAGTTCCTTGTGCTACAGTAGGACCTTGTTGTTTATTGAGGTCAGCTTTTTAAACTTTTAACTCCACCTACAGGTTCTACAATCCATAAATCCACATTTTTTAGATGGAAGAGATATAAACGGACGCATGCGTGCCATCCTGGTGGATTGGCTGGTGCAAGTCCACTCCAAGTTTAGGCTGCTGCAGGAAACTCTGTACATGTGCGTCGCCATCATGGACCGATTTTTACAGGTAAGGGACTTCATGCAGCTCAGTGAACTTTGCATTTATGCACTGCCAAGGTGTGGTGCCTCTGAAGAAAAAACCAAAAGCCAATTAGATGCCAAAGAACTTCAAGTGCTAGAAAAGGAAGTAGTCCAAGTGTGTCAAACCTCTGGTGATGCTGACCAACGCTGGGCATTTCTGTTAGGTCAGCCTGCTGAAAAGTGCTCAGGGGAGATGCTGCCTTGCCGCAATCATTCATCGGAGGAGATAAACCATCAGATGGTCTGAAAGTCCATCTGAAGCCTGTGGTGCCTTTGGAGGCTGGTTCTCCAGGCCCACTTGCACAGTTTCCATAGTTCAGTACTCTTTGGTGCTAAGCTTCCTCATCTGAAAAATGAGAGTTTGGCTAGAGGACTTAACAGTTTCCAGCCGGCTGTGGCATTGAATCGGTGTAGAAGAGGCAGGAGGCAGACTTTTTACAAGGGGTTGGAGGTATGTGTGGGGAGTGTACTCAGTGTGAGGCTTAAAGTAAAGAGGGAGGTAAGAAATTAACCCGAGAAGCGTAGTGATCATCAAAATATTTCTCAACTGGTAATGTAAGAACACTGAGCAGTTAGAAGAAATGCCAGACATTAACCACTGGTGCGTTGTCTACCAAATGGGTAGCCCTTCAGATAAGGCTTTATTTATTTAAAGTCAACATTTATAATACAGGTGTAGGTCAAGCCCAAACCATCCAGTAATAATTGTGTTGATAAGACTGACCCTGAGATACTGCAAAATGCTAAGTAATCATAGAGTCATTAGTTTTTTGTTTTGTTTTGTTTTGTCTTTGTGGTACGCGGGCCTCTCACTACTGTGGCCTCTCCCGTTGCGGAGCACAGGCTCCGGATGCGCAGGCTCAGCAGCCGTGGCTCACGGGCCCAGCCGCTCCGCGGCATGTGGGATGTTCCCGGACCGGGGCACGAACCCGTGTCCCCTGCATCGGCAGGCGGACTCTCAACCACCGTGCCACCAGGGAAGCCCGAGTCAGTGGTTTTTATTATACAATCCTCACTGGATACGAAAGCACTGTTATATTTTTGGTAGATTTTCAATATTGAGAGTTGAAGCAAAAAAACACAAATTCCTAGTTTAAAAAGAAAAGAAAGTTAAGGGAAACACTTATCCTCTAGGCTGAGATTTTCTCTGACCCTGAAGCATCTTTGGAAGGTTCTTCAGGCTGAATAATGAGTGTACTTTTGGTGAGGATTAAGGAGACACTTAAGGCACTTCCTCAGCCCTAGTCATCCATTAAATTCCTGCTTTTTTGCTTGGCCTCATCCTGATTCAGACCATGCTGAGTGCCATATTGGGGCTTCCCCAGACACTCAAGCCAGGATGATGGGGGTGGAGCAGTGCCTGGGAGCTTGGTTGTCAGTCAGCAATTGACTGATCTTGGGCTGATGTATGCATCTTTTCTCAGTCCATCTATTTCTAAGTGGGGTAAAAAATATGTACTTCCTAGGTTTTTTGTGAGGATTCGATGAGATGATTGTTTGAATCTTAGCACTGTGCCTGGCACATAGCAAGCACTCCATGATAGACAGCTCCTGTGAGCCATGGTGGTGCCTGTGATCAACACTCAGCTTCCTGTGCCCTTAAGAGGGGTGTGAGCAGAGACAACGTGCTCTTCTTCAGGACTTGGTTTCCTCTTACTTTCTTCCACCCAGAGCCCCCATCCTCTTGTTAGTTAAGACTTTTGACACACTCTTCTTCAATTAGGTTCAGCCAGTCTCTCGTAAGAAGCTTCAACTGGTTGGGATTACAGCTCTGCTCTTGGCTTCCAAGTATGAGGAGATGTTTTCTCCAAATATTGAAGACTTCGTTTACATCACAGACAATGCTTACACCAGTTCTCAGATTCGAGAAATGGAAACTCTAATTTTGAAAGAACTGAAATTTGAGTTGGGTCGACCTTTACCACTACATTTCTTAAGGCGGGCATCAAAAGCCGGAGAGGTAAGTGCCTCCAATTCCATAGGAGACTTTATTTTGCTGTTTGTTGTCTCATCCCAGAAACACTGACCCAATTAAAGGAAAACTCATGAATTTATAGGATGCATCTTTTAGATAAGTCCTAACACTTATCAGTTCTTTTTTTTTAAATTTTTTATTAAAGTAGAGTTACAGTGTTGTGTTAAATACTGCTGTACAGCAAAGTGACTTTTTTTTTTGAGCCCTATTTCTTTTTTTTAATTATTTTTAAAAATTGAAGTGTAGTTGATTTACAGTGTATTAGTTTCTGGTGTACAGCAAAGTGACTCAGTTATACATACATATATACATTCTTCTTCATATTCTTTTCCATGATGATTTATTACAGGATATTGAATATAGTTCCCTGTGCTATACAGTAGGACCTTGTTGTTTATCATTCTACATGTAATAATTTGCATCTGCTAGTCTCAAACTCCCAATACTTCCCTCCCCCTTGGCAACCACAAGTCTCTACTCTATGTCTGTGAGTCTGTTTCTGTTTTATAGATAAGTTCATTTGTGTCACGTTTTAGATTCCACATGTAAGTGGTATCATATGTTTGTCTTTCTGACTTACTTTGCTTAGTATGATAATATCTAGGTCCATCCATGTAGCTGCAAATTGCATTATTTCATTCTTTTTTATGGCCGAGTAATATTCCATTGTATATATGTACCACATCTTCTTTATCCATTCATCTGTTGATGGACATTTAGGTTGTTTCCATGTCTTGGTAATTGTAAATAGTTGAGCTCTATTTCTTAAGGGAAGAGAGTTAAGGGGCTGAACATTGACATATGAATTCGTTTCTGAGGGCTGCCATAACACAGTACCCCAAACTGGGTGGCTTACAATAGAAATATATTGTTTCTCAGTTCTGGAGGCTAAAATCTGAAATCAAGGTCTTGGCAGTGCTGGTTCCTTTTGAGGGCTGTGAAAGAAGGATCTGTTCTAGGCCCTGGGCCTTTTCACATGGTCTTCTCCTCATGTGTCTCTTTCTCTTCACGTGGCGTTTTTTTTTTTTTTTTTTTTTTTTTTTTTTACATCTTAATTGGAGCATAATTGCTTTACAATGGTGTGTTAGTTTCTGCTTTATAACAAAGTGAATCAGTTATACATATACATATG
The DNA here is from genome assembly GCF_003676395.1 of Aethalodelphis obliquidens. Classification (NCBI taxonomy): domain Eukaryota; kingdom Metazoa; phylum Chordata; class Mammalia; order Artiodactyla; family Delphinidae; genus Aethalodelphis; species Aethalodelphis obliquidens. The sequence goes on from NW_020837970.1 coordinate 6,439,572, forward strand.
TTGCCATATCTCTAGATGCAAGAGGGAAGAGATATGGGAACTTATCAGTTCTTAAAAGACTTCATGTTCTGTGTTTGTAACATACTGTGGAATAGAGCAGTGCCTGGGAAGGAAAAGTGAGTGAAGTGGATTTGAGTTCCTAGATCTTTTTTTTTTAGAGTTTCTAGATCTTCACCCAGAATTTTGCAAGAGAGTCATAACAGCCATGCTTCTTACCATCTGTTCTTTCATAGGTTGATGTTGAACAGCACACTTTAGCCAAATACTTGATGGAACTGACTCTCATTGACTACGACATGGTGCATTATCACCCTTCTAAGGTGGCAGCAGCCGCTTCCTGCCTGTCCCAGAAGGTTCTAGGCCATGGAAAATGGGTAAGTGTTGAATTTAAGAAGAAATTAATTAGCTGTATTTTAGGGACTCTAGACACAAAAGGCGTTAGCATTTGTCACACACTATCCTTGAAGCAGTTGCTAAAAGGCCACAGGCTTAAAAGAGCTGCTTGGAATGATGCAGGCATAACCTAGGTGACAACACCATGGTACACAAACATATTACAGAGTCGTAAAGAATGAGGAAGACCACTAAGAACTGATACGCTAAGATTTCTGGGATATTTTGTTAAGTGAAACAAGCAAGTTGTCAAGCACATAAGACAAAACAGGGCCGAGGCCTGACCTGGTTTACCCGGTAAAGATGAAATGAGCCACTTTGAGGTTCATAAAATTAGCCAGGGATGTCAGCTCCTGCCTGGGTTCTTGTTTCACACACCAAAAAGGATAACAGTGAAACAAAAGGGGCCACTGGCTGCAGTGCGAGTCAGAGGATCGCTTCTGTGGATGGGCCCATTCTGCACTGCCACTAAGCAGTTTTAGAGTCTGTATCTGTAGCCCACAGGCAGCAGAGCAAACACCCCAGCAGAGCCCAGGAGGTGATAAGGAGTGGTCTCATTACAGCCTCCTACCCAGAAGAGATAGGGAAGTGAGTGGGAGACGGCTTGGAGGCGGCCCCCTCGCCTGCTACCCCATCATGTTCCAGGAGGATCACAAAGCACTTTGCCAGGACAGATCAATGTGGTTCAGGCCTTTGTCTGCATGGCCTATGTGGTGGATATGTGTAAGAATGCCAGGGCATCGTGGTGGACCTTTTCCTCTACACAGTATGTAGAGTTTACATTTTATGTAAGAAAGAATGGGAGTAAGAGAGAGAGGATATGTATCTGTGCTTATGTATTTGCTAATTTTTCAAAAAATACAAGAAGAATAGACCAGAAACTAATGAAGATGGATACCTCAGGGTAGGTATCAGGGTAGAAGGTTGAGGATAGGAGCAGAACTTCCGGTTGTAATTTTTTATTAACTTGTATACAGTGTAATGTAACTTTTTTGACTTTTGAACAATATGAATGTTCTATGCAAACCCGAAACTGGAATTAAGCAAAAACAATGTCACTATATATTCAAAGTGGTAACAGATCAGAGGGAAGAATTAATTCCCGTAACTGTTGAACACAGCACTCCGACTGTGCATTTTTAGTGGGATGTGAAATTAAAACAAAGGACCAAAAAAGGTAACATACTTAAAGTTTACTTAAGAGGTTTACTAGTCTGTTTCTAGGTTAATAGTGGTCTGTTATTATAATCCTGGAACTATTTTTATTGTAGGATAAAGCAAAGATTCGTGTATTAAGGACTAAAATTTTCACTGTAAGAAGATAAAATATTGTTAACAATTAAAAACAAAGGAAAACCCTATAATATTCAGTCTGTTTTAGAAAGATCAATAAATTCATAATGAAAGGCCCAGAAACAATGACAACCCAGTAGCAATGAAGATACCTAGTGCTCACATCTTGCATACTCAGTGCCATGACATACTCGGAACTAGGGCTCCTTCAAGAAATAGCTGATTTCAGGGCTGTGGCAGGGGAAGTACAAGATGAGCCTAGATCAGTTTGTAACAGGTAGCAAGCAAATTCTCAGAGATCAATGGGGTCACATCAAAAGGACATAGAAACTGGCTTGAAAGGGCTCCTTCTGACTAAAGTTGAGCATTAAAAAGAATTGTGACAGTAATAGATTATAATGCATTAAAAAATGCATGAGCCCATAATGATAAGAAAGGAAGGTAGGGAGGGAGGGACTTAAAAAAAAATCAGTAGAATGCCAGCTAATTAAAGTAGAAACAGTGGTAGAGATAGAAATCCACTATTTTTAAACCCCTAGTGTAACAATTGATTCAAGCAAGGATCGTCAATTGATGCTTATAGCATTAAGTAAAATAACTTGGGCAAACAAGATTCACATTGTTCTCAAAATATCACCCCACAGATGTGTAGTATTTTTTGTGGTACGCGGGCCTCTCACTGTTGGGGGCCTCTCCCGTTGCGGAGCACAGGCTCCGGACGCGCAGGCTCAGCGGCCATGGCTCACGGGCCCATTCGCTCCGCGGCATCCTCCCGGACCGGGGCACGAACCCACGTCCCCTTGCATCGGCAGGCGGACCTTCAACCACTGTGCCACCAGGGAAGCCCGATGTGTAGTATTTCTGAAGAAAAACTGTACCTTTGTGATGGAGACGTCTGGCGGTTACTACCTTGACCCAGTGATTGAGCTTGGTATCACCAGTGGTGAGACTACCTGACTTTACCTGCCTTCTGGTGTAATAGGAAGTATGCATTATCGCCTAAATAGAATTCATGTCCAAAATGTTGGACATGAATCCAGTCATCATGAAACACAGACAAATCCAGAATGAGACGTTCTCAAAGTAACTGACCTGGATCCTTCAAAAAAATCAATGTCATTTAAAGCCAAGAAAATGGGAGTTTTAAAGACTAAAGACAACAACAACCAAATGTACTGTCTGTACCTTGATTGGACCCTGGATGTAAAAAGAAAAATCTATAAAAGATATTTTTGCAACAATTGCAGAAATTTGAATATTGACTATATATTAGATGATATTATGGAACTGTTGATGTTTCTTATGTGATAAAGGTATTGTAGCTAGGGAGGAAAATACTTTTTAGGAGATGCTTTAGGAGAAACATTTAGAAGTGATGTGTCATGGCGTCTGCAACTCACTTTCAAATGGTCCAGATGTTTGATGGCTTCAAAAATCTCACACAACTTTTGCTGAACCATTTGAAAGCGAGTTGCAGACACCATGAGTGAGAGAGAGAAAGAGAAAGAGGAGAGAAAAAGTGGCAAAATATTAAGAACTGATGAATCTGCACAAAGAATATACAGATGTTCATTATCTTATTCTTTCAGTTTTTCTATAGATTTGAAAATTTTTGATATAAAAATTGAAGGCAAAAAGGCCACTGGTAACATCTATGGCACATGCTCTTGGTACCAATGGCTTATTTTCGCCAAATTACTCTAAGAGGTGCTTCCTTGGCCCTAAACCTATTAACTATAGGCCTCCCTGTTTCCTGGCAATTGATTTCAAAATACCAGTGGTTGTGCATTACATCAGGATTCACTCCTGCTTAGTTCTTTTTTCCTTTCAACTGTTTTAGGATTAAGGTTATATCGTGGTTTATTTTCCCAATTATATTATGCATTTGAAAGGGGTGTGTTTTAGCTTTTAGAATTTTATCACAAATCTGAAATAAAGTCAGGTTACATATCTTCATACAAAGTAAGTCATGTTATCAATCAACAGCTGTCCTTTTGCTTGAATTTTGGTCTCTGGGAGGCTGGGCCACGAGGCTGGGTGTAGATGCTTCTCTGAGTGCTCTGTGTTCTCTAGTGCTTAACTACACAGGGCCCGACAGGAGAGTGCTGCTGGGAGGTCTTCGTTCTTCTGGGTTTGGTAGCTTAGATTGCTGCTTACGGGCCAGTTTATTTCTTAATCCTGAACCCCTTTCCCTGACCGACAATACAGATGTCTGTGCTCTCGAGCTCCCTACCAGCCACTGCCAGGCAGGGCTTTAACGAGGGGACTGAGATGTGCTAGACCCCGATCTCTGTAAACCCTTTGTTGGGTTTGTTTATACTCTGCCTCACTTTCCTTCCCCTTTCAGTGTGGTGACAGAGGCAAGCATGAAAGCTTTGTTACTTGAAGTACCCTACTTAAACATATACAACCTTCTTTAAAACATCATTATTTGGGACCCTCTCCATTTGATTTAGCTGAGAGCTATGTAACGTCTTAATTTAGTCCTGCTCCGAGCCAGAGTCATCCTGCATTTACTGGCTGCTTTGCTGGTACCATGGTAGTGGTTGGGGCTGAGACTGACTTTCCAGCAGGTAAGAATATTTTTTATAGCTTTTACGTAAGTAATGTCAGCATGTGTAAGATGTGCTCTCCTAAAGAAGTGGAGGCTTTATCTTGCTTCTTCTGTTTGCGTTGTGTTCCAGAACTTAAAGCAGCAGTATTACACTGGATACACAGAGAACGAAGTATTGGAAGTCATGCAGCACATGGCCAAAAATGTAGTGAAAGTAAATGAAAAGTTAACGAAATTCATCGTAAGTACTCTTTCCTAAGCTGTTCAAAGCGCTGGATTATGGGTTTGGGGTATGAGAGGATGTATGTGTGTTTGCATTTTCATGTAAATATTTTGGCATGTGTGAGAGTCTGTTTTAGCACAAACTCTTTATATTTTTCTAGTACAGCTGGGGATGGAGCATACGCACAAATCCCAAGAACTGACTTTCTTTAAAATAAGGTAGACAGGCTCGCTATGTCCAGGCCCAAGCAGCTGTTCAATGTATTATCCATGCTTCACCCGGCATCCTGGGTAGGGTGCACAGCAAGCAGGGAAGGCTGGCCGGCATGCAGGAGTCCAGCTTAAGTGGCCCTGTGGAAGGCTTGGGTGTTCGGGTGACATCATTCAGGGCCTTTGTCCAGCACCTTTTAGGACAATGACTGAGAGGCACCTGAACAGCCAGCATGGTGAAGCAGTCCATTCAGGAAGCATCCTGGGAGCTTGGAGTCTGTCTCTGTGTGGCCGACCTGAGTGGAGAAACAAGAGGAGAGGGGGTGCTACCCTGTGCTTGGTATCACCAGTGGTGAGACTACCTGTGCTTGTGTGAGGCCAAATATCAGAGCTCACCACGGGTCTGACAGAGAGCAAGGCATTTGTACCAAGTGTCCTCACGGCCTGATTTGCTTCCTTACTTGTAGTTTCAGCATTATTTAGCACACCGTGGAAGTGTCATGTTTTCAGTCCTGAGAGTATCATCTGGGATCTAAGCACTAGTTGCCGCTCACTTTTATGGCCAGTTACTGCTCCCAGTGCTGGCAAATCCGTTATGTCCTGATGGCACTTAGGTATGACAAACACAGCTCCCACCTCCCACCCCTCTGGGAGCTCATGAGAGAAAGCCTGCTCTTTGGACCTTGAAACCATCACCTGTGCTACCAGCTGGGTTTTATCGACCACTAGGCATGGCAGGAAATTGTCAAGCACAACACATCATGCCCTAGAGCACTGGCTTCAGTGATTTGGCATCATCATACCCTTTGAAGACTGTGGGTCTGGCCCTTTGATACTTGTAAATTAGACTAGGAATAAGGTGTAAGTTTTGGGGTGGCGGGGCGGTGGTGCTCCTGATGTGTGCTTAATCACAGATGACTTCTGCAGGCCATCAAGAATAAGTATGCCAGCAGCAAACTCCTGAAGATCAGCACGACTCCCCAGCTGAACTCAAAAACCATCCAAGAGCTTGCCTCACCTCTGCTGGGACGGTCCTAGGCTGCCGAGGCCCTCAGGGAAGAGTGCTTCGTCTGTGCACTTTGTCTTGCTGATTTGGAACTCCTGACTTTATATATAGTCCTCTGGTCTATTTCATGAAACCTTTTCTCAGACTGATTTTCTAAATGTATATTGAGGAAAAATAAAGCTGTTGATTTTCTTAAGGTATCCTATGTGTGTCTATTTGGGTATTCTATACTGAAGAAATCAATAGAAGCTTGTTTGACTAATTTCTTTTTGAGCTATTATGATTGTAGTATGTCAATTATTGCCCTGATGGCTTGGGGAAAGACCTTACCATTCTCGGAGAAAACTACAACTTGGCTTCAGTGAACGCTCACCCATTCCTAAAGATTGGTTCATTATATAAAATTTAAAATGGGAGGATGACCATAACATTCCCTTTCTAGAACCTGCGTTAACTATTTTCTAATTCCTATACAGGAACACCTGGCCCACAAGGTTGATGGCTTCCAGAAGTAACCCTCATAATGTGTTTCACTCCAAGGCATGGTTGAGACCAGGAATAGCAGTGCTAAGGGGCCACAGCTGGAAAAAGGAAGCAGGCCTGTGACATCCTGTTAAAGGTGAAACTTGGAATGCTTTTTCCTGTTGTTCTAAGTACGTTATGGTTTATTTTATTTTTTGAATTTTATTTATTTTTTTATACAGCAGGTTCTTATTAGTTATGCATTTAATACATATTAGTGTATATATGTCAATCGCAATTCATCACACCAACATTATGGTTTATTTTAATTTTTTTGGTGGGCATTAGAAAACTGTTAAATGTAATCAAAGAGGGAATGCATTCTCAGTCTCCAACCACTAACCTAAAAAAAAAAAAAAAACACACAGAAAAACCATGAAATAAATGAGTCTCTTAGAGCAACGACTGCCCAAACTACTAGTTCAACAAGAAGTTAACTGGTTTTTTGAGGGAAAGGAGTTAGTCAGATACATTTGGGAAACGCTGCAAACTCATGTAAGATTTATAAAGGCTGAGAAGCTTTGCAGTAAACTCATTTAATGCAGTGTTTCCCCAACCTAGAGTGTGGTAAAAGCTGCCTTCTACGTGACTGAGGTCCCCAGGTGCCTGGCTCTGTGACTCGGCTGTGGCGTGTGACTGCCCCATCCCGGAGGAGAGCCTGGCTCCAGTGAGGCCTGGGCAGGCCAGGGCTGCCTGACTAGTAAAACTTTTAAGTTTCGAGCATGGAGAGGAACTGGGTGTCTTTATATGTTAAATCCTAGTATAAAGTCTTATAAATATCCCTTGTTGAGTTAGTGAAGCTTGTTCCCATGGCAGCCTTAGACCAACTTAGTCACAAGTGTGAATGGTAACGAAGTGAGAGCATGAGAGGGAGCTTTCCTGGCTCTGAAAAGCAGTTATTTCCCAGGGACGCTTGAGCTCCAACTTCTCATCAAGAAAGGATGGGTTTTGCAGGCATATTCCAAAGACATTTTATAGCTTCTTTATTACATGTTTTGCTTAGTTAAATATTAAATACCCTGACTCAGGAAATTCATACTTCCAGGATGTCATTAAAAAAAAAAGACCTTTAAGATACTTATCTGCCAAGCAGGCACCTAAACTAATGTGTTATAAATGTGAAATAAGTTGTGAAAGTAGAAATCATAGTATCATAAAAACACTGAAATTAGAAAATGAGACGACGTAACCCCAGTATTTGAAGAGCACAAACTCTAAAGCTGGGTTGCTTGGGTTTAAGTCTACTTAGCAGCTGTGTGACCTCTGTGCTTGTTTCTGTGTCTGTAAAATGGGGCTAAGAGCGTCTGCCTCAGAGTGTTGTACTCAAGTATGTTAAGCACAGTATCTGGAGGTGCTTGAATGCTAGTGGCTATTATTTTAAGGAGGTTGATGGTCTTGGGAAGAGATGGACTCTGGGCATTCAAAGATACATCAGAATTCTTTTTTGTTTTTTAAAATTTTATTGAAGTATAGTTGATTTACAATGTTGTGTTAATTTCTGCTGTACGGCAAAGTGATTCAGTTATACATATATACATTCTTTGTTTAATATTCTTTTCCATTATGGTTTATCATAAGATACTGAATATAGTTCTTTGTGCTATACAGTAGGACCTTGTTTATCTATCCATTCCATATATAATAGCTTACATCTGCTTAATCCCAACCTCACTCCATCCCTCCCCCAATCCCCTCCCCCTTGGCAACCACAAGTCTGTTCTCTATGTCCGTGAGTCTGTTTCTGTTTCATAGATAGGTTCATTTGTGTCATATTTTAGATTCCACATATAAGTGATATCATATGGTATTTGTCTTTCTGACTTCACTTAGTATGATAATCTCTAGTTGCATCCATGTTGCTGCAAATGGCAGTATTTCGTTCTTTTTTATGGCCGAGTAGTATTCCATTGTATATATGTACCACATCTTCTTTATCATCTGTCTGTGAACATTTAGGTTGTTTCCACAGTGCTGCTATGAACATACGGGTGCATGTATCTTTTTGAACTATGGTTTTCTCTGGATATATGCACAGGAGTGGGATTGCTGGATCATATGGCAACTCTAGTTTTCTAAGGAACCTCCATACTGTTTTCCATAGTGGCTGCACCAATTTACATTCCCACCAACAGTGTAGAAGGGTTCCCTTTTCTCCATACCCTCTCCAGCATTTGTTATTTGTAGAGTTTTTAATGATGGCCATTCTGACTGGTGTGAGGTGGTACTTCATTATAGTTTTGATTTGCATTTCTCTAATAACTAGCAGTGTTGAGCATCTTTTCATGTGCCTGTTGGCCATCTGTATATCTTCTTTGGAGGAATGTCTATTAAGGTCTGCCCATTTTTTGATTGGGCTGTTATTTTGTTGAGTTGTATGAGGTGTTTGTATATTTTGGAAATTAAGCCCTGTTGGTCACATCATTTACAAATATTCTGTAGGTTGTCTTTTTTTTTTTTAATGGTTTCTTTTGCTGTGCAAAAGCTCGTAAGTTTGATTAGGTCCCATTTGTTTATTTTTGCTTTTATTTCTATTGCCTTGGGAGACTGACCTAAGAAAACACTGGTACGATTTATGTCAGAGAATGTTTTGCCTATGTTCTCTTCTAGGAGTTTTACGGTGTCATGTCTTATGTTTAAGTCTTTAAGCCACCTTGAGTTTATTTTTATATATGGTGAGAGGGTGTGTTATAACTTCATTGATTTGCATGTGGCTGTCCAACTTTCCCAACACCACTTGCTGAAGAGACTGTCTTTTTCCCATTGTCTATTCTTGCCTCCTTTGTCGAAGATTAATTGACTGTGTGGGTTTATTTCTGGGCTCTCTATTCTGTTCCATTGATCCTTATATCTGTTTTTGTGCCAATCCATGCTGTTTTGATTACTGTAGCTTTGTAGTATTTTCTGAAGCGTTAGACATAGCTCTGGCCCATCAAAAGAGTTTACCAATTTATAGCTATTGAGTCATATTTGTGCGGTTTTTCTTCTGTTTTTAGGTTTTTGCTCTTTGAGAGAAAGATATTGGAAGTTTAAAGGTTGACAATTAGACTGTCAAACTCCTTAATATTTGTTGAGTTGAAGAAAAGATTAAAAACATGGGCCTTTGGGTCAATCAGGGTTCAAATGGTGGCTGGTCTGGTTGACAGCTGTGTGACCTTGGGTGAGGTAGTGAACCGTCCTGCACCTTCTCATTTGCAAAGTGGAGATTTTAGACTAGAACAGGCTGGTTAGCAGCGTAGGTCCCGTACAGTAGACAGGAAAGGGATCAAGATGAGCTGGGAGGAGTAAAAGTGAGTTCCTAAATTCAGAAGGAACTGTGAAGACCAGTCAGGCGTCAGGAGACAAAACGAGGGAAAGAGGGCAACAACGCAGAGTGGCTCCTGTTCTTTTGTCTACAAAGGTGAGGGGTTCAGTGAAATTGTTAGGCTCTCCACCAGAGATGCACCATGCATGCTCTGCTCCTGAACCCAGATTCTATCCCCACTTGCCAATGAAACTGCCCAGAAAACCACCTGTCCTAGAGGCAGGGCCAGCCCAGGTCTGCCCAGCTCCACTCAGGTCTGGGGGAGTTGAGGAGTCCCAAGTGAGAGGATTTGGATTGTGCACATGCCCTGCTCTGCAGCGAGCTGTTGGAGACTCTGAGTTCTGTGGCTGCACAGCCATGTTGTCTCTCATTTGTTCTTGTGAGCATCTCTGCCTGGAAGGAGCCATGGCTGAGAGGGAGCTCTCAGCCCTGGGCAAGCTGCTCTGTGCAGTGACTGTCTCCAGCAAGAGGCTCCCAACCCCCCTTGCATCTGAGGCCATGTGACCAAGTTCTGGCCAGCAGAATATGAGTGGACATGGTGTGTACGCTTTGGAGGGAACATCCTTTAAAAAGGAAACTGCACTCCTCACCCTTTTCTGCCTTCCTAAGGTGGACTTGGTAATAATGGTGACGGGTCATGTGTGATCAGGTGGGTGTGGGTGGTCTGCACCCCCGCTCGTGGGGGAGCAAGCTCATAGGGAAAGCTCAGCTTTGCCCTCTCCATGGGTGAGCCTCGCTTGCCTGAGCACTGTGGAGAGATGTCCCTTCGCATAACGTTTTCAGAAAACCAGGCGCTCGGGCTTCCCTGGTGGCGCAGTGGTTAAGAATCCGCCTGCCAATGCAGAGAACACGGGTTCGAGCCCTGGTCGGGGAAGATCCCACATGCCGTGGAGCAACTAAGCCTGTGAGCCACAACTACTGAGCCTGTGTGTCACAACTACTGAAGCCCGCATGCCTAGACCCTGTGCTCCGCAACAAGAGAAGCCACTGCAATGAGAAGCCTGCACATCGCAACCAAGAGTAGCCTCTACTTGCTGCAACTAGAGAAAGCCTGCATGCAGCAACAAAGACCCAACGCAGCCAAAAATAAAAAACCGCCCAAAAACCAGGTGCTCTCCTTGCATGCGGCATCCTCCATTTATTAGCACTTACCCACTCTGTGGTCCTTAAAATGTGGCCAGTTTTAAGAAGTTCATGAGGTCAAAACCCTTTTCATGATAATACTAGCATGTTATTTGCTTTTTTTTTTTTTTTTTTTTTGCGGTACGCAGGCCTCTCATTGTTGTGGCCTCTCCCACTGTGGAGCACAGGCTCTGGATGCGCAGGCTTAGCGGCCATGGCCCACGGGCCCAGCCGCTCCGTGGCATGTGTTATCTTCCCGGACCGGGACACGAACCCGTGTCCCCTGCATCGGCAGGTGGACTCTCAACCACTGCGCCACCAGGGAGGCCCTGTTATTTGCTTTTTTCATTCTTCATCGTCAGTAGTTGATGGTGGAATTTTCCCGAGGCTATATGACATGTGATAAGAATGTGTGTGTTCGTTGGTGTTTTAAAATTTTCTCAGTTGAATTTCTAATATGGTAAATACTGATAGCTATAACCCACAAAAGCAGAATTCTTGGAGGTCTTCAATAATATGGAAGAGTGTAAAGGGTTTGGGAACTGCTGGTCCAGCAAGTTTGAACACCTCTGGCCTAGGGTCCAAGTTCAAGCCTGCTCATGTGGTTCTTGGTTACTTTATTATTTATTTATGTATTGCTCCAAATTAGGTTTTTTTTTTTAATTTTTAAATTTTATTTTTTTATACAGCAGGTTCTTATTAGTTATCTATTTTATACATGTTAGTGTATACATGTCAATCCCAATCTCCTAATACATCCGACCACCACCACCACCCCCACCTGCATTCCCCCCTTGGTGTCCATACCTTTGTTCTCTACATCTGTGTCTCTATTTCTGCCCTGCAAACTGGTTCATCTGTACCATTTTTCTAGATTCCACATATATGCGTTAATATACGATATTTGTTTTTCTCTTTCTGACTTACTTCACTGGTATGACAGTCTCTAGGTCCATCCACATCTCTACAAATGACCCAATTTCGTTCCTTTTTATGGCTGAGTAATATTCCATTGTATATATGTACCACATATTCTTTATCCATTTGTCTGACAATGGGCATTTAGGTTGCTTCCATGACCTGGCTATTGTAAACAGTGCTGCAATGAACATTGGGGTGCATGTGTCTTTTTGAATTATGGTTTTCTCTGGGTATATGCCCACTAGTGGGATTGCTGGGTCATATGATAATTCTATTTTTAGTTTTCTAAGGAACCTCCATACTGTTCTCCATAGTGGCTGTATCAATTTACATTCCCACCAACAGTGCAAGAGGGTTCCCTTTTCTCCACACCCTCTCCAGCATTTGTTGCTTGTAGATTTTTTGATGATGCTCATTCTAACTGGTGTGAGGTGATACCTCATTGTACTTTTGATTTGCATTTCTCTAATAATTAGTGATGTTGAGCAGCTTTTCATGTGCTTCTTGGCCATCTGTATGTCTTCCTTGGAGAAATGTCTATTTAGGTCTTCTGCCCATTTTTGGATTGGGTTGTTTGCTTTTTTAATATTGAGCTGCATGAACTGTTTATACATTTTGGAGATTAATCCTTTGTCCGTTGATTCGTTTGCAAATATTTTCTCCCATTCTGAGGGTTGCCTTTTGTCTTGTTTGTAGTTTCCTTAGCTCTTAAGTCTCATTAGGTCCCATTTGTTTATTTTTGTTTTTATTTCCATTACTCTAGGAGGTAGATCAAAAAAGATCTTACTGTGGTTTGTGTCAAAGAGTGTTCTTCCTGTGTTTTCCTCTAAGAGTTTTATAGTGTCCGGTCTTACATTTAGGTCTCTAATCCATTTTGAGTTTATTTTTGTGTATGGTGTTAGGGAGTGTTCTAATTTTATTCTTTTACAGTAGCTGTCCAGTTTTCCCAGCACCACTTATTGAAGAGACTGTCTTTTCTCCATTGTATATCCTTGCCTCCTTCGTCATAGATTAGTTGACCATAGGTGTGTGGGTTTATCTCTGGGCTTTCTATGCTGTTCCATTGATCTATATTTCTGTTTTTGTGCCTGCACCTTATTGTCTTGATTACTGTAGCTTTGTAGTATAGTCTGAAGTCAGGGAGTCTGATTCCTCCAGCTCTGTTTTTTTTCCCTCAAAACTGCTTTGGCTATTCGGAGTCTTTTGTGTCTCCACACAAATTTTAAGATTTTTTTGTTCTAGTTCTGTAAAAAAAAAAAAAAAAAAAAAAAAAAAAGGCCATTGCTAATTTGATAGGGATTGCATTGAATCTGTAGATTGCTTTGGGTAGTATAGTCATTTTCACAATATTGAGTCTTCCAGTCTAAGAACATGATATATCTCTCCATCTGTTTGTATCATCTTTAGTTTCTTTCATCAGTATCTTATAGTTTTCTGCATACAGGTCTTTTGTCTCCCTAGGTAGGTTTATTCCTAGGTATTTTATTCTTTTTGTTGCAGTGGTAAATGGGAGTGTTTCCTTAATTTCACTTTCAGATTTTTCATCATTAGTGTATAGGAATTCAAGAGATTTCTGTGCATTAATTTTGTATCCTACAACTTTACCAGATTCATTGATGAGCTCTAGTAGTTTTCTGGTGGCATCTTTAGGATTCTCTATGTATAGTATCATGTCATCTGCAAAGAGTGACAGCTTTACTTTTTCTTTTCCGATTTGGATTCCTTTTATTTCTTTTTCTTCTCTGATTGCCGTGGCTAGGACTTCCAAAACTATGTTGAATAACAGTGGTGAGAGTGGACATCCTTGTCTTGTTCCTGATCTTAGAGGAAATGCTTTCAGTTTTTCACCATTGAGAATGTTTGCTGTGGGTTTGTCATATATGGCCTTTATTATGTTGAGGTAGGTTCCCTCTATGCCTACTGTCTGCAGAATTTTTATCATAAATGGGTATTGAATTTTGTGAAAAGCTTTTTCTGCATCTATTGAGATGATCATATGGTTATCCTTCAATCTGCTAATATGGTGTATCACATTGATTGATTTGCATATATTGAAGAATCATTGCATGCCTGGGATAAATCCCACTTGTTCATGGTCTATAATCTTTTTAATGTGTTGTTGGATTGTTTGCTAGTATTTTGTTGAGGATTTTTGCATCTATATTCATCAGTGATATTGGTCTGTAATTTTCTTTTTTTTTTTCGGTACGCGGGCCTCTCACTGTTGTGGCCTCTCCCATTGCGGAGCACAGTCTCCGGACGCGCAGGCTCAGCGGCCATGGCTCACCGGCCCAGCTGCTTCGCGGCACGTGGGATCTTCCAGGACCGGGGCACGAACCCGTGTACTGTGCATCGGCAGGCGGACTCCCAACCACTGTGCCACCAGGGAAGCCCCTGTAATTTTCTTTTTTTGTAGTATCTTTTTCTGATTTTGGTATCAGGGTGATGGTGGCCTCATAGAATGAGTTTGAGAGTGTTCCTTCCTCTGCAATTTTTTGGAAGAGTTTGAAAAGGATGGGTGTTAGCTCTTCTCTAAATGTTTGATAGAATTCACCTGTGAAGCCGTCTTGTCCTGGGCTTTTGTTTGTTGGAAGATTTTTAATCACAGTTTCAATCTCATTACTTGTGATTTGTCTGTTCATATTTTCTATTTCTTCCTGGTTCAGTCTTGGAAGGTTATACCTTTCTAAGAAATTGTCCATTTCTTCCAGGTTGTCCATTTTATTGGCATAGAGTTGCTTGTAGCAGTCTCTTAGGATGCTTTGTGTTTGTGGACTGTGTTGTAATGTCCCCTTTTTCATTTCTAATTTTATTGATTTGAGTCCTCTCCCTCTTTTTCTTGATGAGTCTGGCTAATGGTTTATCAATTTTGTTTATCTTCTCAAAGAACCAGCTGTTAGTTTTATTGATCTTTGCTATTGTGTTGTTTGTATTTCATTTATTTCTGCTCTAATCTTTATGATTTCTTTCCTTCTTTTAACTTTGGGGTTTGTTCTTCTTTCTCTAGTTCATTTAGGTGTAATGTTAGATTGTTTATTTGAGATATTTCTCGTTTCTTGAGGTAGACTTGTATTGCTATAAACTTCACATAGGTTTTGGATCGTCGTGTTTTCATTGTCAACTGTCTCTAGGTATTTTTAAATTTCCTCTTTGTTTTCTTCAGTGATCTCTTGCTTATTTAGTAACATATTGTCTAGCCTCCATGTGTTTGTGTTTTTTACGTTCTTCCCCCTGTATTTCATTTCTAATTTCATAGTGTTGTGGTCAGAAAAGATGCTTGATATGATTTCAATTTTCTTAAATTTACTGAGGCTTGATTTGTGACCCAAGATGTGATCTATCCTGGAGAATGTTCTGTGCGCGCTTGAGAAGAAAATGTAATCTGCTGTTTTCTGATGGAATGTCCTATAAATATCGATTAAATCTATCTGGTCTATTGTGTCATTTAAAGCTTGTGTTTCCTTATTTTCTGTTTGGATGATTTGTCCATTGGTGTGAGTTGTAAAAGTCCCCCACTATTACTGTGTTACTGTCGATTTCCTCTTTTATAGCTGTTAGCAGTTGCCTTATGTATTGAGGTGGTCCTATGTTGGGTGCATATGTATTAATAATTGTTTTATCTTGGATTGATCCCTTGATCGTTTTGTAGTGTCCTTCCTTGTCTCTTGTAACATTCTTTAAAGTCTATTTTATCTGATATGAGTATTGCTACTCCAGCTTTCTTTTTATTTCCATTTGCGTGGAATATCTTTTTCCATCCCCTCACTTTCAGTCTGTATGTGTCCCTAGGTCTGAAGTGGGTTTCTTGTAGACAGCATATATATATGGGTCTTGTTTTTGTATCGATTGAGCAAGCCTGTGTCTTTTGGTTGGAACATTTAATCCATCCACGTTTAAGGCAATTATTGATATGTATGTTCCCATGACCATTTTCTTAATTGTTTTGGGTTTGTTTTTGTAGGTCCTTTTTTCTCTGTGTTTCCCAGTTAGAGAAGTTCCTTTAGCATTTGTTGTAGAGCTGGTTTGCTGGTGCTGAATTCTCTTAGCTTTTGCTTGTCTGTAAAGCTTTTGATTTCTGCATCGAATCTGAATGAGATCCTTGCTGGGTAGAGTAATCTTGGTTGTAGGTTCTTCCCTTTCTTCACTTTAAGTACATCATGCCACTCCCTTCTGGCTTGTAGAGTTTTTGCTGAGAAATCAGCTGTTAACCTTATGGGAGTTCCCTTATGTGTTATTTGTCATTTTTCCCTTGCTGCTTTCAACAATTTTTCTTTGTCTTTAATTTTTGCCAATTTGATTACTATGTGTCTCAGCATGTTTCTCCTTGCGTTTATCCTGTATGGGACTCTCTGAGCTTCCTGGACTTGGGTGGCTATTTCCTTTCCCATGTTAGGGAAGTTTTTGAGCATAATCTCTTCAAATATCTTCTCTGGTTCTTTCTCTCTTCTCCTTCTGGGGCCCCTGTAATGCGAATGTTGTTGCATTTAATGTTGTCCCAGAGGTCTCTTAGGCTGTCTTCATTTCTTTTCATTTTTTTTTGTTTATTCTGTTCCACGCCAGTGAATTCCACCATTCTGTCTTCCAGCCCACTTATCCATTCTTCTGCCTCAGTTATTCTGCTATTGATTCCTTCTAGTGTAGTTTTCATTTCAGTTATTCTATTGTTCATCTCTGTTTGTTTGTTCTTTAATTCTTCTAGGTCTTTGTTAAACATTTCTTGCATCTTCTTGATCTTTGCCTCCATTCTTTTCCCGAGGTCCTGGATCATTTTCACTATCATTATTCTGAATTCTTTTTCTGGTAGGTTGCCTATCTCCATTTCATTTAGTTGTTTTTCTGGGGTTTTATCTTGTTCCTTCATCTGGTACATAGCCCTCTGCCTTTTCATCTTGTCTGTGTTTCTGTGAATGTGGTTTTTGTTCCCTACAAGGCTGCTAGCGTTGTAGGGTCTCCTGCAGAGGCAGGGGGTGGCTGTGTCTCATCGTGAGGACAAGGACACTGGCAGCAGAAGTTCTGGGAAGTACTCCTTGGCGTGAGCCCTCCCAGAGTCTGCCATTAGCCCCACCGAAGAGCCCGGGTAGGCTGCAGTGTTGGGTTGCCTCAGGCCAAACAACCAACTCTTGGTTACTTCTTTAAACCGTCAGTTGAAGGAATCTCACATTTTTACAATGCAGTTTCTACTGCTATACATGTGTGTTGTGTGCATACACATGCCCCTTCTCCCAAACAGGATGGCAAGTTCTAGAAGGCTGGGATGGCCCTTGATCCTCTTTATGTTGCCCCTGGTTAAGTGGTTCCTGAACTAATTTCTTGTCTGTTTAACTGATCAGTGAACAAAATGGCAGGCATGGCTGGATCCAGAAATGAGAGGAAACCAATGTTTAAGTCTTCTTCACCTATACACATCAATTCAGTCACCTATTCAGGCAACATCTGTTAAGCACTTACTTGAGCACGGCCCTGGGTGAGCCACGTGGGAGCTGGGACAGGGGCTCATGGTAACGCAGGAATGTGGTTTGGGCGGTCCTGCCCGTGAGAAAGCAGCCTGCACCTTGAGTCTGCTCAAGGGGAGTCCCTGATGCTCCTCAGTTGAATTCTGGTTCTGTCTCCTTCCTCCAACTCTCAGTGAGCCCAGGAATGTGAAATTGAAAGTCCCTTGTAAAATATAGACTGTTAGTGTCCACAGAATTACCTTTCCTTATGTCATCACATTATGGCTTTATTTTCCTCTCTCTTAGGTGGTCACAAAATGGAACTGAAATGTACTTTAAACTATGTTTATTGTTAGCAAGTGAAGTTTGCTCTCTGTAGTTGAAGTAAAACAGAATTATTTACTTTGCCCCAAATTCAGATGTATTTTCCCCCTAATATGTAATCCCTGATAATTTTTTTCCTATGGACTTGGGGATCCTGAAATGGCAAGAGGTGTGTGTGGTCAAATCCTACTTTCCCAGGAGCTTAAGAATGGCTGAGGGCAACTGGGAGAAGGAGAGGTTAAGAAGTGATGGTACCCCTATGACCATTTCCTTATTGATGGATACGACAATGTTTCCAACTTTTCACTACTACTGCAATAAACACTGCCTTGGTGTGCTAGGGCTGCCTTAATTAAGTACTGCAGACTGGGTGGCTTACCAGCAGAAATTTACTGCCTCACCATTGCAGAGGGTGGAAGTCCAACATGCAGGTGTTGGCAGGAACGGTTTCCTCTGAGGGCTCTGAGGATCTGTTCCAAGCCCCCTCCCTTGGCTTGCAGGTGGCTGACTCTTCACCTCGTCTTCTTCTCTGTGTGTTGATTGATCTGTGTCCAAATCTCTTTTTATCAGGATACCAGTTGTACTGGATTAGGGCCCTCACTAATGACCCCATTTTAACTTGATTACCTCTGTAAAGACCCTATTTCCAAGTAAGGTGTTAGGGGTTAGGACTTCAACATACCTTCTCTTGTGGCAGTGGACACAATCCAAGCCAGACAGACGTCATGAAAGAACAAGGTGGTTCACTGATTCCTTTATTTATTTAGGAGGTAGGGGGAGGAGACACAGGGGTTGGAGGCCAGCAGGGGAAAATTACCTACAGGAGAGGGTTGGGAAGGGTTTGCAGGGATTGAGCTAGAAAGCAGTAACACTGATTCTATAGTTGAAAAGGAGTAGTGCACAACTGTAAGTACCTGGTGTGAGTTTTGTAATAAATCCTATCTTATGAATAAGTACAGTGGAATACTACTTAGTACATTCATACATGTTTCTATCATCTTGAGATTTTTTATATATACAGTATATGATCTGTTTTTATAAATGTACAGCTCGAAAAAAAGAGATCCTTCTTGTAATAGGTACAGCATTAAACACAAAAACCAACATGGGCCAGCCACATTCCAACTGAAGACCCAGAGAAAGCCTGGCCGGCAGCCCAGCCTCAGCCCCTGCAGCCCAGCAACGTGTAAACCAGCACCCACTGCACCTGCGGGCTCAGCGGGCCCTTGACATTTGCACGGGAAGTGCCTGCTCACGCCAAGCCCCACCTGCAGAGAGTGGGTCTTCCCTGAGGGAAGGTGGCCGAGGAATGTGTACATCAGGTAATGAAAAGAGGGATGAAAGAAATGTGCTCTTCAACTAAAGGCACTTGTCAGTGGCTGCGTACAGCCATTCCCTGGGCCTGGTGAGTGAGCAGGTGCTATTTTGTTAGAGTCAGCAAGGTCTGAGTGGACCTCACCTGTCCTCTCACCAGGTTTAAATAGAATAAATAAATCTGAGTGGGTGCTTGGTTTGCCCTCTGGGGTTCCTGTGAATAGGCTACCTTTTAGGATCATTTATGGAGTGACACTCCCTGTCCCCAGCCCAGCTTTTGGAAGTCCTCCATAGGCAAGATGCCAGAATAGCTCCAGGCCTTGCAGAAGCAATTGCTCGCTATGGATCAGAAGGAGAGCCCCCAAATGTCCCCCTCCCCTGTCTGTGCCTGAAGTTCCTTCGTCCTGTGCATCAGAGTCTGTGCGCCTCAGATCTTGGTCACGTAGTTGTTGGGGAACAGGCCCTGCTTGCCTCGTAGCCGCCCGGTCCACCAGCCAGAAGGATCTGCAGGGACACAGATGGTGGAGGTGACAGTGAGCAAGGCTTTCTGCCCAGGCCAGATGCACTCTGCTCGTGTGGGTGCATCCCACGGGCAAAGGGGATGTTCTTTCCCTTCTTAATCTTAATGAAAATTAGACATGCAGATGTGCCACTCAGGCCCCGTTCCAGAAGAACCCGCTGCCCAGATGTGAGGTTTTGCTGCCAGTCTCCAGCTCTCGGCCCTGTGGGATCTGCCCTGCCTTTGAGACATTGCTTCTCTCGGGGCCTAAGCCTTCCAGCCTCCCCTGCGAGCAGTCCCAGCTCTGGAGCAGCTGCTAGCCCAGCAGACTGTGAGGTCACCTTGTGGTAAGATGGCTCTAACCCTGCTTCCCCCCTTTTCTTTCACAGTGGCTATTCCCCCACTGCATCTTTCACACTCCTCACTCCACCTCACAGCCTTTCTGGGAGAAGTGATCTGCAACACTTCACCGTAATTACTTCCCAGCTTAATCCCAGTCCCTTCAGCAGTAATTTGGTATGTATTTTTCTGTGATTATAAACACACACATTCATTTTAAACAGGCCATTCTATACCTTACTATTCTGCATCTTGCTTTTCAGTACTCAATAATCTTTCCATGACTCATTTTTTAAACAGCTGCACTGCATACCAAATTTTATATAACATTCCCTTATTGATGGACATTTGTTCCCCAATTTTTCATTGTTCATGTAAAAAATGTCTTTATGCCCACATGCAAGTAGTTCTATAGGATAGACTCTTGGATCAAAGAATATGCACCTTCTAGTATCCTTTGTAAGAAAATCTAATTTATTTTTTGTAATAGGTAATACTTTCATGTGTACTTGCAAAAGTACAAAAGGATAAACAGTGAAAACAGCTACCCAGATCCCTTCTTTGAGGGCAAGCAGTATTACCTATTTCTTGCACTTTCTTCCAGAGATATTTCATGTCTATAAAGGCATTTATTCAAACAAACAAAAAAACCTCAGAGCTTCTGTATTCTATAGCTGCTTATATGCCACTGTTCATACCATTTGCCTATTTTTCTATTGGTTGCTGGTCTCTTATCTTGTTGATTAGGAGTTCTTTATATACTAGTGAATCTGTCACATGAGTTACAAATACCCCTCTTCCAATTTTAATTAAATTTTTATGACGTTTTAATATTTGAGCAGTTGAATCAGATGATGATTTTACAGCTTCTTAGTTTTCTATCACTTTTAGAAATCCTTTCCCACACCGACAGTATTAAAAAAGAAAACTCTTCTATACTTACTTCTAGGACTTTTATGTTTCTTTTATGCATGTAAGTATTAATTTATTTGGGACTTATCTTGGGGGAAGGGGTTAATATATAAATCCAAAGTAATCATTTTGATATGGGGATTTTACAATTTTGATAAATACTGTTAAATTTCCTTCCCCAAAGTCTATTCCAGCAGTAGTGAAAGGAGGTACCTATTTCCCTGACTAACCAAAGATATTACACTCTACACTTTATTTGCAATGACAAAATCCAGAAGGTTCTGAAAATTAAGTTTTCTGTAACTCATTTCATGGGAAAACTTGACCTGAACTGACATGGGCTTGTTTATGATGTCTCTTTCCACTGCATGCTTAGGTTCCACAGCAGAAATACTGAGGCTGATCTAAGCTGTTTCCCTGGGACCCGCAAGGGGTGTTACATACTATAAAAAAGCTCCCATCTCTGATTTCTGAAACTCAGTTAGCTCGAAGGATTTGGATTAGGGAATGTGAACTCTCACTTTTTTTTTTTTTTTGGCCTCATCTTGCAGCTTGCAGGATCTTAGTTCCCAGACCAGGGATTGAACCTGGGCCCCGGGCAGTGAAAGCGCCGACTCCTAACCACTGGACCGCCAGGGAAGTCCCTCTCATATTTTAATCTTTGCTGATATCACAGGTGAAATGCTTTGCTTTGCACTTCCCTGGTGGTTAAGGAGGCTCTGCTGTGCACTGATTGCCTCAATAGCCTTTGTCCACTTTTGGGCTGGATTATTTGTATTATTTACATAGAAGAGCTATTTATATATGTAAAACATTTTTGCCTAGTCTGTTTTCCATAATTTAACTTTGCTCCCAGTGCTATTCACCATATAGGTTTTAATTTAGCCTTTTTTTTTTTTTTTTGCGGTACGCGGGCCTCTCGCTGTTGTGGTCTCTCCCATTGCGGAGCACAGGCTCCGGACGCGCAGGCTCAGCGGCCATGGCTCACGGGCCCAGCCGCTCCACGGCATGTGGGATCTTCCCGGACCGGGGCATGAACCTGTGTCCCCTGCATCGGCAGGTGGACTCTCAACCACTGCGCCACCAGGGAAGCCCAATTTAGCCTTTTTATGAGGTTAAATCCCGTATGGTTTTTGAGTTTGACATCTTCCATAGGAAGATTTTTCTCACCCAAAGATTAATATTCTAGGTTTCCTTCTAAGACTTTTGTAATTTAATTATATAGTTTTAGATCTTTAATTTATCTGATATTTATTTTGTTTATGAGGCAGAGATCAAACTTTATTTTCCTTTCAAAATGGAAAGTAATTGTCTATCCTTTCCCCTGATTTCAAATGCCACATTTATCATCTATTAAATACCTATGCAAACAAGGGTCTGCTTCTGAATGCTATTCTATCCTTTGTATCTATGTCAATTCCTGCACTCACACCACACTGTTTAAATTACAGCAATAATTTATAGCATGTTTTGATAACTTTTAGGACTCTACATTTTACAGAAATATATGTTTTAATTATATCCAGTACGTTATTTCTAGAAAATTTTGAAAATATTGAGAAGTGAAAAGAAAGTAATACTTAAAGTTCAACACTTAAGGAGACCACTTTAACATTTTCTATTTTTAAAAATGTCTTTTTAGAAAACATTTTTCTATTCCATGTGTTTTATATTTTTACAAAAATGAGACTAGTCCACAGTCGCTAACCTAACTTTTTCCTTTTCTCCATGAACATTTTTCCATTTCAATAATGTATATACTTTTGCATCATTATCTTTAACATAAAAATTTTTGCATCAAAGTTCACTGAAGGGATATAGCAAAGCTTATTAAACTAATCCCCATCACTGGATATTAGGTCACTTCCCATATTTTTGCTGAACAAAGCTGGTGATAAAAATCCTGTTTGTATTACTAAGAGTTTATTTCAATACTTTTTTTATTCCAACTTTTGAAGGATACTAAATGACTTAAAATATTAACACCTGTAGAAAACCAGATGGCTAAAGGAGATAAAAAGAGCACCCAGAGAACATTTAGAAGGAGGTTGGTCTGGGGACCTGGAATTCTCCTGGAAGTGAGCCCAGGTGATTCCTAGAACTGCCCGAAAGCTGGCCCTGCCATGGACCACTGTCCACTCAGGTTGTCCTTGCTCTGCTCATACACCTTGGATGGCTCTACTCTCTCCTGACAACTTGTCTTGAGCCTGACACCCAGGGCCTCTAGGACCAGGCCACTCTGGCTTCATCTCATCCCCCATGACATCTCCACAGGGGTTCTGCACCTGGGTTGAGTGTCGGCTCATTTTCCTAAAAGGACCCACTCTTTCTGGCCTCCATGGCTCCTCTCTCCGTCAGTCTTCCCATCCCTCACCGCAAATGCCATGTCATTCATGGGGCTTTTTCTAACATCCTAAATTAAGAGTCATCTTTGTTTTTTAATGCTTCCATAAGGAATAATGTTTGCTTATATGTATATTATATTCTAACTTATCTTTACTAAATTAATAAAGTATTCAGCCAAGCCCACAGACCACTTTCATAATAGATGTTACAAGTTGTCTCCCTAGCTTCCATTCCATCTACCTTCATTAGGAGGAAGCCATGAAATCTGGGTGGGAGAGGCCTAACTCCCGTTACCTCGGGCAGTCCCTGCCAGGTCTAACCCACTTGGGGTACAGCCTTTGCCTTGCTACAGAGATTGATTCAGGGATGGGCACATGACCAGTTTGGTCCAATCTGAGGGATACCTGGGACTTTTGTCCAATGGCTAAGAGAAGTTTCAGAGGTAAAGCGGATTTCAGAGATGGTTTGATCTGTTGGCCTGGAACTGATGCAGCCTTTTTGCTACCATGAGGAAAAACAGCCTGAGGAGGGAACAGATACAAAGAAGAGGGCAGAGCTGAAAGAAGTGTTTTTTAAAAATGAAGCTGGAGTCTTGATCAGCCTGAAACCTGACCTACCTCTGCAAGTTTCAGTGAGAGGAGCCCATAAATTCCTTTCACATTTATACTAGATTTTATAGAAATATAACCATACGCTTTTTGGAGGCTGTCCCAGCCAGCCATGCACTTACCTTCTTTGATAATATCGATAATGTCATTGGCATTGAAGCTGAGTTCGTCTGTGTCCTGAGCATCATAGGCATACAGAGCCTTGCACTGTGGCACCTGAGGCTTGGGCTTGGGCTGGGGCTTGGGTCTGCCCCCTGCTGGGGGAGGCCGGCTGGTTGTTTGTCTCCGGACCCTGTGGAAAGAGTGGAGGCAGGTGAGAAGGGACCCAACAGGAGGCAGCAGCACCACATGGTAGTTTGGAGCATGGGGCCAGCACTGGCCAGCTCAAGTTCAAGTCCAGCCCTATCCTTAGATGGACATGTCACTTCCTAAACTTTCCCGGAGAGTAAAGCACCCTCCCTGACAAGGTCATTGCAGAAGCATGTAGCTAGCTCTTCATAAACATTAGCCTCTGTTGCTGTGTCCCCAGCATAGAAGGAAATGTGAAAAAGACACATATTCCTACCAAAGTTTATAAAACATATTTATACATCTAAATGATAATAAAACAAATAGTCATGTACCTATCCCCCTCCCTCAACTGTGGAAACAGAACTTTACCATAGAAGCCTGCAGGTGCCTCTCCTCAACTGAAATCCCTCCCAGAATGAACCCCTAGCTTGCATTTTGTATTAATAATTCTGCTTTGCTTTGTAGTTTTACCACGCACATAAGTATCCCTAAACGATACTTCTAGTTTGTCTGTTTTTTAACTATATGAAATGAATCACATGCTACTATCACTTGCTCCATTTTTTTTTTTTTCCAGCCGCACTGCGTGGCTCTTGGGATCTTAGTTCCCTGACTAGGGATTGAACCCGGGCCACGACACTGAAAGCACTGAGTCCTAACCACTGGACTGCCAGGGAATCCCCTCACTCACTCCATTTTTGAGATGAACACTGTTGATGCATGTAGTTTGATTCATTCATTCTCATTGCTTTATACTTACTATTCCATTGCATGAATAGGTCACAATTCACTTATCCATTCCATTGTTGATGACCATTTGGGATGATTCCAATTTCATTACACAAAAATGCTGCTATGAATGTTCTTGTGCAAAAGTTTATCCAAAGTAATTTCTCAACATCAGCACTATGGACACTTTGGGCGGATAGATAATCCTTTGCTGCGGAGGCTGTCCTGTGCACTGTAGGGTGTTAAGCAACATCCCTCGCCTTTACCCCTGGGATGCCAGTAGCACCTCCTCTCCCTGATCATGATCATCAAAAATATCTCCAACTTGAGACCCTAATCCAGGTCTTCTAGCTTTAAATGTATTCTTTCTACAACCTGTGTAACCTCCAGTCACCATTCATACATACATTGTCTCAAAGGCATGTAACTCTAGGTTGGTCCTAGTTACTGAGATCTTTAAACATATCTGGAACAACCATTTATTAAATATGTTCATGAAAAGCATTTAAAGAATGCATTTAGGAAATAGAAATATAGCAAACAGTCCCCCTCCCCCTTAGCTTAAGGACTAACCAAAGTGAAGCCTACATTCATTCGCTTACGAAAGAAAACTTAAGATTTCTTCTAAGAGGGCCTGGGCTGAGCTCAACGTTGTGGGGCTGGCTGTTAGGTCTGGCTGGGCCTGTTAACACCTGTGGGAGGAGGGAGGAAAAGGGAGGGTATTTCCTGGGGCTTGAGCTCTGGAAGGAAAAAACACACCCAGTTTTGAGCTGTGCTCTGAAGAGGCCAGAGCCTCACTGTCCTTGCTGAGCTCCTGTGACAGCAGATGCTGCTGATGAGCAAGTCGGATCACGAGGGGGTTGGCTGGGGGTGAGGGGTTACTGGCTGCTAGCTGTCCCCAGCAGGGGTGGGGGGTTCCCTGAGTAGGAGGGAGCAAACCCCAAGGTAACTCAGGCTCCACTCTTCTCAGATCAACCCCGCCCCCACCTTCCCACCCCCACCAGACGCTTTCTTTCAAGAGGAAAGGCATTGTATAGTTCATTAGCATGACATCATTTCCTTCCTAGTCTATTGGAAATCCCCATTCCCTGCTTGGGAAGTGCTTGCTTCTCTGAAAGCTGGCTGGACAAGCAGGTTTTTAATTAAGCAACCTATATATTAGGGATGTGTCAGCATTTGGTTAATAAGAGCCATTAGCCTGGATACCAGAAGTCATCTATTTCCCAGTAACAAGGAATGGAGGAGGGGCTGGGGCTGTGGCGTGTGCATTAGAACACCCTGGGAGGGAGGAAGCCTCCACTCTGGCAGTTCCAGGGAACAGGGTTGGGAGGGTACGTGCACATATGCACACGTGTGTGTGCAGGCTTACGTGTGTGCACACACATACACTCACCAAATATTCACAGATGAAGAGTTGGCCTCTCTTATGTCCAGGGGAGAATACAGGTTGATGGGGTGTCTGGAGCCCAAGAGTGTTGGGACTTAGGTGCATTCTTCGGGCAGGGGGGCCTCTTAGCATGGAGGCAAAGCTGATGACCCTCTGAAAACAAGGGCCATCCTGCCTGCAGCCTTCCCGGGAGTCTCCCCGCTCGCTCCTCTGCCCATCTGCCTCCATCTTTGATGGAGGTCACCCAGTTCCTCCCCCTTCATGTCTTTCCTGCCTTCCTTTCGAGGAAAGGAAGCAACGAAAGGAAGCAACGAAAGCAACTAAAGTTGCTTCCTTTCGAGGCTCCCTGAACATCACCCCAGCTCAGCATTTATTAGTTTACCTCACCCTCCACTGAAGATCCTTCTAACAGCTTCTCTCTGCTCTTGGCCTACAAAGTCCCTGTCAGGTGTGGCAGTGCTGGCTCCCAGCCTCCCATCCTGCTGCAGGCCACCCTGGCATCTTCCTACCTGTCTTCATGGAAGTCTGACCCCTGGTTGGGGTTAGGACCCCTGTCCACATACTCCTAGCCTACATCATATTTGCTGGTGACAAACATACTTTCCCCCTAAGATCAGGAACAAAACACAGGTGTTAGCTCACCACTTCTGTTCAATACCCACTGGAAGCTCTAGCCAGAGCCATTAGTCAAGGAAAATAAAAGTCATACAGATTAGAAGTAAAAATACCTCTATTTGCAGATGAGATGATCTTGCACATAGAAAATCCTAAGGAATACACTTTAAAAAAAAACTATTAGAATAAAAAGATTCAGCAAGATTACAGAACACAAGATCAATATATAAAAATTATCTGGCGACTTCCCTGGTGGCACGGTGGTTAAGAATCCTCCTGCCAATGCAGGGTACACGGGTTCAATCCCTGGTCCGAGAAGATCCCACATGCTGAGGAGAAACTAAGCCTGTGCGCCACAACTACTGAGCCCACACGCCACAACTACTGAAGTCCACGTGCTCTAGGGCCTGCATGCCACAACTACTGAGCCTGTGTGCTGCAACTACTGAAGCCTGCGCGCCTAGAGCCCATGCTCCGCAACAAAGAGAAGCCAGTGCAATGAGAAGCCCGCGCACCACAACCAAGAGTAGCCTCCACTCGCTCCAACTAGAGAAAGCCCATGTGCAGCAACGAAGACCCAACACAGCCAAAATATAAATGATAAAAAAAACCAGCTCTATTTCTAATGCACTAGCAATGAACAATTCAGAAATGCAATTGAGAAAACAATTTCATTTACGATACACAAAGAATATAATACTTAGGAGTAAAGTTAACAAAAGAAGGATGATCCTATTTATATGAAATGTCCGGAAAAGGCTTATCTATACTGACAGAAAGTAGATTAGTGGTTGCCTAGGGCTGGGGGATGGGGGAATGATTGCTAAGGGGAAGAAGGGTTCTTTTTGGGATAACGAAAATCTTCCTAAGTTAGATTATGATGATGGTTGCACAACTCTGTGACTATACTAAAAGCTGTCGAATTGTACTTTTTTTTGGCCGTGCCACCAGGCACGTGGGATCTTAGTTCCCCAACACGAGATCGAACTCGTGCCCCCTGCAGTGGAAGTGCAGGGCCTTAACCACTGGACCGCGAGGGAAGTCCCTGTTGAACCGTATTGTAATTTGAATGGGTTGATTTTATGGTATGTAAATTATATCTCAAAAAAGCTGCTTTAAAAAAAAGAAAGTAAATCGCATGGGCCTCTTTGGGCTCTGAAGTGCACTCCTGATACCCAGAGTGAGCTCAGCCAGCTTGTACGCAAGCAGCTGCTGAGTGTCCCACCCAGGATCCGGGACATAGTGGAGGAGAGGATGGAGGTGAGGGGACCATTTAAACACCTGTGTGAACACAGCCGCTTCACGGTCTTTGATCCTAAGGCATCAGAGCCTACTTCCTCAGTAAAACCAATCAAAGTAAAACCTCAGGGATTACTGGGGGATTTGGGTTCCCATGTACAGTAAACTCTTGGCAACAGCTGGCTTGATTGTCCCTGGACAACTGCTACCATGCAGTGTAAAGTCATCTGGTCATTTATCCCTTGGCTGAATGGGGCTCAGAGCACTCCACAGTTGGGAGAGGGGAGATTCCAGGTAGCTTCGAGATGGGGCGTTGTTTGCTGGGGAGCAGAGTGTGGACTGGGGGACTGTGTTTGACGGGGAATGGACGTGGAGGTGGAGAACAGCTCTGCATTTTGCATCAGGAAAGGGGCTGCTTAGGCAATCCCGAGGTAACCACTGTCTGGCTTTTTCCTTTTTAAATGTCCTCTGTAACCAGGAAAGGGTACAACTGCTCCAGTAGGGCAGCACCTTCGCAAAGTGAGCCAGTTACAGCAAAGCCCTCCTTCTCACTGGTCACTCCTGCCTCATTCTCACATCCAAGCATGTCCTCTCTTCTTGTGAGTGTTGACAGAGGGGGCGTGGTCTGGGAACCCCTGCCTGGAGCTCTGCGCAAGGTACCGTGCTGGGCATTTTCAGACGTTGCCTCATTTAATCTCACAACAATTCCCGTGAAATGACTGACCTAGGTTCCTGGAATTTCTTGCTGGCTTCATCAGGGGATGGCACGATGCATACGCAGCAGGCTCCCAGAGCTCCAGCCACACTGACCTTTCTGGCCCCATGGTCCGGCCATGCTCCCCACCCCCTGACCACCGCTGCTAACTCCTGCTCAGCCTTTGGGTCTTGTTTCACCCCGGGCAGCATCCTCTGGTAGCCTGCACCTGCTAAGAGCAGGGGGTCAATGCAGTGGGACAGGGGCCTGTACCAGCTGACTCCCTGGCAGGGCAGTAGATTCCATGCAGGCGGCTGTTCTCACCACTGTAGACCCTGGACCTGGCGCCAGGCCCAGGAAGACTGTGTGGCCTCAATCTGCATGTTCTGAGGGAGTAGCAGAAGGGACAGTGGCTTAAGAGTCAGAGTCAGTGCACTGGGTTTGAGGCCCAGTTCTGACACCGGCTGGCATGTGACTTGGGGCCATCACTTCACCTGTTTAGGGATCAGTGTCTTCACGGGGTAAAAAGAGGGAATTCCGGCAACGGCCCAGGCCCTTCTTCTAATTCTAAGGCGGCTTTACAGAGTGCTCTCAACAAGATCCCTACGGTCAGGTGTACCATGGGACACAGGAAGCCTGCCCCGATGGGGCGATCACTCTCTCCATTCACCATACTGTGGATCTGGAAAGCACCACAGGAACCGGTCTGCGAGAACAGCCATTTTCCCAGCTCTGTTCGACAGACTCAGCCTTCCTTCAACCCAGACAATCCCCTTCCACCACTAGGTGGCGATCCTGTGCAGTCAATAATGAGGAGAGAGGATGGCTTTCTACCAGCTGCCAGAAATTATCAAGGTCGTTTAGGTGCTGGTTGACTCCACTCACAGCCATGAAAAAGGGATTGAGATTTTCTTACACAGCAAACAAGATCCCCGTGCCCAGGGAGCAGGAATTGGCTCAGCCCAGCCTGTGAGAGAGGGTTGTTAACGCTTTCAGGAGTTTTGTGGTCAGTTGTTAAACAGCCATTATTAAAGATGAAATTGAACACATTTAACTGAATAAATTATATTAAAAGCAAAGGCAACAAATACTCACAATCTGACCCTACCTAATTATCTTACCACATTTTACATCTCTCCATGCTCTTGAAGTTATTAACATCTGCTGCCTACCTGTGGTGGGAACACAGGACAGTGGGAGACTGTACATCTCCCCCCAGCTCTGGGACCAGGGGTAGTCACCCTGGTAGCTTGAAATCGGCCACAGTGAGCAGAAACAGACAAATGTTACAGCTCCCGCCTTTTCATCCCCAGAGAGCTAGCCGTTCACAGCACACCACTTGCTGTCCCTCCACCACCCTCAGGATAACTCACTTTCACTCATCTAAAAGTGCTTTGCCTAGATTTATTTTGTAATGGATATGCAGGATTTAGATAATTTTGGTAGTGCTTACATTTTATGATATTTGTATTCCAAATAAACCTCACAAGATTGAAAACTGTTATAAAAACAACTATTTCATTGGGATAATGGGGGCAGGAGTAAGAATTTCAGACTCACAACGACAAAGTTATTTTTCCTACTGCCACTGGTATACAGTTATAAAACTCTGCATCACAGAGCAAATCCAGCTGTTTCATTATATGTAACTCTGGCACAGTGTAATTTAGTTTTCCTGTTACTATGTGACCCGTCGTTTTCAGGGTAATCTGTACAGTTGGCCCTTCACATCCATGGGTTCTGCATCCCAGATACAGATTTAACCAACTGAGATTGGAAAATATTCAGAAAAAGAATTCCAGAAAGCTCCAAAAAGCAAAAGTAGAATTTGCTGGGCAGGGCAACTGTTTACATAACATTTACATTGTATTCAGTATTATAAGTAACCTAGAGAGGTTATGCACAGGAGGATGTGCATAGGTTATATGCAAATACTATGCCATATTATATAAGGGACTTGAGCATGAACGGATTTTTCTATCTGGCGTGTGTGTGTGTGTGTGTGTGTGTGTGTGTGTGAACCAATCCCCCGTGGATACCAAGGGACTGTACACATTTACCACTTTATTGTGTCTATTCTTCATTAAGAAGAGAAACGCATGAAGAAGCTCGGCTACAGCACCTTGCTTTTACAGCAGGTCTTTTTCTGAGTAGGGAATTAAACATCTAATGCAGTCACATTATAACCCACACCACAAAGTTTCCTGAGTAATCAAGCACATTATACCCAGTTTGCTTTGTGAAAACCTGCACTGCTAGAAAAGCCCCGTTTTAGTGCCTGGGAAGACCAAGTGGTGCCTTCGCCCTGAGACATCGGGATGCCGACCGACCTCTGAGCCCTCGTGGACAGCTGCCTAGTCTCTCAAGAGGCCAGAAGCCCACAAGAACACAAAACGCCAAGTGACATCAATGACAACAAAGCGCTGTAAAGTCAGGTATTGTTCATTCGCTCTGTTCCTGGGATGTAGATTGTTATAGTGATTGGAGCAAACGAGGTTTAACTAGAAAAAGACTGTGGAATGGTAAAGCAGGAGAAGGAGTTTTGGACTTTATTTAGTTATTGAAATGCAGCTAGTGTCTGTTGCAATATTACCTCTCAGCTCTCTGTTCTGCTGTTGCTCTGAGCCCACAGAGAGCAGGCATGGCTATTAGATGTGTGTGTGTCAGGGAAGCGGGACGGGGAGAGGGTGTCTCCCTGACTCGTCCCCTTGTCTTGGCTTCGCTAGGCTGCCCATTCCCCCCCGCCCCCCCCATTAAAGCCAGCAATGCCTGAAGCTTAGCCCCTCATGGCGTCTAGAGCTCTATGCAGGCCAGAGGTTTGAGCTCTTGAGGGTAAAGCCACTGGGCCAGGGGACACCCACTTCTCAATCCTGGTAGAATATTAATATTTCCCTGCAAGACCAAACCACATGAATAACAGTCATAAAATAAATATAAATAAACTTTCAAGTTGCATTGTGCTTCATAGTTTACAAAGCCCTTATTTAACCTTCCTGACACCCCGATTGGGTTTTACATTTCTGATTATTAGCTCTATTATACAGTATAGGTGAGGAAACCAAGGTGTAGGAGGATTAAGTGACGTACACGAGGGTGTCAGCTGGTAATTAGTGAAACAATCCATGTGGCCGGCACGTGGCACACAGCAGGCACATGGTTCAGTAAATATTCAATGCATGAATCAATGAAGGAAGGAACAAATGACCCGGGACTCATACCCAGTCCTTGCAAGTGTGAATCTGTGCTCTCTGCACATGGCCAGGCCACCTTCGCCACCTTCTGTGAACTTCTCTGCAGTCTCCACACCTCTGGGACACCCGGGTATGCCTCATCTATGACAGGGTGAGCTGGGATTAAGCTTTCAAATATCATGTCTTTGTTCTGCAGATGTGAAATTTATGTCTTGAAATTCCAAGAAGGAAAATAATGGCATTTTATTTCACTGGCTCTTTAAAATGTGCTGTGTTCCAAAAGGTTGAATCTATAAACATGACTGGAAATTCGGGAACGGATGCCAGGAATTCCTAAGCTTCGTGTCTGCCTGGGCCAGGGTATGGCTGCTGCTCCTGCAGATTACGGGTTAAGAAATATTGCTGTTGGACACTTGTTGGAAATTTTAAGCTCCTTGAAAAACATGGCTCCATTAGGAGAATCCTGTCAAGAGACACACAGGCAGCATTTAAATTTTTCTATCGATCCTTCTTTTGTGGCATGGCCAGAAGCCCTACCGCTGAGCACTTTCAATATTTTTCTGTTTCTCCAACTTCTAGTTGGATTAATCTCTGGAGTACCTTGAAATTTCCTGAAGTTGTCCTCCCATGAAATGGACCACAGGATTAAAAAG
Organism: Aethalodelphis obliquidens; assembly: GCF_003676395.1. Classification (NCBI taxonomy): domain Eukaryota; kingdom Metazoa; phylum Chordata; class Mammalia; order Artiodactyla; family Delphinidae; genus Aethalodelphis; species Aethalodelphis obliquidens. Next base: position 6,471,689 of record NW_020837970.1, read on the forward strand.
GCCAACAGAAAAAAACATTTCCAGTCTGGGTTTTAATGCCTCCAGTAATGAACTGGAGGTAGATTATGTACATCTCAGTCATAGGAGGGAAAATATAAAGCACACTTGATTGGCAAATCAAGTGTTCCTGTGAAGCCAGAGCAAAGGCTGATGAGTGAACTATTTATATGGATTCTTGCTTTACCTGTTCTCTTTCCCTGAGACTCAGGAAGATCTTGAACCTGAATCAGACTGTTCAAAAGGTATGTTAAGGGACTACAAGATTATGATTCCTTCTCCGTCTTAGTTTTCCTGGTCAATGATAATCATGATGATGACAACAAACATGGCATGGCAAGGGTAAAGAATCCAGCTGGGGTGGTAATTAATTTAGTGAAGGCTTCATGTTCTCTCCCAAAGCAAACACAAAAAACCCAAAAAGCATAAAACCCAAACCGACTGAACCCGAAATAAACTGACAAAGACGTTCCTGAATTAACTTGAGGTGCTAATTACACCATTTGATTTTATCCACATTGCACGATCCAAAAGAGATGACTGCTTATGCTAAATATGTCTATAAAGAAAAGTGCACTGAGGGTGGGAGAGGGAAAGATGAACCCAGGAGTTGAAAGTCCAAGGAGACTTGGTGGTAATCTCCCTTTTACAGGTTGGTAAATTCAAGGGCACTGTTTGGGACTGTAATGTAAACAGGAACTTCCGTCTCCGTGGAAAGGTACAAGCTCGGGACCCCCAAGGTCCCTGTTTGCTCCGGCAACGTCCCACGGAATAAATGCAATTCATGTTTTCTTGGCAAAGAAGAACTGCTGAATGTAGGTAACCACGAGGCCCCTGAAATGCTTGTCTAAAGTCTCTGGCCACGTTAGAAATTATTTTAACTTTGACTTTATGTGTTTTAGAAAATAAATACAAAGAGAAAGCTCAGCCTTTTGATCAGAGTATGATTTCTTAAGGAATGTTTGCATCACAGCAGATTTAAGTGTACAAAGAGGAGGCTGGCTGGGATTCTTGTAGCTATAGGACTCAGGGTGCCTCATACGAGTTTTACACACAAGTTTTACATACAGGAAGATCATACTGCCTAGTAGACGGTTGTGAAGGTTCCCTCTCCTTCCAGCCCCACAGCCACTGCCAAAATAGCATCACGTATGCCTGATCTTTAGGCCTAAAGGTGGCAAAGGGTGTGATAAGACTTAAATAGGGAACAGCGCAGCTGAGGGCTGGAAGGGAGCAGCCTCGGGTAAGACACAATGTTCCTAAATTGCCTGCTTTTTGGCTGACAGATGCTCCCAGCTGGCTGGTGTGCAAGTCTGTAACTTGCAAAGCAGGCTGGAAAGATGGTTTTGCTTGCCAAAACCAAAGCAAGTAGGAAGCTAGCAGACAGAGCTAAGAGATTTGGTGCATTTTGCTGACTGGTTTTAATCCCCTGCCTAGTTCGGGAAATCAGACTGGGCCCAGGAAGTCTTGTCTGATTATTTTAGTTTCTTCCGTCCATTTGAATAGTATAGGCCTGGGTTAGGGAGTAAGGCTCCAGTTGCCTCAACAGCACCCTTCCAATTCACCTTCATACAAAACTTCCCTGGTTTCATCAAAATGACTTGACAAGTGGTTTTCAAAATGTGCTCCCCGGGTCAGCAGCACCACCATCCTTTCAGAACTTGGTAGAAATGTAAATTCTTGGCCCCTACCCTGGTCCTACTGAATCAGAAATACTGGAAGTGGGCCAGGAGGTTCTCCAGGTGAGTCTGGTGTACATTAAAGTAGGAGAACTTCCTCTTTAGACCAAGCCAATCAGGTAAACCATGATCATTAAAACTGGTGGGACAGAGCTACTTATGCAAGAGTTGGGGGAGCACAGAGAGGGATCTAATAGAAAGTGGCAGCCACTCTACTGATGCCATTTGTATAAAACCAAGGTGCTTTCCTCTCTGTAGCCCAAAGGAGGTAAGACTTGCTAGGGGAAAAGGAACACCAGGAAAGAACCTGGTGACGTCCGGAAAAGTTCCTAAGGGCTCTGCGGTCTTTGAGAAGGCCTGGAGGTGAATGGGTGGCTGCCCACCCAGAGGAAGGAGCTGTTGCCTCTCACCCGGCACTGCCCTATTTTGTACACAAGTCTCCTGATCACACTTGAAAGTTCTTTATTCTACAGATATGGTGAGAATAGAAAATGGAGGTGGGCAGGAGGGAGGGGAAGAGTGGGCTGCAGTAACCCCACGATCAGGTTAGGCAGAGAGAACTACTGAGAATCATGCAGAGTCGGAAGATTCCTCAAAAGTCACTAGCTCATCCACCACGCGATAATGATTGCTTCATCACCACCATCATCGTCATCGAGCTACAGCTGACTGAGTAGCCTCCTACCTGCCTGGAACCATGGTAGGTGTCTTATGCAGATTTTCTCTAGTCGTCCCCCCACCCCCAGCAACCCTGCAAGCTTGGTGGTATTACCTCAGTGTACAGACAAACAAAATGAAACTCAAAGAGGGTTAGGAGCAGGTCCAATAGTAGACAGGTAACAGGGGCTGAAACAGGATTCTCATCCTTATCTGGTATGTGACACCATCGCTCTATAATACTCCAGCCTGGTGATTTCCATCCAGCCTGTCCCTGAATACGTCCAGGGACAAGGTGCTCCTTACATCCTAGGGTAGTTCATCTTTGGGCTACTGGAATGTTCTTTTGTTTACTGGTGCCAAAATCTACCCCCCGGCAGAGTTCACTCACTTGTCTTGAAGTTGGCCCTAGTGATATGCCTGGTGACCCCACAGGACCCAGCAAACCCACTTCCTACACTGGTAACTCTGAATAGCTACACAGAGTTCCAGGAATCTTTACTTCCTTCAACTAAAAGGCCTTGGTTTCTTTTCTTCCCCTCTTCATTTTCTGTTATAGAAAGGCAGAGAGGGTCTCATTTTAAAGCCCTGAAGATTTGTCCTCATAACCAAACATCTGCATCTCATAGAATGCTGGGATGGTATTCTTTATGTATCTAATGACTCTTTGAGCTGTTGTGTTTACGCAACTTCAGGCACAGATATAAATCGAAACCCCCATTATTCCTCAACCATCCCAGAGAGCAAAAAAGGTCACAGAGCGATCAGATCTCAGGGTGGAAGGGGACCCCTCTTGTGATGTTTCCGAGATAAGGCCTCTCTGGGGAATGAAGTGTGTGGGATCAACTTGCCTGTACTTTTAGAAAATGGCAACCGAGGGCTTCACAGCCTTGGGGCTGGATGACAACACACGTGGGTGGAAAACCAACCTTGAGAATCATGCGTGGATGGCCCCCCAAATCCTTGAACCTTGGTGCGGCTGGTGGAGATGGAGGTCGTGAGTTTCACCCATGGGAGGTGGGGCTCTTACCCTGCAGCACCCTGGTCTGGGACCTTGAGGAAATCCAAGCTCTCCGGCGTCTGTGACACTCGGTCTGAGCCAACGGACTGTTGTCGCGGTAAGGGTGGGCGAGCCATAGAAGGGCACAGGCTCCTCTGAGTGGACCTCTGGTTTCCAGCAGCGTGGGGATGCAGCACAAACTGGTTTTTAATGACTCCATTCTGATGGTAGCCTAGAAAGTGGGAAAGAGGAGAAAACAAAGCAGAAAATTTCTGATCCTATGCTAAAGGCTCTCCAAATTTTTTTCCACCCGTTAGCCAAGAGTGAGTTACTTAGCTTTGCCAGGCCTCAGTTTCCCCTTCTGAAATAAGGGAGGGCGTAACTTCTCATATTTTGCGAGGAATAGAGCCCAAGACATTGTACACTGCCCGGCCAGTGCCTGCAACACAGCAGACGCTCATGCATGCTTGTTGGTCCTGACTTTAGAACCACCAAAAATGTTCAGGGGTTTCGAAGCCAATGGTCAAGAAAGGTAAGCCTGCAGCTAGTTGGGAGGCACATTCTTGGGTCTAAGAAAAATGATGACGTTGTGATTCAGGAGGGCTGGCAGCCAGCTGTTTAAACAGCTGGACATCCATTTTCAAGGGGTCAGTCTGGGGTGTCCTCTGCAGGAGCTGTGGGAGGTGAAGGGAGCACCCCACACAGGCAGGGGAGATGTGGCCGTTGGTTGGATTAATCTGGAGAGAGCAAGCTGTCTTAGCCAAACTGTTCCTGGTCAAGATCGCATTACCTGGTAAGTCACAGACTGTGGTGCTGGGCTCCAAACCGTGCGCCTTGGCTGTAAACGGCACTGTCATTCCCAGCTATGTATGAAGAAGCCCTTGTCTCTTCTCCCACTGACAGATTTGGGGAAGAGTGAAGGGGAACAAGGCTCCCCAAGGCACGCTTTTGGTAAAGCCACCGTAAAGCAAACCTCTTCCATGCGAATTAAGAGAAGAACTCTTTGGTACCAGTGGGATGACCCTTAGTTTATAAGGCGACTCGGGGTTCAGGTTTGGCTCTGCCTCTGATAGCTGTGTTGACCTTGAGCGAGATACTTGACCTTTCAGAGTGTCAATTTCTTCATGAAAGAGACAAGGAGCTTGGTGAGACCCCACATGCTGCCAAGGTTGCCAAGGACAGCAGAAGGGCATCCAGAGTGGGATGTGTTCCAGGGCCATGATACTCAAAAGGGGTCCCATAGATGGACTGCTCCGTGCCACTCGTGACCCACCCACCATCAATAAGCTCAGAAATTAAGAGCAAGCATTTAGAAACGTTCACAGCAGTTTCACAGACATATCTCATGTCTGTTGAATCTAGTAAGAAATTTTGGCTTACATTTTGAATGCTTTTAAAATTCCACTCTTCTAGTAACTTTTATTATATCTTACAAAAGAATAGTTTGTGATGGATTAAAAATTAAGTAAAAAACCCCACAAAAACCCAAAACAAAACAAAACAAAACCCCAAGCCCTTGATCCTTCATCATAGATAGTATGAGAAGTACTGATGTAAGGGATTGGGGTCCAATCGCCTCATTTTATTGGTGAAGAAACTGTCACACGCAGAGGTTGGGAGCTGTGCTCAAGGTCAGGTATTTGGTCTGAGCCGACTGTGGCCAACACAGCTGAGGCAAATGAGCTTTCCAGGTGGTCTGGCCAGGATTTTGCACGGGCGGCTGGCGCATAAGTAGTAACAAAACACTACACTGGTTCTCTTAGGTTCTTTTGTGCTTGGATTTTCTTCAAGGATAAAGGCAGAGGGGAGGAAAGACAGCTGGGCCAGGCAGGATGGGGACTCCAAAAGAGATGAGAATTAGTTTCTCACTGATAGGCATGGTTGTCCATACTTCGGCATGCCAACTGTGAGACTCCAGAGCAGGAGACAAAAGAAATGCTTTTTACTGCTTATTTTGGACACTGCTACAAATTAATTCCCTTGTCTGGGATGATCTGAGTCAAGTGTGGTCCCAAGATGACCCTTTTCAGACCTACAATCCTAAACTTATTAACATCAAGCACTCTGGGGGCAGTTTCTTATTAACTGAATTGTGAGTGATGGAAAAACATTTTGTGAGTTTTGAGAGTACTCTTCTAATACTAAACAGATTCTTTTAAGGGCAAAACCTCTTACATTTATTTGGGTTTGGATTTTGACTTGCATGCTATATTTTTATCATTTAAAAAAATGAGAAAAATGAAACATAAGATCTAAACATTTTTCTGAATCCATTTTGTATTCTCCCAGATATTACTTTATTTCTTGGAGCAGTTCTCGTAGCTTCTATCTGATTAAGAATAGACTTTCTATTTATTCACTCAGCTGTTAACTCGTTGCAAAGTATTGTCATGGTATTGGGCTGGAGCTGAGTAGTGGTGGGGTCATACCTTGCAAACTCCAATTTCCCTAGAGGCAGTGTCCTACAGCTTAAAAGCTGACGACGTTCTGGTTGTCATGGACAAGGAGCTCCATTTCCTCTTACTGATGTACAAAGCCTTTCCTAAGGGAGGTAACACTGCCAGGTAAGGAAATGCAAACCGCTGACTCAGCCACCGTGCACTCTCAGGAGCTCATCCATGCCTCCCCTGGATTTTGGGGTCACAGGTAGGGCCATCGTGTTGGGAGGAGCACATCTGGCACTGAAATGGCTCACGGCTGGCTAATATGTGGGCACTTATTGGCTAATGCGTTTCTTCCTTAAGGTATTTTACACATCTGGGTCTAGTCTATGGCCCATGCTTGGCTTACCTGGTGGCGGAGGGGCAGCTCTCATTGGGTAGTTGGCATTGTGAGTCCCGCTGGAATAACCTCTGCTTTGAACGGTGTTCCTTCGGGTAGGACCTGAAATAAACCAGCAAGACAAAGTTAAAATCGGCGGCTACTGGCTGGTTTTATGGCTCCCGATGGTCTTGTGCTTATGGAGAACTTTTGAGACGTTTGGAACGCAGGTCTCCGTCGGATCTGCAGGAGGCTGGTTGCAGTGGAGACGGCTGTTTGAGGGAAGAATTGTCCTCGCAGCTATTGGATGGGAGGGGCCGGAGGACATGTGATGGAGGGAGGGATTTGAAATGTCAGAGCCAGTAGCTTTACAAAGAGGTGTTATTAATAAGCTTACAAAGGGGTTTCTATTGTTGTAGACTTTGCAAAGGGACAGAGGAGACATCTGAATGTTCGCACGCATGTTCTGACCACAGCACCGCAGAAGCCGAGGTTGCGTCTGCTGCACATCGTGGTCACTGACGTGAAGGACACCGCAGCTCCAGCACCTCTGCTTTAGTCCAGAGCCTTTCTCGCCAGAGTCTGCGTTCTACAGTCTTCTAAGTAAACACAGAGACCCTGAAGGGTAGAAGCAGACTGATACCCTGGACACAGATGTGCAAGTGTTAGAAAACAAGCAGGGCCAAATGGAGCTTCATGTGGGCCAGAATTAGGGCTGGGGCGGCCGGGCCACGGGGGGCCAGACGAGATCTCTGCAGAGACTATGTGTTGGAAAGGAACACAGTAAACAAGGTCTCGAGTGGGACATGAAGGAGCTTCAGGACATGAAGCTGATTAAACCAGCGGGAAGAGGGGTGCAGAGGGAATTCCTAGGAAAGAGAAGAGCAGGAAGTGATAAGGCATGACAGCATAACGCAGAGGAGCTGGGTCTCAGGTCCTGGGACAAGGGGAGGAGGCCAGGTTAGGGTGTCCCCCTTCCTGCCCCCTTTTCCCCATGGAGATATAATAAAACACCGTATTAGACAACGTTTCACTTTGAGGCCTGCTGAGAGCATTGCTCATACACATCTTGCTGGTTATCTGCAGCTCTCCTTTGCCGTGCTCTGTGCCCTGGGTTCTGAGCCCAATGGAGTGCTAGGCCTCTGCATTCCAGTTGGGTTTGGTCAGTGGGAGGCACCGGCAGGAGACTGGGGTGCCAGAGGAGAGAGGGGCTGGGGTATCTCTTCCTTTTTTCCCCCAAATTGAAGTATAGTTGATTTATAGTTTCTGGTGTACAGCAAACTGACTCTGATATACATACGTTCTTTTTCAGATTCTTTTCTGGGGTCTCCTCTACCTACATCCTTAGAGTAACAGTGGCATCCTGCTGTTCTCTGCCCGAGTCCCAACTTTGTTCCCTTAGCCCTGCCAACACCCCTGCAAAGAGTCCTTTTACGTAAAAGTCTCTTAAAAAACCCCACCTAAATGTGCTGTCTTCTGCAAATACCAACTGATACACAGATATATACCAACATTTTCTGAGTGGCTATTTCTCTGTACTGTATTAGTGAGTTATATAGTACGTGCCAATGTGCGCCTTGTAGACAGACGTCATAAAGGCCTATTTTATACCTGTTATACTCTTTTTTTTTTTTTTTTTTTGGCCGTGTGGCTTGCGGGATCTTACTTCCCCAACCAGGGATTGAACCCAGGCCCCGGCAGTGAAAGCACCAAGTCCTAACCACTGGACCACCAGGGAATTCCCGACCTGGCATACTCTTCATCGACCGTACACATGGGCTGCATTCTGTAAAGATATCTACATTATATGAGTACATAGCATATGTAATTACTCTAAATTATAAATACAATTTATATTATATAAATTATATATAATTTATATAATATAAATTATATTTATATTTTAATATAAATATATTTTACTCTGCCTTATAAATATAATTTTATAAATATCATAAATAGAAAAAGAATCAAAGGCCAGTAAAGAAGTCAGACTGTGCTGTGACTTACTGCATGTATGTCTTCTACTGAAGCAATTGACAGTGAAGGAGGGCGGTATTAAATGTGATGCACAGTAACAGCAAAACCTTGTAGGGAGCTGGTAAATATGGTCAGTTTCTTTCAAATTGACAGAAAAGGGCTTCCCTGGTGGTGCAGAGGTTAAGAATCTGCCTGCCAATGCAGGGGACACGGGTTCGAGCCCTGGTCTGGGAAGATCCCACATGCCACGGAGCAACTAAGCCCGTGCGCCACAACTACTGAGCCCGCATGCCACAACTACTGAAGCCCACGTGCCTAGACCCTGTGCTCCGCAACAAGAGAAGCCACCGCAATGAGAAGCCCGTGCACTGCAACAAAGAGTAGCCCCCACTCGCCGCAATTAGAGAAAAACCCTGCGTGCAGCAACGAAGACCCAATGCAGCCAAAAATAAATAAATAAATTTATTTTAAAAATAAATAAAATTGACAGAAGGGATGAGGTTTGTATTGTCGACAAGATCGGACTGGAAAGGGCTGGGAAATGTAAAGCCAGCAAACTGATTTGTTTTAAACACAATTCATGCTGTAATGCCAGGAATACTACACAAAACTACAAAATCATTCAGAAAGGTTTAACCTGCCCATTTGCCTTGATGTTGGTTTAGTCTGAAATGTTTCAATCTGAAGCAAACCCCAGCCACAGGACGCAGTCAAAGTACTGGGTTTTTGCCCTGCAGATCTGTGCAGTGTTATGAGCATTTGGTAGGAAAAGAGTTTGGCTCAGGGCAGGGTGAGGGAGGGCCAGGCGGGAAGCCCAGAAGCCTAGCAGTGGTCCCGCCTGTGGGGCCCATGAACACTTACGGGAGTTCCTGGGCAGCCCGGGTCCGATGCTGACCTGCAGCACTTTGTTGCTGGGCTTGAGGATGGCCAGGTCACCGAAGCCTTGGTGGAATTGCACTTGCCGGGAGCCCCCTGCACTCCAGGGACCCCAGTTCTCCTTTTTCAACTTGATTTCAAGCCTGCGACAAGCATATTTGTTGGAATTAACAAGTCGGGATGGAGCAGTGAGAAAGTGCGGCTCATAGACCCCAGCATGGCGTTGTGCTGCTGGGCCAACGTGCTATAAAAACAAGGCAAGCCTGGATCATCGGAACAGGCACCGGGCCCGGCGGCCAGACATGACCGTCCGTGGGTTTCCCCGACAGAGGCAGAGCATTCGGGGTCCAGCCCCTGGGAGACACCAGTTGGTGAGGGAGGTACCCCAGTACAGGCGCTTTGTCACTCTGTCAAGTGGATACAGGTGGGACTGCCCCGGGAACAGAAAGAAAGGCCAATCACCAGGCCACACCCGCTGCGGTATGTCACTGTGTTTCTCTCTGATTGCCCAGGTCTGTGTTTGTGGAGGACCGAGAGATGCCAGACACAGAGCTCACATCTTCTTTGCACAGAATGTGGCTGCTATTTAAGTTCTATTCCTCCACCCTCACCCCTACCCCAGGGAGGAAAACGACAACATTTCCCTTCCCAAATAAAAGGGAAATTGACTCACAACTGCAGAACTCCTCAGCCAGTTTTCATTTTCCACATTGCCTATATGCCTACATAATGCAATTTCATAGTTTGCTTTTTTTTACCTTATATTTTTTCATGTTGTAAGACAGAAAGATCATAATTGCAAGTAGCCGACTATTCTATTGAGTGGCTTGGCTATATTCTTCCTTTTTTTGAGTTATTCCCTTATCACAAATTCCCAGACAAAAATAATTGCCCCCCGTACTCATGGCCAAATTGTTCTTTGGAAAAGCTGTAATGAATTCATTCTGTTTCCAGTATCTGTTTCACTGTAACCACAGCAGCATGAGTTATGGAAAGGTCCCCTCCTTACGGGATTAAGGCTTTACTTTGGCCTCTTCCTTGTGAGTAGGAAGACTGGAGGATATCCCCATTTTATAGATGGGGAAATTATGAAGGAAGAAAAAGCCAAATAACTCACTCAGCAAACGTGAGATTAGAAGTTCAACACTCCGCCAGTGTCTGGTCCGCGAGACAATGTTATTAAAGCAAATGAAGGTGAGAGCCCAGACACAAGACACCAGCCATCCACAGCCCCCGAGTCTCCAAATGCCCCAGCAACACGCTGTATTACGCATTGATCTTGGGAACTTAAGTTCCACTCCAATCACTTTCTTCTGCTTCAGCCTTACACTACTTCTGCCTGCTCTGCTAAATAAAATATTCTTTTATTGGTGATATATAAAATCTGCCTTTTCCTGGCCTCACGTTGGTGACCTTTGTTCAGAGGATAAGATACACCACGCAATGAAGTCCTTATCTCACAGAAATGCAAAAGTGACGTTTTCAAAGCCTGTGGCAACCATCCAGACTGTCTTCTGCAGGCCCTAAGCGTCCACGGGGGAAGCCAAGACACCCAGGGCTCCTCAGAGGCACCCAGGCCAGTCAGACCCCATCCCCCCACCCCGTAGGCCTCCCCTCCTCTCAGCCTGGAACTCAACAGTGAGATCAAGGCCCCAGATCCCAACTTACGTGTTGCTAAATTTCAGAGGTAGTTGCTTCTGGGTTTTTTCCTCATAACGCTTTGCTAAGAGGCTCAAGAACTCAGTTTTAAAGACGGATTCAAGCAAACTGTCATATTCTTGCTCATGAAGAATAAAAAGGTCGTCCTGCATAGTACTGCAAAGAGATTGGAAAGACTTAATGAAAGTTGTAGTTTTGTTTATTCCATGAATTTTTCCACTCCTTTTTTTTTTTTTTTTTTTCGGGTGGCGGGCCCCTGTTGTGGTCTCTCCCGTGCGGAGCACAGGCTCCGGACGCGCAGGCTCAGCGGCCATGGCTCACGGGCCCAGCCGCTCGGCGGCATGCGGGATCTTCCCGGACCGGGGCACAAACCCGTGTCCCCTGCATCGGCAGGCGGACTCTCAACCACTGCGCCACCAGGGAAGCCCCTCCACTCCTTTTTTAATCCTGTAAAATAGCACTAAATTTCTACTGTCTTTCTCTCTGTAATAACTGAAAATCTTTAAAACAGAATGACGTACAAAAATAAAGTCACTAAAATCTGCTTTTAAAAGAAGTTTATAGCCCACCAAAAGCATAAGTGAAATATTCTCTCACATGACTTTTAAAATCAGGAATTTAAGGACAATTTGTCTGTATATATAAAAAAAGAAAATTTGTTTTCAAACATCCCTACATCACAACCATGCTACCTGCACTAGGATTTGTTGTGATGAAGACCCCGACAACCAGTGGTTTAATCTCTGTCACTCAAGAGCATGTGTAAAAGCAATTCAGGGCCAACATGACAGCTCTACAGTGCCTGGGAGCCGGGCGTCTACTCCTCCTCTTTACAGGTACGACCAGGAAGTTGTACAAGTCATTTCTGCTCACACCCCATTGGCCAGCACTGTGTCACTTGGTTACACCTAGGTAAAGGGAGCCCGGGAAATGTAGTCTCTGGGTGGGCTGCCAGCTATTCACATGGAAAGGAGAGAATGGGTATTACAGGACAGCTCACAATCTCCACTATACCTCCTTGTTCACAAACTTTTCCAAACTTGGAATTGGAATCTTTTCTTAAAAGTGTGAGAATAATATACCTCAGAAGGTGTGGCCACAAAGCTCCTATCATCTGCCTGTTTCTAGGCAGATGAAAAGTCTGGAATTGTCTTAATCACTTCAGTGACAGCAATTCCAAACTCCAAAAGGCACTTCTGTAAAAGTTGCTCACAACAGCTCTGCCAAGTCATTTGGAATTAAAGAAATAAAGCCCCAGCATCTAAGAAGGTCTAGACCTTCTAAGCATCTAAGAAGGTCTGGACCTTCTAAGCATCTAAGAAGGTTTAGACCATCTAAAGCAGAGGTCTAAGAAGACCTCTGCTTTAGGAAGGAGGGTGTACAATGGGGAAGAGGCAGAAAAGAAGCACCACTTTTTGGTGTGTGCGGTGGAGTGAAACTCCTATTTCAGCTGCCTGACTCATGTCTGGGCATGTCTGTTTGCCTGGCTGTACTTTAGGCGGTAGAGGGATTATTCAACAGGGTTATTAAATGAGTCCAACACAGGAAACCTTGAGTAGTTTAATGTGCTCAGATGTATTAGAAGTTTCACGATCATAAAGAAATAAAGCAAGCAGGGCAAAACATCAAGGTCAATTATCAGCATGAGGCTGGAAATGAGAAGAGGCTGTTTGGATACTTTGACTTCAACCATCAGATTCAAAAACCCCTCCCTTTGGTGACCCGAGTCAGAGAGTTAGGAAATCATCTTTACCCAGGCCAGAGTTTCAACTCATTCCCCTCTCCTCAGCCCAGGTTCCCAGATCTGAAAACAAAGCTTTCACATTTTTTTTTTTCCTAAAAACTCAGACTTATGTTTGGACTTCACCCCCGTCTTATTCATATGCTCAACCTGCAATTCCTTACAGACGACCGGCATAGTAGGCCTTGTTGAAAGATGCTTTCCTAGTCCCTGGTTTGGCTGACTACTCGTTCTTTCTCCTCTCGCCTTTGTGGCTCACTGTTGTACTGCTGACAACACGAGAAAATCTTATTTCACTCCCTTAACCAAGATCTTCTTCACAAAAATACTAGTTACAAAACGCTGGGTAAACTCTTTTTTTTTTTTTTTAAAGCTGAAAAGGCAGTTTCAGGTAGGACAGCCCCTGCCTTTATTTCAGCCTTTTAAAAAAATGTTTCCTGCTTATGAAATAGATGCTCCTTTTAGTAAACTGAAAACTACAAAGGTTAAAAAAAAAAGAAGAAAATAAACCTTATCCGGAATTCTACCATCCAGAGACACCAGTGGCACCAGCCGGGGATCCTACATTAACCTCTCTGAGGAAGTGCAGATATACGTGGTGTCAGGCCTCCTGGGAGAAGCTTCACCCAACCCCAGGGGAAAGGCTCACTGCCATCTTTTGTGTCCCAGGAGTATCCCGGATAACAGTCTCTCAACACTTGTAAGCTGTGTGCCCCGTGTTTACTCAGGGCCCTGCTCCTCCTTCCAGGACGGGATGGAGCTCCTTAAGGCAGGGACTGTGTCTCGTTCACCTTCAGATCCAGAGCTGAACACAAGGTAGGTGATCAGTCCAAAAACAGAGAAATTCCAGGTTTCCAAAAGCTCAAAAGCCACAGCAAGGCAAGATTTCAGGAATGCGTCAGGTCAGCTGAACAAGAAGTGAAGCAGCCTGTTCTTCTCGCCAGAGGTTTAGGGCAATCAGGCGATGAAACAGTCTAGGCAAGAATGTCGTGCCCAGGGCAGCTGAAGCCTCTGTCTAAAGCCCCCTCTTCCAGGCTGATTTCCCCAGTATGTACAAGTACTGGAAAATCTACCGAACCAGACAGGCAGCCCCACAGCTCTCGGTCTTAGGTCTCTGGGGGTCAGCTGTCAGGACGAGGCGGATTAGAGGCTTCAGAGAGAACCCCACCTAGGAGATTTTATAATTCCAATCTCATCACGTACAACAGGAAGGCAAAGAACATGGGCTACTGAAGTTTGTGGCCACCCTGCCAGCAAATTGAGTTTTTCAAGTAAGAGCAAGGCCAGGTCAGTATACGGTTCTTGGATAAGAAGCAGCTCTTGAAGGATCCTTCAAAAATGCATTCTGGGCCTTCTGTCAGCAGAATCCCCAAAGCCTTGGAAATCCGATGTCTCACCTGCATATCAGTGGGTCACCTCCTGATCGTCTCACCACGTCTTCAACCAAGGCAGAAATGCAGGGGTCAGTGTTTTGGTCTAACTTTTGTTTAGATAAGGATTTTCCTGGCCCTTTGAGTAACTGGAGTCTTTGTAGCTCTCTGAGCCATTGGGTCTAATCTATTCTTTTTCTTGTAAGTTAAAAAAACATTTTTCTTAAAATTTCAATTATAATTCAACTAGATATATCACCATTTATAAGAAGGTAAAGACTTCTTGGGCTTTCCTGGTGGCACACTGGTTGGGAGTCCGCCTGCCAATGCAGGGGACATGGGTGCAAGCCCTGGTCCAGGAAGATCCCACATGCCGCGGAGCAACCAAACCCGTGCGCCACAACTACTGAGCCCGTGCGCCCTAGAGCCTACGCTCCACAACGAGAAGCCACTGCAATGAAAAGCCCACGCACCGCAACAAAGAGTAGCCCCTGCTCTCCTCAACTACAGAAAGTCTGCATGCAGCAATGAAGGCCCAATGCAGCCAGAAAAAAAACACCAAAAAATCAAAAATGTAAAGACTTCTAAAACTATGATGTCTATTGAAAGATTAGGAAAAACTTTTTATGATGAAAAATTTCAAATATCTAAAAAAGCAGAATGAACTTCCACATGTCAGGAGGTTTCAACAATGATCAAGCCACAGACAATCAAATCTATCTACAGTCTCATTCCCCCCACTTCCACACACCAGCTAGGTTACTGTAGAGCAGAGTATAAATATTATTTTATCCTTAAATATTTCAGTCTGTATCTCTAAAAGATAAAGCTTCCTTAAATAAAAATAACCACAATACCATTATCACACATAAAGAAATGAACAACAAATCCTTCATATCAAATAGTTAGATATGTTCACAGTTCCCCAAATTGTCCCGTAAGTTTTTTTGTATGGTTGGTTTGTTTGAATAGGGAGCTGTGAGCCAATTTGGCTTTCCCAGTAGTTGTAAGAGTTAGGGACGGGCTGAAAGATGAAGCTTGTAGGACGCTTTGATAGTCTGAACTAGAAGAATCCATTAGGTGGTCATTCCAGCCAACAGTCAAGAAGTAAGCCTCCTAAAGTGTTCAAAACACGTTACAACTTTATTCCCGAAGAGCTAAACAACTGTTAAAATTTTTCTCTATGCTAATACTGAAATACATTGAGAACACACACACACACACACACACACGTTCTCCTGGTACCACAATCCATTTCTACTCTGGATTCCATTTCACTACTCAATCCATTTCACACTCCACAAGCCCATGTGGTTGCATTCCTAACTTAGTTTAGATGACTAGCCTAACCCAACGGCTGAAGGAAATGGGGGAACGGTATTAATCTTCGCAAGCTGGGGCTTAGTAACTATAACATGCAGATATAACAAGTTTAAATGACACAGGCTCTTTTTTTCCCCTAGATCCAGAACAAATTTCAGGCTAAGTACCTCATTTTATTACATCCTCTAACAAGGAAAGGCCACAAGGAAGCAAATGTCCAGAATACTAAAGAGAAATGCAGAAATACTAAAGAAATAATAGTATTTCTCTTTAGAAATACTAAAGAAGCAGAAAAAGAATCTGATTTTACTATGAGACACTGTATCCCCAGAGGCTAAGAGAGGAGGAAAAAAAAAAAAAAAAAAAAGACAGAAGGAACAAACTTGAGTGTGAATATCCCAAACCTTGATAAGCCTCAAAGACTTGATCAATAAGATATTAAGTGTCAAAGTGCTTGATACCAATGTAGGCCTATGATGATCAAGCACTCCTTGATGGTATGAAGGCTGCAGACAGACGTGGGCAATAATAATAGAAAGAACAACGATCATTCTCAGAGTCATCAGCACATGTGCCCCAAAGCTGTGACTCCTGGGCTTATAGCCACGGCTACGGCCAAGTGTGCACAGCACGTTTCAGCTCACCCAGCTTAGCCCAGGTATAGGTGGTCCCCATGCAAGAAAAAAAGAGAAGCTTCCAGTTGGGTTCCTTGGACCAGCAAAGGCAGCCTCAGGGCCCAGCTAGCCAGGAGACTGTGGCCAGCAGGTCGTGGCCCATGAGCTGAATCCTCAGAAGGACCCTCACCTGAGGGACACAGACAAGATTCTCAGAAAAACCCGACAGTGCCTAGGGCGTTTCCGTGAAATCCGTGGCACTGAGACCCACCTGAGGTGGGGTTGCAAAATGCTGCTGATGGACTCACCTGCTTCGTTCTACCACATCCTGAACTGAAGGGTTTTAAACTCTTAACCTCACTGCACTGCCTGGCCCTTTATCAGGAAAATTGGGAACAGACAGAATCAGAAACCACAGTGACACAGGCCAGAATGGACACAACTTAAAATCTGCTTTGGATCATCACACTGGGGCCAGGATTTCTCGCCTGGTAAATCAGATGCCCGAGCACACAAAACCCCTGCTTTTTCCTAAGAGCAGCAGTTCTGTCTTCTGTGTGGAATAAGAGTTCCAAATTCCGGGAAGACATGTTCGCAAGTAACCAGAACACCTCTGCTTTGAATGCAATGGCAGCCCGGGGCTTGCCCTGAGACAGGCAGTGGTATCCTCAGGAGGGCCAGGGACGTGACTCAAGGAGGAAGCTACTGGGCTCAAAGGGGCCTTTCTTCCTCTTTTCTTAGCCTTCTGTGGACAGAGAGGATTTCCTCTCATCAGAGGGAACTTAGTCTGGGAGTTAGCAGGGGACTTAGGGACGTCTCAGCATGCATAGGAGCCCCTCTGCCAAAAGAAAGCCACAGTGCTGACAGGAAGAGCAAGGGCCCCCACCTGTGAACCTGGAGTTAAAGGGAGCATTTGGCAATGACTCCAGGGCTACAGATTATGGAGACCAATTTGTACCCCCCACCCCGGGTATTAATAGGCATAAAGGGCTCCAAGGAGTCCAAAGAAACTTCCCACCTAGGACAGTCAGAGGTCACAGCAAACGAAAACGCAGTACTGATGACCTAATGTCCACCCGTGCTTGGGCCTCTCCTGGTGAAACGGGTTAGGTCTTCAACAGGGGCGAGGTGGGCTTGGGGGCGGGGCTCGGAACACTGGCCCTACTTCGATAACAGCAGTCGTGCTGGTTGTTTCCCATACTGCATTTATTTCTCAAATTTTATGGGAACAAAGGATCTGGGTATCCCTTGATCAGAGGAGCAGATCAGAAGGCAAATTTTCTCGTCATCTTGGGACTCCCTGAGAGCCATGAAGATGAGCTCTTCTTTGGGAAGAAGAGGAAACTGGGTTCGCTTCATCATGATTTTTACAACTGGGGAGCCTGACTGGGCCTTTCTCTAGGCTGTGTTTGGAACAGCGGTTGGTGATGTTGAGGAGAGACAGGGCTCCCCTGCCCCCAGCGCTGGCCACTCACCTGAGGGACACAGACAAGATCCTCTCCACCTCGATTCTCCGCTTCAGCACCTCCTTCACAAGGCCTTTGTCTGGACCCTGCTTGACCTTTTCTCGTCCAATTAAGTACAAGCATTTGGGAGTAAGAAGCAAGTCTCGCTTTACGGTCTGTAAGGAGAGGTGTTTGAAAAAGTGTCAGAGGGACAACAGTCCACACAAAGGGCATTCGTGACCAGGTGAAGGGACGCTGCTTTAGGTAGTGAACTTCCACTACCATCGGATGGCCAATTCCATTTATCATCTAAGTCCCTCGAGAGCAAGAGGGGACACTGTTCACGATTCTTAGGTTGACATATGTAAAACTGCTGATACCTGACTCTCTCTGACTTACAAAAATGGCAGACCATCAGGTAACACCTAAGGTGTCAGGGCTAACAAACACATAGGACCACCCTACCAATGATCTGCTACAGAATGTTTCTCTCTCAGGGATCCGTGCATATATAAATTTTGTGAGCCCATGAAATGTTTACTTTTTAAAATTGATAAATTTTCATTTCAATGACAATCCTTAAAAATCTAATATAAACATACTGTATTATACTCCAACACTACTTAGAGACGTAAGCACTCATGTTTGCATTCACATCTGCCACCAGAGCAGCTGGTGCCATACTCGGGTTGTAAGGAATGATTGGGTTTTGGCAAAACAACATCATCCTTCTTGTGAAATTAATATTGTTATATATTTTTTTTCCTGACCAAAAAAACAAACAAGAACCAACACACATAAAAAGCTCTTAATGGGCCCCTAAGCTATTGTGGCTTCATATTTCACTATTAGGGTCAAGATTTTATCAGGCAAAAGAAAATGTCTATGGAAAGAGGTTAAAAAAAAAAAAAAATCAGCTGGCCCCCAGTGGCTCTGTGAAAGCCCTGCATAGTCATTTGCTCAGGGAAAGTGGGTAAGAACACTTCACTTTATATTCTGAATCTTTTGATCCAATGAGTCTACTCCTATCAATTTATTCTAAAAGCATCAGAAGACAAATGCACAAAGACATGTGAAAGGATGCTCACTGCCTCCTTTTATTTACCATGGTTTAAAAAAAAAAAAGCCCACTGAGAACAGATTAATGAGAAACTGGTTAAAAATATAGTGAAGTGGGCTTCCCTGGTGGCGCAGTGGTTGAGAGTCCGTCTGCCGATGCAGGGGACATGGGTTCGTGCCCCGGTCCGGGAAGATCCCACATGCCGCGGAGCGGCTGGGCCCGTGAGCCACGGCCGCTGAGCCTGCGCGTCTGGAGCCTGTGCTCCGCAGCGGGAGAGGCCACAACAGTGAGAGGCCCGCATACCGCAAAAAAACAACAACAACAACAACAAATAGTGAAGCAACTGTTGAATGGGATACTATGCAGCTTAACAAAATAATTTATATTGACACATCTATTAATATGGAAAGTTCTCCGTGGCATATTTTAAGAGCAAAACAACCTAGGACATAAACCAGCATGTAAGGTAGATCTCATTTTTGTAAAACTAAATATACAAAATGTATGCCTGCAAAAAAAGTTCTAACGGATACACACAAAATGTTAACAGTGATTGTTTCTGGGTACAGGTGGCTACTCTTCTTTTGGCTTATCTGCATTTTCTAAATTTGTCTACGACGAGCATGTTCTGTTTTGGTAATCAGAAAAGCAAAATTACGAGCTATTTTTAAAACTAAGGAATCTGTTTGGTGACTCTCAGAGGTGGGCAGTCAGCGTGTACCTTGAACCTCCTGTCATACTTGGTCACCGTGTCTGCAAAATCAATCTTCTCTCTCTTGCCCACAAACTGCTGGAGTTCCGGGTGCTCTTCCATCCCTATGTAGTCCCCGATGAAGTTCCTGTTAATACTGTTTCTCCTCCTCTCCTTCTTGTTCAACAGGAGGTCAGAGGCTGCAATTCCCAAAAGGGCAGAGAAGGGGGAAGGATCAGTCCCCGAGAAGGAGGAAAATGCTCAGTGTGGAAAGACACAGAGGAACTCGAAACGAATGCAAGGTTTTAACACACGACATTACATGCAAAGTAAAATGAACTTGTAATTCGTCTAAGTTCAAAAGTATTCTTAGATTTGGTAAATTCATGAAACAAAATGACTACAGTACCCTCTTCTCTCATTTGGACATATTTCTTCCGGGCCACAAATTTCCTCCATGATTTCTGTATCACTCGAGCATACCCATCGTACTTTCGCTCTCTCATTTCTTCTAGAAGAAAGAGCTGTGAATATAGAGAAGACCGATGTGAGCCAATTCACAGGACCTGAACATCACTTTTTTGGGTATTTCAGGGACACTCCGTTTGGCCGAGGACATAAAGGGGAACAACTTCTCAGACTCATAAACAAAGGTGAAAAAATGTGTTTACGATCACTATAGCTTTTATATATACATAGTCTTTTAATATAATATATATTATAATACTATAATATATTCTCTTAACAAAAAACATAGTGGAAAATAGCTGGATCTGAGTGTATTCACTTGCACCTTAATGACGGTGTCTGCCCTGCCTTGTTCATAACCTCTGTGAGAATCAAATGAGTGATTCAGCACTTGTCTACTTATTTCCCACCTCGATCCAAAGAGGATAGTAAGTGGCTTGATCAAATGAGCTCGTGGAGGCAGTTGTCTAGTGCTGCCTATAGCCTCTTACTAGAATTTTCCAGCTTTTGCAAGAGCAGAGGCTGTGCTGCAGTGGAAAGAGGGCTGCCCTCCTCTTGGGTCCACGGAAGTATAGACTTCCTGCCTCACAGAAATCTCCAAGGAGTCACTGGGGCAGGGATAGTAACTAGTGACTGGAGCTGGACTTAAGATGTGTTAGCTAGGACTCAGATTCACCAAGAGGGGCTGGAGACTGTTTCAGTGAAGGGCTCATATCAGACACTGGCAGGTGTTGAGACTCAGGCCACCTTAACGATGAATACTGATTTCTGCACCCCACTCAACAAAGCTCTGGAATAATGAAGATGACAGCAAGCAGCTGTAATGAACCGAGTGCCCACTACAGGTCAGGAACCATTCTAGATGCTTTACACACATTCTTTCATTCAACCACTCAACAACTACATGAAACACATATTTGTGTTATCTCCATTTTACAGATGAGAACACTGGAACTAAGATTGGGTGGGGCTGGAAAGTGAACCAAGGTCTCTGGACGTACAAGTCTTTCTCTGTAAACCTGCATCTAATCAACTCGTAAAATGGTGGGAAACTCTCATTCACCTAGAAAGTGGTTTACATGACTCTCTAGGAACAAAAATAAAACGGACCAAGAAAAACCCAAAGTAATGATGATGAATGTCATTGTTAAAATGTTCCAGAAATAAACAAGTGAACTTGGTTTGAAGGCAGCTGGGCTTGACTTGTCGTCTCTTGTTTGTCTGGGTCTGTACCCTGGAGCCACATCGATCTCCCCCTGACACTCAGCTTCTCCTTCTCACATCCCCAGCTGTGTCAAAACCACATCTCAAACTCCAAATACCAAGAGAGGGGCACTTCATTCCACAGCCATCAGTGCCATATACAATATGCACAAGGAACATAGTTACAAAACAAAAGACTTTTAACAACTGGACAGAATGTTTAAAATCTGAGATTATCTGTTGGTGTTTCTTATCTTGCGTGTTGGGTTGCTGGGTAAGTCTTGTTTTCTTCTTCTTTCCCAGAACTATTTTGGGAGTGTCATAGAAAATACACTTGTGACTCAGAAAGGATGAAGACGCAACCAGTTCCCAGCTTCCTATAGACTAGTTCAAAGATTATCTGGTTTTTAGGTTCTTTCCGAAAGCCATACGGGTTAGAAATCAGGGAGGTTCAAGAAGAAAAAGAGAGAGAGGGAGAGACAGAGAGGAAAAAAAAAAAGCAAAAATCATGGACACATGTAACAAATAAACTAAACCAAACCAAACCCTCTGGTGCCCGATGTCTAATGTGGGTTCTTAAAAGCAAATGGGTTACTTTGTAAATTCAGCACATTTACTATAAAAATCAAGGCGAGATCACAGGGTAGATTTTTTTTTTTTTTTTTTTTTGCGGTACGCGGGCCTCTCACTGTTGTGGCCTCCCCCATCGCGGAGCACAGGCTCCGGACGCGCAGGCTCAGCGGCCATGGCTCACGGGCCCAGCCGCTCCGCGGCATGTGGGATCTTCCCGGACCGGGCACGAACCCATGCCCCCTGCATCGGCAGGCAGACTCTCAACCACTGCGCCACCACGGAAGCCCCACAGGGTAGATTTTTAAAAACGATTTTTCTGTTTTTGGCCTCACCATGCGGCAGGCAGGATCTCAGTTCCCCAACTAGGGATCGAACCCGTGCCCCCTGCAGTGGAAGTGTGGAGTCTTCACCATTGGACCGCCAGGGAAGTCCCTAAAAACCAATTTTTGTAAAAGTATTTGCAATGTCAGGGCTAGATGTGGATGGATGAGTGATGGCGGTGGGGAGAGAGTAGTGATGATGGGATTTGTGTGCGTGTGTAAAAAGATGGGGGAGAGGACAGGCAAGCGATGGTAAAAAGCAATTGGGAGGAAGACACGGAGAAGAAAAACCAAAAATAAATCTTGATTTCTGAAGTAAAATCTCAAAGCTCAACTGAATCAGAAAAAAAAGTGTGAAAAATATTGAGGCTGTTTTTGTGAAAATTTAGCAAGTCAAACAAGTAAAAGTGGGTATAAAACAACAGAAGAGTTCTCCATTGTACCAGTAAATCACTCCATCCTGTTTTAGAAAGAACAGGAACTGTTCTGTGGGTTGCTTAATGGTGTATGACACAACATTTTCATTTTATAATTGGAAATGAAATTACTGTGAAGCTACAAATAACTCAGAGTGGAAAATGCTACCACAAACTTTTCATAAATGGGTTCTATCGATGTGTGCCACTTATTTATTTAACAACCTTTCCGGTTCATAAAGCCATTCAGTTACAACCATTAGCATTTTTGATCTAGGGCTGATCCTGTGAGGCAGGCAGAACATCAATCAGCCATGGGGCCCGTTGTAAAGGAGAAAACTCGCTGCGAGACCAGAATTTGCCTAGAGTCAAGTGTTTCCATTATGACCAACGCTGCAAGTTCTCATGGTATTTCCCCTTGATATGGTGACTAATTTCGCCAAATTCACCAAAGACTCCTGAAATGGAGTCTTGTGATTATTACAGGAACCTCAAGAAATGGGATGCCCAGCCTCGGTTAGTTCCAGCAGTTTATCCAACTTAAAAAGGAGTATCTGGGCTTCCCTGGTGGCGCAGCGGTTGACAGTCCGCCTGCCGATGCAGGGGACACAGGTTCGTGCCCCGGTCCGGGAGGATCCCACATGCCGCGGAGCGGCTGGGCCCGTGAGCCATGGCCGCTGAGCCTGCGCGACCGGAGCCTGTGCTCCGCAACGGGAGAGGCCGCAGCAGTGAGAGGTCCGCGTACCGAAAAGCATCTTGATTAGTTGCTAATAAAACTCTTTAAAAAAAAAAAGGAGTATCTCTGGGACTTCCCTGGTGGTCCACTGGTGAGGACTCCATGCTTCCACCGCAGGGGGCACGGGTTTCACCCCTGGTCGGGGAACTAATAACCCGCATGCCACCCAATGCAGCCCCCCCAAAAAAAGTGTCTTCATTCCACAGCCCCAGAGCTATGGGGCAGAAGAACTGAGGGGCTGGGTTGGGTTCCTGTTCAAACTGAGAACTTCCTGTGGACGGACATTCATCAGGCTCAGAGTGACCACACCCTCATCAGGAAGATTAAGAAGTTCCACTAAATTAATCTGTGGAGGTCTGGTAAGTTTGCAAATTGTTAAACTTGTAGGTTTGAATTCCTTACTGGTAAATATCCCTGTCCTTTAAGCCCGGAGATTTCTCCTTCTACCTATTGGTCCCCTGAAAGTCCTTTCCTGGCTTCCTCATGGTCTTCAAAATACAGTTCTGAGAATTGTCCCTCCCAGGCTCTTCCCCCTTTAAGGAGGAAGCCTGGGCCTGTGTGACACAACCTGCTTGGTGTCACCCAGGTGAGGACGTAGGTTCACCCAAGCCTCCTTTGTGGGCAAAGAAGGACCTATTAGCTTAGGCACTACTGGACACTGAAAAGAACTACTGGGCTCTTCCTATGAGCCGCTTTCCTCATAAGGCTCTGACTGCACAAAAGCACACAAAACACTCCCTGACCTTAAGGTGATGACGTCTAGAGTGGGAGAGAGACTTTAAGTAAGAAAAGAAAACAGCTTTGTAACCATGCTGAGGGCTCTGGGGTGTGGAGAGTGGCCTATGCTTAGACTGGGAGCAGTGGAAAGCCTTCTCTGAAGAGCCCACATTTAAGGCATGAACAGCAGGATGAGGAAAAGAAGCCAGCCACGCCACGGGGAGGGGGCCGACAGGGGCTGCGGGGAGAGGGGTGGCCCTGAGGAAACTCACAGACTCGGGGGCTTTGACGAACACTTTGCTCTTCCCGAGCTGGAACTGGTCACTGTCCATGTTGACGGACTGCAGCAAGTGGAGGACACCTTGTTTCTCGTCCCCTCTCCACGAAGGCCAGGTGGCTTTGGTCAGAATGGCGTACCTGTAAGGACGATGAGGGAGAGGAAGATCAGACTCAGCCTGGACCACCCCCCAAAGGCACTCGGTGCTGCTAGGGTCCTGGCCATCCCCTCACCTCCCTTCCAGGGCTCAGGGATGGACCTCAACAACTGCAAAAATCCACTGGGTCCGGATTGCCCATTTCAGAGCTGCCTCCTAACTCCTTCCTTATCTGACCATTTCCACGCCAAGGCCCTGGAGAAAATCTGCTTTTCCTTTCTACCACTGTCTAAAAATAGCATTCCTGAAGGTCACCAATGACACTTTTCCAGCGAAATCAAACGGTCTTTTCGCGATACCAATTTCCCCTGATTTCTCAGGAGTACTTAACAGTCAATGTGAAGAGTTTTACAAAGCTTCCCGTAAGCAGCTGTTATGATTACGGTGATCAACTTTCATCTTTGGAGCTCTCCGCATCTCGAGTCAGGAGGCCCTGGTGACCGGGTCCTTGGCTATTCTCCAATCTCATCTCCCTACCGTCCTCTGGCTCACCACATTCCTGGGAGGATGGCCTCTCCTTCATGCACATTCAACACTTTCCCTCCTCAGAGCCTTCACCCAGGCGGTTCCCTCTACCAGGTGTGCTGTTCTCCAAACTCCTCAGGTGGCCGGCTCCCACTCAGGGGGTGCTCCCCTTCAGTGACACTTCAAGAGAGGCCTTTGGGGTAGACCCAGGCGAAAATTGTCCCCCTGCTATTCTCTCTCATCGAAAATAATATTTTTCCTTAAGAGCAGGTATCATAATTCATAATGACAGTCATGTTTGCACCTATTTGGTTAATTTATGCCACCCCCATGGGGACAAGAGCTCTGTAAATGGGTGCTCACCCTGCACATCTGGCACCTCACACCATGCCAGGAACACGGCAGTAAGAACTAACATGAAGGGCTCCAACGCTATAGGGCGCGTTCTGCATCAGGTGCTCTTCTTGGTGTGTTAGATCCTTGATCTCATTCTATTCCTACAGCAACCTCATCCAGTTGGTCTTTCCATTTTGCAAAGCAGGAAACACAGGCAGCTAGAGACCCACTCAAGGCTACTTAGCTAGTAGGTGTCACAGCTGGGATGTGAACCCCAAGCTGTTTCTTTCATGACGGCACTACATACAAGGCATGGATTGGTATACAGGGAAATATTCCCTTTAAAGATGATACAGTCTGCTACCCATGTCTATGTTAGAAACATCATAATTACGTAAGAAGCTAATCTAATAGAGGAGACAGAAGCACATTACAAAATGTCAAATACGGAAGGTACCAAAGACTTGAGGTGGAAGGAAGGGAAAGAAGGATGGAGGGAGGGAGGGAGGAAGAAGGGGAAATCAGAGGAGAGTGCGGGTGAGAAATTGGAGGGCGTGGCCTGTGGGCAGGCACATCTAGAACACAGGCAATGAATGGGCCCCAGGCCTCTGAAGAAGCCAGCATCCTCCTTTGTTCCCAGAAGCTACTAAGAGCTCCTAGACTGATTTATGGCATCCAAGGGAGAAGGGAGGCGTGACAAGAAGAGTGGCTCTGCCTTCAGGGTCCAGGGCTCCCTAAGAGGACAGAGTCAGTGCTCATCACAACCTTAGGTCTAGCTGGCTGGGACTAAGGTGATTCTAGGGACCCTCTCTGGTCCTCCGAAATATCCACATCTTGCCTGATAACACAAATTTCCTGGAGAAGCAAATCCTCTTATTCACTAATTAGCGATAAAAAGCTTAAAAGTGAAAATGCCTGGCTGAAGCCACACATTAGCAGGAACACATTTCACATGTGGCATAATGAAGTCAGTTATACAAATTGAGTCACATAAAAATGACCGATAGCAGGGTTGCCATTGGGGGGGACGTGGTGAAGAGGTAGGAATGTACTGGCAATATAAATGGATGAGGGAGAAAGTTCATGCAGGGTATGGGTGAGAAAGAAAAGACCAGACTCCCAAGGTGACAAGTTTCTAAGAGTACGAGTCTGCCTGGCTTGATCTAATCAAATCAAAATTATAAACCAAAAGTATGCTTATTGTGCAACCTCAAATAGGTAGCTCTTTGCAATTCACATTTTCCCCCCTATTAAAATAATGCTGTATTCCTCAGTTGTTTTTTTGGGTTTTTTTCTTTTTTCTTTTTTTAATAGTAAGGAACTTGTTTTGAAGAGACTTTTTCTTCTTCCTTTTCCTGACAAGGCCGCTGAGAGTTTGGGTCTGGGTAAGACATGGGAATTGCCTGGCATTTCCAGAGCGCTTTGACAATGGACCACTTGTGGTAGTCCCCCTGGCTTTCAGGAAGCTTGATGGTATCCTCCTTACTTCCTATTGTACTTCACTGGAGAGACCAGGGCATAATTCTAGTACAATGTTCTCCCACTATGTAAGTACACCCAGTTCACTCGTCTTTCTCCAGGATATACTGGTGGGAATGGGTTGCACGAGGCAATGGTGCACTGCCTAATAGGTTGCCTGTGATAATTCTGGAGAGATGAGGATAATAGCTTATACTCCCTTCATCAAGTATTTTCAGTTTAAGACCAAAATTTCATCTCAAGACCTTTGCACTGGCTGTTCTCTCTGCCTAGAACTCCCTTTCCTGCCCCTAGCCTGGAAGGCTCCTTGTAAGCTTTCTTACAGATGACCAATCCAATGGTTCCTTCTCAGACAAAACGCAGCCCAGCAGACCTCTAGCTGCCGGCACTTGGATTTAAGGATGTTTCTGACCCCCAAGGACACTAAAATCCTGGCAGCCAGCAGGACACTCGCTACACTCCATACCTGAGATAATAAAGGTATAAGATGTTTTAATTACTCACAGGGGATCACAGGATGAGACAGTGACTGGTAGATTCTGGACAAATCCTGTTACATCCCCAGACTCATACACCTTATGGAAAACAGCACTGTCTCTGGAAAAATATTCCTTGCCCATTGACAGATATATGGCCTTGTAGCCATTTTTGAGTGGGAGGCTAAACGTGTACTTTTTATTGAGAAACAAATTTTCCTTCCAAACTTCATTTTTATTATCCTCCCACAGTACTCTCAAATCAAAAGAAATAAGACAACATCAAAAGAGCCTCCTTTTTATGAGACAGGGCTGCCTGTTTGTCTCTTCTGAAGGGAAAAGCCCACAGCAGGAGAGCTAAGAAGGGAGGCATCCAAGGACAAAATCATTTCAGTGGAAGTCTCTCAACACAAAGGGCATAACAGACATGCAATAAGTGCTTACTCTGTGTAAGACACAGAAGAAAGTACCACCCGTGGAGCCATGCAGCTAGCCTGGCACTTGAGAGAGGTCCATATATTATAACCAGGTCATTTCACAGCTCATTTAAGGAGCTGCAGCAAACAAGTAACACAGCCCGCTCAGGGCACCCTGACATTCCTGCCGGGAGAGGAAAGCGTGGACTTCCCGCTCCCCCCAGTGCAGTAGAGCTCACAGTAATGCTTAAGGAAGTCAGGTTTGTCGGTTTGTTTTTCAATAATATGGAAGGAAGGAGGTCTTTCAGAACTGGTTTCTCAAAAACAAACAAAACAAGGTCAGATTAAAAAAAAATCTGATGAGTTTTCAATAGTAATGCCAATTAGAGAGAATCTGCAAATATCGCATAAAGAATTTTTAAGTACAGAAAAAATACTGAAGGAGGATAAAACTATAAACATTTTGGACTTGTTGAGGGCAGGCCTTTCTAAATTAGGGCGAGATGGAGGAAATACTTTTATTTCATTATTTTCTGAATTTAATTTTTTTTCCTCTTAATTAAAAAGGGGTATTTTCAAAGAAATGTAGTTTTACAAAAATTTTAATGATTATCTAAGCCATGGTTCTCAACTAGCTTTGCCCCCCGGGGGACATTAGGCAATGTCTGGATACAGTTTTGGGTGTCACAACTCGGGGAAGATGGGGATGGGGGTGGGATAAGGGGTTGGCACTACTGGCATCTAGCAGGTAGAGGCCAAGGAGGTTGCTAAACATCCTGCAGGGTACAGGACGGCTGTCACGATGAGGACTCATCCGGCCCAAAATATCAATAGCTGAGGTTGAGAAATCCTGTTCTAAACTAGTGTCACCCATCTGCTTAAAGAAGAGCAGAGTCTTTGATAATTAACATTTCAGTTGTTTGTCGGCAAATGGATGCGAGCGTTCCAAATTTACTTTCTCACTTTCCTAAAGACATCTTTTCCTATTGCTCTGCTTACGCTAGAGGTGTAGTGGGCCCTTTAATTCAGAGAGCTGTGTCAGTGAATTTTATTCCTAGTCTAATCAGCCTCCAAAATTATCAGCAATCTTGAATGTGTGAGGACAGAATCAGTGAAGCTTTATTGTATGGAAGGACCCACGCTTTTGCTAAGCCTCTTCTGACCTTCCACACGTGATGACCCACACTGATGAGCAGCAGGTCAGCCGTCCCAATCGCATGGCAGAAGAAACAACATCCCCAAAGGGAAAGCTACTTTATTAGAAGTACTGGATTTCAAAGACAGCAATTAAGCTCTTCTCCATCCTACAACCTCTTTGTTACATACAATTTGAATTAAATAAAAATTTCTTACATCCTGGTCCTGTACCATATACCAGGAAGACATAATTATTTTCTGATGAAAATACTAAATATGGCTTCCTTCTTTCATAAAGGAAATTAAATAGATGTAGAAAATCAGTGTAACTTCACTAATTTAGAGTCATTAGAGAAGTTCGAATCCTAATATTTTAAGGACATTAAATTTTATCCTTTTTAAAAGCAATGCAAAATAAGAACAATTTAGTACAGATCCCGCCAAATGCACTTCAATGGAAATATAAAAATCAGTTTAACTTTATATTTGGACTGTACAAAAAATCTGAGGTTAAATACTTTAAGCTTGTAAATATTTTCCTAAAATTGTCTTCATACTATTAATTTGCTCAGTCAACTTAAATCTCAGTCCATCCCCATGTCACAATTACCATGAACTTCTGAACTGATCTGTCACTCTAAACAGACAGAATACTTGTGGCTACTGATTTACTTACAATAAATAATGCTAAAAAGAACTGTATTACAACTTAACACTAAAAAGACAAATAATTTAAAAATGACCAAAGGGGATGTAAAATGGTACAGCCACTCTGTAAAACAATCTAGCAGTCCGTCAAAAAGGTTAAGCATAGTTACCATTTGACCCAGCAATTCCATTTTTAGTTATGCCCCGAAGAGAAATAAAAACAAATGTCCACATAAAAACATGTACGTGAACACTGGTAGCAGCATTATTCGTCATTCAAGACAGTCAAAAGGTGATGTCCAGCAGCTGATGGATGAATTAAGAAGAATGTGGTATATTGGAACATTGGCGCAAGGGAAAATTATTTGGCAACGAGGAGGAATGAAGTGCAGGTACATGCTACAGGATGATCCTTGAAAACATTATGTGAAGTAAAAGAAGCCAGAAACAAAAGACACATATTACATGATTCTATTTATAAGTCATGCTCAGAATAGGCAGAGAAAGAAGGGTCTGCTTAGGGCCAGGGGTGAGGGCCGAAGAGGGGGCTGATGACTCGGGAAGGGAGATTTTTCTTTTTGAAAATGTTCTGAAATTAATTGTGGTGATGGATACACAACTCTGTAAATATATTAAAAGCCAATGAATTGTATACTTTAAATGGGTGAATTGTATGATATGTGAATTATAGCTCAATAAACCTGTTTAAAACAAAAAAAGAGTCCAGAGTCACCCGTTCATTACCTCTGTAGGAATTTCTGGAAGACGCGCCGATAGGCATAGCCAGCTCTCCTCACTCGAATGTTCTCTTTTAGGCCCAGATACTCTACTTGATGCTTTACCCTACAAAGGAGAGAATGGAGCCAGGACATTACTGGATAATCTTTTCACTCTGTTCTCCCACCCACCGTTCCCCCCAAACTCCCAATTCCACACTGCAGGGAAGCATATTAAAAAAAGATTATAATTTATAGTGTTCAGAGTCTAAGCTGGCCCTCAGGGTGTGTGATATTAATACGTATCTGGTTAACTGAAAGGGTAGAAATCTGATTCAAGAAAATAATTTTCCTTTTTCCCATCCTCCAAATCCCAAACTCACCACCAGCCTTTTCTCTACTAAGGAAAATATACATGAGGTTGCCAGTTAGAGATATCTGCTCATTTTAAGTATTTTTCACAAATACTGGCTTCACCCCAAGCTTTGAGGCAGGGAATGCATCACCCATTGATTCCTTTCCCGTGAACCACATGGAAAACAACGTGCCTCATGTGAAAACATTGTTTCATTCATTATAACTTCCATCACTAGGAAACCTTCTCATACAAATTTTTGTCAACAAGACAACTAGTTCAACATATTCTGTTATGTTTAAAATGTCATGCTTGGGACCTCCCTCGTGGTGCAGTGGTTAAGAATCCACCCGCCAGTGCAGGGGACACGGGTTCGAGCCCTGGTCCGGGAGGATCCCACATGCTGCAGAGCAACTAAGTCCGTGTGCCACAACTACTGAAGCCCTCACGCCTAGAGACCGTGCTCCGCAACAAGAGAAGCCCACCACAGTGAGAGGCCCATGCACCGCAACGAAGAGTAGCCCCCACTCACCGCAACTAGAGAAAGCCTGTGCACGGCAACGAAGACCCAACGCAGCCAAAAATAAACAAACAAATAAATAAATGTCCTGCTTTTTGTATATTCTTGGAGTGCTGTCAACTCCTCAGTAAACATCAACCAGGCTGGAAATGCCCGCTGTTCCCCTGGGTATACCATCTCCTTTCCTCAGAAGGAGCCCTCTTTCAAGACTGTCCTCAGAAGGTCATGGCCTGAGAACTCTACTAGGACAGTTATTTAGAATCCAGGGCAGGCAACTTTGCCAAAGCCAAACAAAGACACATTTTCAACAGGAAAAGAAAAATAAACTACACGCCATAAACTTGTGGAATGAGTAACCCTGTCCACCAAGAACTTCAATTGACCCTGTGATCCCTGACAACGAAGCACACTGCCCTTTCATGGACCCCGACATTCCACGCTCACGGATGAAATGAGACCATCTGTCACACAGTAAACCTGAACCGAGATGAGGGGGCAGACCCCAGGAAGCCATCCTACTAGAAATACAAATCAACACTTGACCAAGGAATACCTTACACTTTGTAAAACCAGTTTACATGAGTGTATGTTAGGAAGTTCTTCACTGCAATTCAAATAAGGGGTGTAATTAAAAAAAAAAAAAAGGGAAAACACCCTGGGGGAAATTCTATGAAAATTTACTGAATAAAATGTAGCACTTTCTTCATTTCTCCAGCTTCTGATACTCCAGTGAATCAGTTCGGATTTTATGAGAAGGTAGCATCAGGGCTGAGGAACTTCCAACCAGTAGCTATTGCAAGATTTCCACATTAGAGTGACAATCAACAGAGCTGGACACGTGGAGCAGGGGAGAGTGTGCCAGGGAGGTTTTGCATTTGGAGGGCAAGCGAGATGTTTTCATTCACAATTATGTTTGCTGGGAAGGGAAGCTGGAGAGAGTTTGAAGTAGGGGGAAGGGAAGCGGGAGAAAGTTTGAAGTAGGGGGAAGGGTGGGCTAAAGCACCCCTTAGCAATACCTCTGCTTCCTAGACTCTCGTAATTTATTATTATTATTTTTAATAAATTTATTTATTTATTTTTGGCTGCACTGGGTCTTCGTTGCTGCATGCGGACTTTCTCTAGGTGCAGCGAGCAGGGGCTACTCTTCATTGTGGTGCGTGGGCTTCTCATTGCGGTGGCTTCTCTTGTTGTGGAGCATGGGCTCTAGGCGTGCAGGCTCAGTAGTTGTGGCACACGGGCTTAGTTGCTCCGCGGCATGTGGGATCTTCCCGGACCAGGGCTCGAACCCGTGTCCCCTCCATTAGCAGGCGGATTCTTAACCACTGTGCCACCAGGGAAGCCCTCGTAATTTATTTCTGACGTTGCCTGTGACACCACCCTTCCACTCTGTGTGTAAAATGAGAGAGAGTCCAGAGTCACCATGCACGAGATGTGAGTGTGGCGTGTGAGGGGGTGAGTGTAGGAGTGACGTAGAGACAGCCGGAGGCAGGATGACAGACGGAGGGAACAGATGTGGGAGAGTTCATTCTGTCAGACTGAAGGAGTCCCACTCTGGATTGACCCTCTAATTTAAAGAGGAAGGAACTGAGGACTCAGGAGATCAAGCGTTTCACTCAAACTAGTTAGTGATAGGCCAGCATCAGGATACAGTTCTTCCAAATCCTAGTCTAGCCCTTTGCTCTAGATCAGCTGTTCTCCAACTATGGGGCCCAGACCATCATCACCAGCATCACTTGGAGGCCCACCCAGAAACTGACTCAGGAACTCTGGGAATGGGACCCAGCGATAAGCCTTCCAGGGGATACTCTGACATTCAAGTTTGAGAACTAGTGTTGTAAGGTAAGAAGCCCCAGACATTTTCTATCTGTTATCCTCTTGATATCAAAAGAGAAAGTGAGTGACACAGTTCAAAAAAGCAGAGGGCAATTTAAGCACATCCAGGGGAATGACCACGAAGGGGAAGTGTCGGATTCCACATCCAGCTCCTTCAGAGGGAATGGCTGGAGGAGCTGAGCGATGAGCCTGCCGAAGAGATCCCAGGGAAACAGGGTGACTGCCTTGAACTAGGAGAAAAGCTGTCACACGGGAAAGTCCCAAGAATGGTTCTTATGGCCGATTAGAGATGACAGTAAAACCGATTTAGAGAAGGACTGGAGAGCTTCCTAATGGCAAGAGGCATCCCACTGTGAACTGGTGACTTAGGAGTGGGCTTCTTATCAGAGCCTGAACATCACCAATGGATAAATATTGTAAGAGGAATCTCAGACTACCTTAAATGGAAACATTTGAGCAATTCAATAGACAAGATGCCTTAGAAACACACATCTACTGATGAGACTAGTCAGAATATTGTGGAATGACCAAATGGAAGGCTGCTGCATCCCAACAGCACCTTAACATGAGAACAAAAGACTCAGGCTGCACCATAAAGTGTGAAGATGCAAAGAAGGACGTGCAGACAGCAAACGCTTGAGCTTGGGCATTTTCCTTCCTGTTTGTCTTTTCCTCCCCGTAAAGGATCAAGCATTGTCTGCCTGCGGTGGGTTAGAAAGGATCTTGCTGGTAGAATGGGAAGTGGACCCATTCATGTCTCTCAGAAGAGGTAATGGGCAGTTAGGAATTATTTTTAAAAACAAATTTATTTATTTTTCTAGTCATGTATTTTTGGCTGTGTTGGGTCTTCGCTGCTGCACGTGGGCTTTCTCTAGTTGTAGTGAGTGGGGGCTACTCTTCGTTGCGGTGTGCGGGCTTCTCACTGCAGTGGCTTCTCTTGTTGCTGAGCACGGCTCTAGGCACACTGGCTTCAGTATTTGTGGCACGTGGGCTCATTAGTTGTGTCTTGCGGGCTCTAGAGCACAGGCTCAGTAGTTGTGGGGCACGGGCTTAGTTGCTCCACAACTTCGTGGACCAGGATCTTCATGGACCAGGGCTCGAACCCGTGTCACCTGCATTGGCAGGTAGATTCTTAACCACTGCGCCACCAGGGAAGCCCACAGGAGCTAGGAATTTTAATCTTGGTCTTCCTGTTGGAGTTTAACCCTGACTGAGTCACCTGATACCGAGAAGAGTCTATCTATCTTTTTTTCCAAGAGAGAAAAGAAAAAAGATCGTAATTCCAGTATGTTCGCATCCATGTCATCTGGTGACAGTGGCAGGACTTCTCTCTCTAGTCCAAGTCACCCACAGGGTCTCTCTCCAGCCCTGCTTCCCATATTCCTATGGACAGTAGGAATTTTCCCAGCTGGATACAAAAAGTATATTCTCCAGTCATCATCTTAACATGTTCCTCCTCAACAGCCCCACTGCATCCTGCAGAGGCCACAGTGCTAAATGCCAGGTATAGGAGGAACAGGGATTGCTCAGAAGTCAGGGAGGAGAGGGCTCACTGCATGCTTCTATGCTGCACATCTCCCTTTGGCTGGTTCCCTCCTAGAGACTCACGCTGCTCATCAACACTGTCCTCGGGGGAGTACAGAGCCCACAGCCCCTGTGCTCAAACGAGCAACTAAATGACAGATTGTTGTTTTTTAATAAATTTATTTTATTTATTTATTTATTTTTGGCTGCGTTGGGTCTTCACTGCTGAGCGAGGGCTTTCTCTAGCTGCGGCGAGCGGGGGCTACTCTTCGTTGCGGTGCGTGGGCTTCTCACTGTGGTGGCTTCTCTTGTTGTGGAGCGTGGGCTCTAGAGCACAGACTTCAGTAGCTGTGGCACACATGCTTATTTGCTCCACGGCATGTGGGATCTTCCCGGGCCAGGGCTCGAACCCATGTCCCCTGCATTGGCAGGCGGATTCTTAACCACTGTGCCACCAGGGAAGCCCCAACAGATTGTTTTTTGTTTTTGTTTTTTTGCGGTACGCGGGCCTCTCACTGTTGTGGCCTCTCCCGTTGTGGAGCACAGGCTCCGGACGCGCAGGCTCAGCGGCCATGGCTCACGGGCCCAGCCGCTCCGTGGCATGTGGGATCTTCCCGGACCGGGGCACGAACCCGTGTCCCCTGCACCAGCAGGTGGACTCTCAACCACTGCGCCACCAGGGAAGCCCCCGACAGATTGTTTTTAACCAGCTCTTTGGAACTTCACTTCAACCCTGAGCTAAGCATTCCAGGCCACATCCTGCGTGTGCTGATGAGCTGAGTGCATTAAAAATGTCTACACAGAGCCTCAAACTAATTTGAAAACCATCCTGACTCTGCTGTATTAAGGTTTGCTTTCTTTTTTCCATCTGTCCCCAGACTAGCCAAGATCAACATAAATCGCTAATTCTGAACTGAAGGGCACTGCTAACATTTCAGGAAAAAACAAGGAGGGGAAAAATATATCTACATAGGCTTCTTCCTGAAAAAGTTAAGACACAAAACACATTGGAAGGCAATTGAAACTGCTCCTGCCTCGGGCATAGGAGGGCCCAGCTTGAGCAGAGGGGAAAACGGGGTGGGACCATGCAGGTTGGCCTTGACCTCCTGTCTATGTCTTCACCATACCTGCTTTCCTCCCAGTCCTTGGGCTTCTTGGTTTCATTGGGTTTGATGCAGCGAATGTAGTGAGGTGTACATTTCATCAGGGTGCTCACAAGGTCATTGGCTTGTTTCTAGAAAGGAAGAGTAACACCATTTAGAAACATGGAACTTGCCCTAAAGCAGACCAACTTTCAAAGGAGACCTGTGTGCAGATGTACAGCTAGAAATTCATCCTCATGACAGTTTGTTCATTAGGCTTAACTCGGGCCTACTACACTTTCTTAAAGCTCTACTCACTGTTATGGTGATTTGAACACTCTCAAGTGGGTTTGAAATTAGATTTTTGAAAACGATGAGGTATTTTTAGTATAGTTAATAAAATAAGACCAAAAAACCCCACCCCCAAACCCAGTAAATCCTCCCATATAATTCTTTTTAGGAGAAACAGGGAAGCATGCCAACTGTTAACAAATTTAGTTCATTTTATGTTGACTGACGGCCTTTGCAAATACATTTTTCTCATAAACTCTGAGGGGAAGGGAGGTGCAGAAACGTATTTGCAAGGATAGATCATCAAAATCCCCTGTACTCTTTTCAGGCAATCTAACCAATGAAGAATCACCTTATTAACATGATGGAAATTCACAATTAAAAAGTGGGAGATACATAAAAATCTCAGAATTCATAAATCTTTTATAGGCCATTTCATTCACCTTCCTCCTCAGCATGTCCTTTTCCAAACCTGCTGACTCACAGCCCTTTCAGTGTGGCAGGAAACTTACTCTTTCACGAACTAAAATATTCAATGTAAAATCAGCTCTTACTACCTGTGCATCGGGTACCCACGATGGAACTGGGTTCAAGAAGAAAAAGCCACATAAATAAAGCTGAACTTGCTTATGAGGTATTTCAAATCATGAGTGCCACAAATGTTGTTTGAAGAAACAGGAGCAGAGCCCACATCAGCACTCCCAGCACCACACAGCTGAGCATACCCTATGGATCCAATCATGGGGCACACATGCAACCTCTCATTCTAAGCAAATCAGCACAAAGAGAGAAAACCTCTAAAAGAAAATAGAGGAAAGGGATCTCCAAAGCCAGAAAACCATTACAAAGTCAGCAGAAGGGATCTGCCTGCAGTAGTCAACCCTCTCTCAATTAGGACTTTTCTCTTTTCATGGGTTTGGGAAATCTGAAACCCTTGAGAAAAACTCTTGGGTATATTCAAAGCAAAAGTTCTCTGTTTAGATGTGCAGAATATGGCATTCTTTGCAATGCTTGGAAGTCAGGGCAAAGCTGCCGAGGTTGTATGATCAAAGCAAAGCTCTACGATAAAAATGTAAATTGACTCTCGTCTTCCTTGTTGATGAGAGAGAGATTGTACTTGAGAACAAATTTAATGATCTTTGCAACACGTAAGATGAAGCTGGGGAGGGACGGGTTATAATAAAGCTTTATTTTTTAAGTTCCCAAACTCTTAATTTTTATTTTTAATTTTTACGTATAACTTAGCAGACTCTTTAGTCCTAAGCATTTAGGAGCATACCTTTTCAACTTAGCATAAGAAAACACAGGGGGCAAGTTCGACTTAAGTTTATATGACACTTGACATACTTCTTTCTATTGAGCTATTCAATAGCTCAAAATAGTAACGGCTAACAAGTACTGAATATGCTTCATGGGCTAGACACATGGATTTTCTTATTTATGCCTCAGAATTTTAAGAAGTAGCTTCTTACAATTATCATTCCCATTTTTTAGATGAGAAAACAGGGCCTTAAACAAATAAAGTATTACTCAAGATGATATAACTAGTAAGCAGAAGTAAGGCTAGAACCCAAGTCTGTGAGCTACCAAGTTTTTTTCTTAACCACAATGCCATCCTCCTCCTTAAGGAAGATATGGGATAATTTAGTGTGATAACAAAAGGAATTAACTGGGTGAGTTAGGATTAGAGAGAAGCCTTTAGGTTTTGGAATAATCATTTTGAGCAAACAGGAATATATCTCAACATTATCCTGTATTTAGCTATGGGTCAACTTTAAATGCCCCCTGAAGTGGTTGGGAAGCAGCAGGTTGGATTTACTCTGGCTCCAGACAAGAAGAGGCCATGAGTTAGAACAGAAAGCTACCAAAGGCACTTGCCCTACAAGGGCAGAGGCTTGCCTACAGAGGCTTGTCTACTTGCCTACAGTAGCAGGCATTAAAATATGCAGACAGGGGCTTCCCTGGTGGCGCAGTGGTTGAGGGTCCGCCTGCCGATGCAGGGGACACGGGCTTGTGCCCCGGTCCGGGAAGATCCCGTGTGCCACGGAGCGGCTGGGCCCATGAGCCATGGCCGCTGAGCCTGCGCATCCGGAGCCTGTGCTCCGCAACGGGAGAGGACACAACAGTGAGAGGCCCGCGTACCGCAAAAAAAAAAAAAAGAAAAAAAAAAAAGTGCAGACAGGACAGTGAGAAAGGCTTAGGGTGACAGCTCCTCATTCTACCCTCCACATAGATTGTTAGCAAGCCTGAATTGGGATCCTGGCTCTGCTCTTTGCGAGCTATGTTGCAAATCACTAACTTTCTTTGGGCCCCAGTTTCCCCATCTGTAAACTAAGTAGGTTGAACTAGAATACCTCTAATTTAATCTGAAGGGTGGAATAGATGTTCAATGTCTACGAGTCCAGTTACCTCACGGCACTCGCGTCTCTCATCATATCTGCTCCTGTAGAGGCCCAGTCTCACTTAGATACAGCTGTAGCCCCGTCCACTTTGCCAGCTCTGAGCTCCATTCCCTCCATCTTTGGCTCTAATTTCAAAACCGGTCCCTTTTAGCCACAACAACGTAGAATTTAGGAAAGCCTCAAAAAGGACATGTTATTAAGGAAAGAATACTCTTATTTATAAACAAAGATAGTGGGAGTTCTCACCAAGCAAATATTCTATTAATTAAATCCTACAGAACAGTTTTAAATTTTAAGGAATTAGAATACAATAAGATTCCCAACACTAAAACTACCTTGAACATAAATTTAATTTTTCTTCCAAGGAACTCAGGATCCCTTTAAACGTTTAACCTCAGGGATATCATTAAGATGATACTTAGTTACTATATATAAAATAACCAACAAGGTCCTACTGTATAGCACAGGAAACTATACTCAATATCTTGTAATCACCTATAATGGAAAAGAACTTAAAAAAGAATACATACATATATACGTATAACTGAATCATTTTGTTGTACACCTGAAACACATTGTAAGTCAACCATACTTCAATAAAAATGAAAAAAGAAAAAGATGATACTTAGCATCTGCAAAATATTGTAGACATGAAAGGTGTAAGAGATTGGGCCATGGCTATACATCTCTAAGAGGTGACTCAGGAGACATAAAACAGGGAGAATCTCATTCCTACTTGGAGGCAGAGGGTCAGACAGGCAGAGGTCACACAGCTCACCAAGAGGATACCATTGGTGAGAATATGCATAGTATGGTCTCCCTAGATGAGCTGGCTGACTTCAGGCTGACCTCCCCAGACCATAGCAATCCTGAACATTTTGAGTACACCCGGAAGGTGGCTATTTTGAGCATAATACTAGACAAGAATATGAAGGGGTCAAGTCTTCCAAGGAGGAGAAAAATGCTCCTAACACCACCCTGCTTTTTATAGGGAATAAGTTGGACTGAGAATCCAGACCACTTGAACGTGAGTCACTGCAGCCCTGATGATCTGGGCCCCTTGGATCTGAATGTGACAGTCTTGTGACTGGATTTTCCAGCCTGGAGCTAATCCTGATCCAGGACCTAGAAGTTAAAGCTTGAGTCAGAGCTTCGTGCAGACGTCAATTATCTGGGGCCTCGTGAGAACCGCATCTCCTCCCTGCCGTCAACTCTCTGCCCCAGTGAACTCAATCCAGACACTGTCCCAGGACTACTGTAGGTCTCAAGTTCCTGGAACATGACTGTCCTTAACCCCAGAGGACTCTACCCTCCAACTCAAAACCCTACCCTCTAGCGTGCGCCTGACTTCCTGCACAAAACCTGAAGCTCCTCCGGATGGAAGCGACTCGTGGCTGTGATGTTCCCTTTATTTCACGCAGGGCTTATGCCCTCAGAGGCTGGGAAGACAGCCTTCCATAGGTGCAGCACTCGGAGAAGAAAACGCTCGTGAACAAAACAGGCAGCAGCAACCGTGGTGTTCACGGGGCCGGGGTTATCGGAGGGCACTGTGAGAAGGACATGCAGGATCTGGACACACAGAGCCACACAGGGGGATGGACAGTCAGAACAAGCACATCAAGTGTCCACTGAGAATTAGGCAGAGATGAAGAAGCGTGGCAGAGAGGGAGGGGACAGATGGAGTAGTATGGAACAGGAAAGCATACACGGTTTGGGCTTATTATGTTTCAGGCAGTGTGTGCCTTAGAGGGACGATGGAAATTAATCACCACAGTACCCCCCTGAGATAGGTACTGAAATCTCTACGGCAAAAGAGGCACTGAGAGTTTAGGTAACTTGCTGGCGATCACATGGTGAGGGATTTGAACACAGGTGACGAGCCCCAGAGCCCTACCTACTCTTAATCACTCAATGATTCCATTGATTATAAAGACAGGGTGGTATTTAATTGGTATGATTCTTTAAAAAACTGTATTTAATATACACTCTACTATATATAAAATAGATAATCAACAAGGACCTACTGTATAGCACAGGGAACTCTACTCAGTACTCTGTAATAACCTACACAGGAAAAGAAACTGAAAAAGAATGGATATGTGTATATGTATAACTGAATTACTTTGCTGTACACCTGAAACGAACTCAACATTATAAATCAACTATAATATAAAATAAAAATTAAAAAAATATAATAAAAATATAAAATAAGAAACTGTTTTTAACTGGTATAATTAAATAAGAAAACGTTTAGTGACTGTTTTTCAAAAAATTACATGATGGAGTGTGTTTGACACAACCTCTAAATTCAGAGAGTAATTAGGGACAACCGATTTCATCACACAGCGCCTCCGATAATTCAATGCACTCTCCACGAGAGGCTCTCAAGAAACACTAAGAATTCCTCTGACTTTGAGACACTGTGAAGCCCAGATGCCTGTAATTCACAGAAAGGAGGGCCCACAAGACCCAGGGCGGAACGTGCATGAATTCCCCATATAAGACCCAGTAGAATTTCAGGTTCGTAAAGTTCCGTAATTGGCAAGTTCTGGGGTCTGGTCTGGAAAAGCATCATCAAAATCCAAAATGTGGCTCTTGATCACAAAATCTCTCTGACAGTTTAATGTGAATTCTCCTAGATTCAGTATAAAGCCACTTCCTCTTAGAAAGTAACTGATTATCATCTGCTGACCATTAAGCTATGAGGTACTTAATATCCATTTGGGGTTTCAGTTCAGCCAAGTCAAATTCACCTGCATCCTGTAACCCGTTCTCAAGCAGCAACGTTACTTCTGGCCATCTTCTGTAACGAATCTGTTACATCTCCCTGACCGCATCCTGGCCCAGGGGTGTAGTTCCTGACGCCTAGAAAACCCTACCTCTTAATAGGCATCCATAAATTTCCCTATTAAAATAGAACAAACCTTTATTTTGCTTCCAGCAGTAGTTGGGCGTCCTTTCTTGTCAGCCTGCAGATTTTCCGGAAATAAAGACTTTATAAAAGGTCTGGAAAAGGAGAAAGAGAATGGATTAGCAATCAGTAAGTACCTTGGGGGCTGGAAAGCCTGCTTCCATAGAGAATGGAGAGAGTCGTCCAGAAGCACAGAACCTTGGATACAGAATGGCCATCTGACTCAAGCCATCAAGTTGTGACCCGGGAGGAAAAAAGCAATGGACACAAGAAACGGAGAGAGAGAATTCTAAGACAGAAGCATCTTGGAGTCTAGACCTGAAAACTAAAATTTTAAACTCTGCCTTTCAGATTTCCCCACCCACTAGAACTGAGATACACCTTGGCAACAGGACACAACAGAGGGGGGTCAGTGTGGGTTTTCTGAGTCAAGTAAGATAGACCAGAATGCAGGGATTTGTATGAATTGTCCAGATCCAATGCAGATTCTGCTTTGCTCCAAAGCAGGGTTTCTCAGTCTTGGTGCTACTGATATTTGGGATTGGATAATTCTGTGCTGGGGCCTGGGGCTGCTTTACACACTCTAGGATGTTTCACAGATCAGTGGCCTCTGCCCACAAGATGTCAATAGGGCACTGTATCAACCCTCCCTCCCCTCAAGCAAAAAACCTAGACAAAACGTGTTTTGAGTATGAGCAATTTTAAGTGCAGCTAATCCACTAATGCTTTGCCTGCTGAATATGCAACTTCATTAGTAGTTGTAACTGAGCTACATCTGTCGACAGGCCTGCCTCAAAAGGCACAGGGGCAGGGACAATGTCTTAGTCACCTTAGCGTCCCTGGTGTCTGGAACAGAGCCTAGTACACAGTAGGTGCTCAATAAATATTTGCCGATTGAATGAATGAATGAATGATGTGATCCATGTAAATCAGGAATCTTCCACTCAAAGGAAATTCCCCCTAAATGACTTATTGGGCATCACGGATTTTCTAGGAAGTCTCCACAGCATTCTACTTTCATAACCTCACCAGACACAATTATAGATTTTTTACAGCACATGTGTTTACCAAACAACAGACCATGTCTACATGACAGGAGTTTTACATGGAAGTATCCATAGCTCTTGAATTTTGCAGTAATTTTAATAATTAAAAAACCTCTGAAAGCATGCCTGCACCTGATTTTCATAAACTCCAAAGCCAGGACTTGTGGCTTACCTGACTTTTTAAGAGCAAATAGATTTTACGTTTTGAGAGAAGAATCTCCGAAGTGAGGGGTGTGAGTGCCATGAAAGTGCAGGCCTGGGGAGATGAGGGCCAGGGAGGAGTGGAGGCTGGAGGGAGGGGAAGAGGGTTAAACGGAGCAGAACTTCGAACCACGGACCAAAAAGGAAACTCAGTTTTGCCTTCATTGAAGTCAGGCCTTTTCTAGAAAATTATCAGGCTTGCAGCTGTTGATCAAAGAAGTTAACCTTGATATTATGATAGTTGAAGTAACAGAGACTAAAATGGCAACTATTACTTGGAGACAGCTCTAAAACTTGTAAAATCTGGAAGACTGTGCAATATTGTACTTGCCAGGCAT
This sequence comes from Aethalodelphis obliquidens, assembly GCF_003676395.1. Taxonomy (NCBI): domain Eukaryota; kingdom Metazoa; phylum Chordata; class Mammalia; order Artiodactyla; family Delphinidae; genus Aethalodelphis; species Aethalodelphis obliquidens. The sequence goes on from NW_020837970.1 coordinate 6,513,584, forward strand.
GGACAGGCCTGATCATGTAAGTGACATCTCACATCATTACCCAGGACCACGGGGGACCTTTGCACGGAAGAGGCAAGGAAAGGACATGGCAAAGCTGGCCCTGGTAGCTCCAGCAGCTTGCAAGGAGGATGCCCCCACTGCTCTACGCTTTTAGCTTAGTCAGGGTCTTGGGAGCTAAAATGGATCTCTGAGTGCCCCTCCCTGAGTTCTTGAGCCATTTCCCAAGGGCTTCAGCAATTCAGGTTAACTTCGGTTTAGCTAAGCTATTAGCATTTTCAAAAACAGAGGGAGAATTCTTGGGATGATGTCCCGAGGGCAAAGTGTCACAGAGCCAGACTGTCTCACTCTTAGACAGTCAGGCACAGCCATCCCAACCCAACTCCAGAATGGGCACTTCTCCCTGATAAAACCATTGAAAATGATGAAACTGGGGGCCCTGAAGGGCATGCAGATAGCACTTAGCACGTGGGGTGGGAAGTATCAGGGGTACAAGGGAGAGACTAAGACCGGGGGAGGGGGGGAAAGCTGTTTTGAGAAGCTGAATTGTCTAATGATAACCCAGACCCAACAGCACAAGGAAACGTAACGCCGACCATTCGAATGTCACACGTTTGTTCTAATATTTGTTCTAATATTGAAAATCTGGTCAAACCTCTATCCCGTGTCGGATAAGGCAAACACACTTACAGCTCACTGCTCTGCATAAGTTCGATCAGATCCATAAACAGCACATCACGGTTCCGCTCACAAAAGCCATCCATGTCATAGGATACCTGGCCAAGAATGGAAAGATATCGAATTTTATCCTTTACGTATTTCATTGAACAAAACATCCAAGCTGGCATGGCTGTCCTCCAGAGAGTGTGTGTATTTCCAGATATAACAATTGGGCTTTCATCCCGATCTGTCACATTAAGGCTGTGCATGTTTTAACTTGTTAGATGACTTCAGCTGGCGATGGCCTGGAGATGCTGACGGATGGTCTCTGGCTGCTTACACGATCCAAATAGTACGTGACCAGGACCCCAGCTCTCATGATTACACAGCCCTTCTTCGATGGATCTATAGGCGTATGTAAATAATACACTTAATTCTTCCTCTAAATTTTAGGTAAGATGGAGTAAAATAAAACTCTCTGTGCTCACTAACGCACTGCAGTGGGCCATGTCATCTGAGGCTTTTCGATCTCTCCTACAAATGGTGTCAGAGTTAGATCAGTTTAGTTGAAGTCTCATGCTCAAGGACCCTCCTTAGTTAATAAGAGACTTATTGGGATGAAGGGTGAGACCAATGAATTTCCACAGTACTAGGAAGTCCCCAGATATCATGACATCAATTTACTTATCTGTGTATCACCAGTACACACACAAAGCTTGGTACCCAGTAGCACCCAGTAATCACGCATTTTATGAGAACCCCAAAGTGAGCCTCTGGTCCTTATGTATACTCCCAGGGAGGATGGGCAAGTAAAAAATGCAAGCTTGTGATTGCATAAGAGGCGAGAAAAAATATCATTCCTTCAGCAGTTCATATATAGGTTGGGGCTTCCCTGGTGGCGCAGTGGTTGAGAGTCTGCCTGCTAATGCAGGGGACACGGGTTCGAGCCCTGGTCTGGGAGAATCCCGCATGCCGCGGAGCAACTAAGCCCGTGAGTCATAACTACTGAGCCTGCGCTCCGCAACAAGACAGGCCGCAATAGTGAGAGGCCCGCGCACCGCGATGAAGAGTGGCCCCCGCTTGCCACAACTAGAGAAAGTCCTCGCACAGAAACGAAGACCCAACACAGCAAAAATAAATAAATTAATAAACTCCTACCCCCAACATCTTTAAAAAAAAAAAAAAAA
>NW_020837970.1:6515527-6817257 GCF_003676395.1 Aethalodelphis obliquidens
CACTATCTTTTGTTTGTCTCTCCAAATATTTCATGGGTCACATGTTGTTGAATGAATGAATGATGGATGAATAAAACACACTGAGGCACATAAAACTCTATGGACATTGCTTTCAGTTGCCTCGTGAGAAAATAGATTACAGACCCAAAGGCTTAATACAGATAGACATTGAAAAGGATGGCTTCCCCTTTCCTGCTGAAGCCCTGCTCCCTGGCCATACCTTCCCAGCGTAATGGTGAATAATGAAGCCTTGGTTCCAGCTGTTGAAGTGCTCATGGTTCCCAATCTGCATCTGAAGTTTCTGGAGCAGCGTCTGATCCGCTCCCTCACCCACCGCGTGCATCGTGGCACATACATCATCCAGGATGCTCATGATCCCAGGGGGGTTCTGATGGGACCAAGAGAGCAAAGTCCCAACTCAGTGACTGTTTTAAAATATATACTGTTTATCAGGTCTTTCCTTAAGCAAGGAAACCGCTCCCTAGATTTAAGATACCATCTTGAAAGTCAATCTTTCCCTTTGAGGGAGAATGCTATTAATACTCCCAAATGGGAGTCACCACTTAGATCTAACGATGGGGGAAAGTCCATTTTCAAAAAAAAAAGAGAATAGTTTAACTCCCTGAAGTTTTATTCAAAGCCATAAACAGAAAGATCATTATCTGCTCACTCCTATTTGTACTAGGTTGATTTTTTAAACCCGAAAGATAAAAACATTTTCCTTGGACCCTAATTCATTTCTTAATGTTCGCTTTCAGCCTGTTACCCATATAGACATGGTTAATACAGCTACACACTGGACACATTCTATCATGTATTACTTTTTCTGCATAGCACTAGTTTATAAATAATCCTGCTGTTTTACACAGTCTTTATACTTATTATTTTGATGGCTATATTTCCCTACTCTTCTATGCTATCGTTTATTTAAGGACTGAGTTCTCTATGGATGTTTTCACTGTTTCCAGTTGGGACTTTTATAAAAAAAACAGAACACAACAGTACTGTACAGATCTCTCTCTATACCCTTTTATTTCCTTTTGAATCATTTCTAGGGCTAAAGTCCTAGAAGTTGTATAAATGGTCTAGGAGGCAGGGCCAAGTTTATATCTCTTCATATGCTATGCCATCAACGTAAGTCATAACTGTCTTCTCCTAAGATTCAGTAACAACCTCCGTTCGTAAATTGGCAATGTACTCATACACATGTGTATATTAACTACAAGAGTAAAACTCTATTTTCACACATATACCCATATGCAAAATAAATGTAATCGCTACAACTCTCTGCAAATCAGAGCCGTCACTTTGCTTATTCTAATACAATGACAGAGAGAACAAAAACTCACGTAGTGTAAACCTGTGAGCCGTGAAGAGACACACCAGACCGATACTTACAACTTTGTTCTCGATGAGGTCACACACGATTTTGTTATTAAAGTAATCGATGGGTGTCCATCTGATGCCTTCTTGAACATATTCTTCCTGTAGAACAGAAAGTGGGAATTCACAGCATTACCCAGTGGAGACCAGCTGGAGCTCTGCACATGACGGATACCACAGGCACAGGAATCATGAGGAAAGAAAAACCTGAATGCCCTTCAATAAAAACTTGCAATCTTAATTTTTTCTAAGAGGAAGAGGAAAGGGGCATTTCATTGCTTGGTAATTTTTATGTTTGGTTGGAACCGTATGAAATTGATCCCATACAATTGTTTTTGACTTTAAAATGGCTTAACCTGTAGGTCCAGTTATAGAACCATCTTTCTGAACTCAACATGGAACAGAAGTACAGATTAGCATCTAGGTACTTAAAGGGAAGGCCCCTCATTCAGGTCAGCTGCTCGTTACACTGGATGAACACCATCACACTCTCCTGGTTTTCCTCCTTCCTCAGCAGTCTGGCTTTGTTAGCTTCCTTTGTTGGCTCTTTCTTTTTATCCAGATCCTTATACTGATGGAGACTTTCAGGGCTCAATCTCCCAGCCTTGTTTCCTCCACTCTCGTTCTCTAGGTAATTCCAGTCAGCTCCCTGGCTTAAAATAACACCTATAGCCTAATGACACCTGAATTCATTTCTCTAGTCTAGACTTCCCCACTGAGTTCCAGATTCATATATTGATGTATTTCATATACTGGAATTTCCACCCAGAGGTATAACAGGCCTCTCAAACCTACCACGCTCAGCAGTGTTCTGGCCCTCCATCCCTCCACTGTCTCCAACCAACTGCTCTCATCTTACCCTTCAGTAAACAGTCTCCCCATTGGCCCTGTTATTCAAGCTACAGAGGAAGGAATCATCCCTGACTCCTTTTCCCTTTGGTAATTATACTGAGCAACTCAGGCTGACTCACTCTCCAAAACATATGCCAGCTCTGACCACGTCACCACGGAACCACCTCTACTGCTGCCATCACTGTCTACTCACCCCCTTGCTTGCCCAGTCTCAGGCAGGAGGCTCCTAACCGGTTTTGAAACTTCCACTCCTGTTTGCCCTCCCCTGCCCCACCCTACCTGTAGGTCTACAGAGCCAGAGCCACCTGGTCAAAAACAAACACAAATCAGCTCACGTCACTCTCTAGTCAAAATTCTCCAATGGCTTCCCATCGTACTTACTCTAAAGTCTGCCACCCCCTACAAAGTTCCTCTGTGATCTAGCCTCCGCCTTCTTCTCCCACCTCAGTCCCTACCATGTCCTCCCTTAGGGTTTTGCTCTAGCTACACTGATGGACTGGAAGAATCCCAGGGCAGAGGTTTCTGTGAAAGTCATTGGTCACTGGGGTTCCTAAGCAGAGGCATGAACACGTCCATGAACAAACATTCCTCAAACAGCCCTTGATGTGTGTAATGGGTTGAATGTATCCCCCAAGATTTTGTGTCCACCTAGAACCTCAAAATGTGAGGAAATAGGATGTCTGTAGGTATAATTAGCTAGGAATCTCGTAAATAAAATGATCGTGGGTTTAGGGTGATCCCTAAATCCTATGACTGGCGCCTTTATAAGAGAAAAGAATGAGATTTGGATGCAGACAGAAGGTCATGTGAAGACAGAGGCAGAGATTGAAGTTATGCTGCCACAAGACAAGGAATGCCAGCAGCCACCACAAGCTAGAAAAGGCAAGGAAGGATTTTCTCCTAGAGCCCTTGGAACGAGTGTTACCCTAGTGACAGTTTGATTTTGAATTCTGGCCTCCTGACCTGGGAGAGAAAAAAATTTTATTGTTTTAAGCAATCCAGTTTGTAGTACCTTATTACAGCGACCCAAGAAATCGACCAACAGTAGGGACCAGGATAAAAGGGAACCTGCCCTGGACTTTCAGAAGGTAGTATAAGCAACACAAGTTACCTCAAGTCCAAATTTAAATACCAGCTTTGTTAAAGACACATTTATTTTTATGTTAGGTTGGGAGCAGAGCAAATCTGAGAAAACCAAGTTTTCCTTTGGAACACAGTATATGCCACAGACAGCTGGGGTTGGAATAGGCTTCCATTTCTACTTGGTCAATGAGTCAGAGAGTAGTAAAAACAGCCAGTCCTAAGTCCAACTTCACAGCATCATTTACTTAAAGAAGAAAGAAAAGGTAGCAGATGGTGTTTATACTTCAGACTAAAATGTCACAGTGGCATATGGTATTTCTGCCTGACTCTATTAAGTACATTTCCTAATACAAGACTAAAATCTGAATCTATTACCAAAAGAGAGAAATCTATACCCTTTAAAACAAAACAAATTAGAAATAGAACAAGATGAAGGAAGGGGGACTGCTCACCTGTTCTGCCTTTAATGTGAGTTCAATAAAAATCTGCTGTAATTTTTCATTAACAAAATTGATACAAAACTGTTCAAAGCCATTTTTCTGGGGAAAAAAAAAAGGAAAATGTTACTTTCATGTAATTGTTTCTGCAAAATCATTTTAAAGTCATTTGTTGAGTGATTTAGTGAAAAGGCTTAACAGAAATGTTGGCGGCATCAGTAGAAAGCAGCGTAGTTTATATTTAGGAGAAACTAATTTGGTAAAAGTACATGAAGAACTCAGAGGCAAAAATGAGCCATGATGGTTTTTCCTCCATGGCCTAGAATTATTTCTTTCAAGCCAGGTAAAAAGTATCTCCCTTCGTAGTCTCCAACTACTCAAACTGGTCTTACCTGAAATATTTCAAAGCCATAGATGTCTAGGACACCAATGTTGTATTCCTCGTGGTCCTTCTCCATCGCTTTGTTGATGGACTAGAAGAAAGTAACCAGCATGGTTAAGTAATTCCTTTTACATTCATATTAAAAATGGGCATGCATGGGGGGAAGGGAAGCAGCTACTCCCGGTTACTAGAAATAGAGGACGACAAAAAGACAGGTGAATTGCCCCTTAAAAAAAGGTCTCAGTGCAATGTCAAGTACTTTGGGAAACCACCAGAATCTAATAAAAACTAGTCTGGTAGGGAAAAAAAAGTTTGCTTAATGATGAAAACCACTCATTTCTGGCAGAGCTAGTTTGTCTCAAGAAGTCTTAAGATTTGGAAGAAAATATCATCTTGGGTGATTGAAGTCAAACCTATTTCACAAAAAGAACCAATATTGCAAGATTTGTAAATATTATTTCCATTGACCCCATTCAGTACAGACATACTCCAGAGATACTGCAGGTTTGCCTCCAGACCACTGCAATAAAGCAAATGTCACAAAAAAGTGAGTCACAGCATATCCCTGGGTTTCCCAGTGCATATAAAAGTTATGTTTACACTATACTGCAGTCTATTAAGTGTGCAATAGCATTACATCTAAAAAAAAGTACATACTTTCATCGAAAAGTACTTTATTGCTAAAAAATGCTATCTTCTGAGCCTTTAGCAAGTCACAGTAGTAACATCAAAGATCACAGAACACCATCACAAATATAATAACGAAAAAATGTGAAATATCGCGAGAGTTACCAAAACGTGACACAGAGACACGAAATGTTGTAGGAAAAACGGTACCGGCAGACTTGTTCAACAGAGTTGCCACAAACCTTCAATTGGTAAAAAAAAAACACAGTATCTGCAAAGTGCAATAAAATGAGGGATGCCCTGTAGTCAATTAATGATCACCTAACATAATACGGCAGGAATGTCAAGAAGACAGTCTCTATTCTCAGAGGCAACTATGGATAGTAATACCATAAATTAGTATTAAAGGGAAGGTAATAAAAGCAGCTTACACATATTCAACAATCACCTGTGCCAGGCTTCGCTAAGGGCTTCTCAAGTGCTGTTTCATTTAATTCTCACTACAATTCTCTTGACAACAGTGACAACATCATAAAGCATAAGATCACACTGGACAAGAGGAAGGGTCTGGAATTAAATTTAAGTAGTATGAGGACTATATCTGTGTTCTTGACCACTGTGAGGAGAGACGTGTAATCAATGGAACAGACAATGATAGGAGGGTAGGTGGAGGTGAGAGGGGGTTGGTGAGGACTGCAGGGGAGGGAGGAAAATTCCTGGGGGTGGTGAACAACCGGATGAATTTTTAAGTACCAGAGGTGTTTTCCAGGTGAAGAAAAGGACACTCATCTTTTATGAGTCAATGGGTAATGATACACAGCACTTAGCCCAGTGCCTGGCAAACAGTCAGGGCTTAGTAAATGTCAGCTCCAATTAGAATCGCTTATCTACCTCATTATACCACACAAAAAATCAAGGGAAGACAGAAAGGAAATAAGGTGGGAAGGCCAGCACCGGAAGGTGCACTGAACAGAGACAAGAGCTGTGGGTTCTAATCCCAGTTCGGCACTACCCTCTTGCTGAATGGCCTTGGGTGAAACCACCAACACTCAGGGCTAAGATTCCCTTCTCAGTAAAAATGAGGGGCCTGGACAAGGTAAAAGAATGACTAATGTTTCGTTATGACCCTGACCTTCCCAAGCAATCTTACCCTCAAAATAACCACAAGTAGTACACAGAATAATTACCCTATCCTGCCCCGACTTACTCAAACCTAAACACACCAACCATACTTTAAGCCTTATAGATGTTGCTGCCTGGACTCAAACACAGACTTTTTGGATCTAATGGCCAGGCTGCTGTCCCTTGACTAGGGTCCCCCTGGGGTCCTTTCTGGCTTGAATATATAAAAGGCAGAGGAATGAAATAGCTGGAGCACTGCCGAATTACCTGGGCTCAATTCCTAGGTTTATCACTTAATAGTGGTGTGCCCTTGGGGAAGTTCCTTAACCTCTCTGTGCCTGTTAGCTTATCCGTAAGATAGAGATAATAATACCTAAGTCACAGGGTTGTTGTAAAAATTAAGTTATTTTTTTCTAAACTACTTAGAACAGGATCTGCCACATACTAAGTGCTATATAAGTGCTTGCTATTATTATTCTACCATTTAGAAGCTACAGTGATTAACAGACTGCCACTGGCAGTTCCACACTGCTGAGAGACTAATTTTCACAATCTATAAGTGGTACACATATATAAATATGTATTTATATGAATATGTATAGATAATATCTATACGGTCATGCCATCATTTAAAAAATATATGGCAGTTTAAAAAATATATCCAAAAAGTCTCTGATACTCTTCCCCCCCAAAAGTGGAACCTAATTCCCCTCTCCTTAACTGTGGACTGTACTTAGTGACTTGCTTCTAATGAACAGAAGATGGCACAGTGGCAATATCTGAGGACATTAAAAGCCTCGTGGCTTCTTCCTTGCTCTCTCTTAGACTATTCACTCTGGGGGAAACCAACTGTCATGTTGGGAGGATACTCAAGCAGCCCAGAAAAGAGGCTCAGGTAGCAAGGAACTGAGGCGTCTTGCCCACAGCCATGAGTGCACCGTCTTGCAACCAGGTTCTCCACCCTCAGTCAAGCCTTGTAGTTTTCTCTTTTTTTGGCTGCATTGGGTCTTCGTTGCTGTGTACGGGCTTTCTCTAGTTGCGGCGAGCAGAAGCTACTCTTCACCGCGGTGTGCGGGCTTCTCATTGTGGTGGCTTCTCTTCTCTAGAGCACGGGCTCTAGGCAAGTGGGCTTCAGTAGTGGCTTGCAGGCTCTAGAGCGCAGGCTCAGTAGTTGTGGCGAATGGGCTTAGTGGCTCCGTGGCATATGGGATCTTCCCGGACCAGGAATCAAACCCGTGTCCCCTGCATCAGCAGGCGGACTCTCAACCACTGCGCCACCAGGGAAGTCCAAGCCTTGTAGCTCTAATCAGCATCTTGACTGCACTCTCATCCTTGAATCAGAACCACCAAACTAAGTCACTTCCAAATACCTGACCCACAGAAACTATGAAAGAATACATGCTTACTGTTTTAAGCCCCTAAGTTTGGGGTGAATTTGTAACATAGCAGTAGATGACAAGTACAACATTCTAAACCTTTAGACTCAAGGATTCATGACCATGGGTCTCCTCTTTTGCTGGCCTGTAGTCCTGGCTTTACTAAATATTTTGTCCACAAGAGGCTGTTACCATATTAGAGTCTTGCTGGACAATGCCAGAAGTAAAAGTGGAAAAGTAAAAAATGATCCCAGGGTGAGGATAAAAAGTGGAGGAGCAAAGTAACGGTTATAAGGAATGAGACAAAACACGGAAACAAAGCTCTGAGAAGTTTCACTCTTTACGTGATGCTAAAACACGAAGCATCAACAATGCTGAGCTGTGTTTACTTACATCTACCAAGAAATCAAAGACCCTGGAGTGCAGGGCCTTGGCGAGCGCGTCCCTGGTGTAACACGCCTGCTCCACGTTGAGGGTCACGTGGATTGACTCCGACTTGCCTCCCCACTTGCTGTCCATCTGCCGGCTCGTTAGCTTTTCTTTCAACCGGTCCTGGTTGATCCCCAGGAGATAGGCAGGAAAAGCCAAAACTATACAAAACAAAACAAAACATGACTGTCTTTCAGAATCTTAACAAGTCATCTCACAAATACATGGAGACACGTGTGTGTGTGCACATACAGGAGACATCGTCATTGGCCCCCGAGAACTTTCACTTAATGAAGACTGCTTATCAGCATTCCCACACACATCCATCCACTTTGTTTTTCCCAATTGTTCCATGACATGAGTCAATTCCTATGATGACTGAGACTTCCAATAATACAAAGCAGGATCCAAGAAGGGTGGCAAACCAATCCCCCCTACTGAGATCACTGCCACATGCCTAAAATGGACATCCTTCCAAGCTTGCAGCAAGACAGCCCGGAAGGAACTAAATCAAGAAACATTTCCTTGGCTCCGTATAATTGTTTTGCTTCCTTTTTGGTGCAGTGTTTTCATAGCATCATCATTCCCAAACAGCTTGAAGCACCTGACACCATCGAGCTCAGAAAGATAGCAAATCACATGGTTATTGAGTGCTCACCATGTGCAGGGTTACTAAAGAGAGAGGACAGGATATAAAGTATTTAAGAAATCCTAAAGACAATCTAGATGAGGCAAAGGTAGTTTAGCAAATAAAGAAGCCTACAGAAAGCTGAGTATGTGGCACAGACAGACAATAAAGTCCTGGAGGAATTTAGAACAGGAAGATATTACTGTTTGCCGGGGTGGTCAAGGAAGATGTGGGATTTGGGGGGTGGCGGCTCAAAGGATGAACAGGACTTGTACAGATGCAGAGGAAGAAAGAAGAGGGAGACAGGGGAGTGGAATGTGCAAAGGCAAGGAGGCAAGAATGTGGGAGACACAGCTGAGGTGTGTAGCACTAGCTGGAGATGAAAGTCAAGGGAGGTGATTAAAAGATTAGGATGGGGCTTCCCCGGTGGCGCAATGGTTGAGTCCGCCTGCCGATGCAGGGAACACGGGTTCGTGTCCCGGTCCGGGAGGATCCCACATGCCGCGGAGCGGCTGGGCCCGTGAGCCATGGCCGCTGAGCCTGCACGTCCGGAGCCTGTGCTCCGCAACGGGAGAGGCCACAACAGTGAGAGGCCCGTGTACCGCAAAAAAAAAAAAAAAAAAAAAAGATTAGGATGAATTCCAGTGGTGGAGGGCCTGAATGGTAGGGGATATCTGGGTAGGAGTCAAAGGAGGCCTGGATGACTTCTAGAGAGGAGTGTTACCTGATTTCCCTGGGGTGGTGTACAGAGTGATGGAGGGGATCGGTGGTATTCATATCTCAGAACACCCATCCGATCCTAAGGACATGTAGTTGGCATAGTTTGCGGTCAGTTCGAATTGAAAAGGTGAGGTTCTCATGGGTCAGCAAATTGTTTCAGGTCAAGAAACTCACCAAGAGGGGGGCTAGTGATATAAACAGATTTTTCTTGACTTTTGGTCAAAATACTCTAATGTGAATAAATGACAAGAATGACATTCCTGCACATGAAAGAATGCTCAGATTTTTTTTCCAGTATGAATGGAAGATGTTCATGGACACAAATCAAAATTTTGAACTTGGATATGAGTTTTCTTTTTCTGCATAAAGCTGTACCAAAATTCTCTGATAAAGGGATTTTATTTATGAAAGACCTTATGATAATGCTCAAAAATCATAAGGCTCCCAATAAAGGATAATCTGTTTGAATTTCACAGACGGTGTTTGAATGTAACAGGCTGACATTTCTCAGTATATACCTTCCAATGAGATTAAGTCAGTGAATGCATTCTGAAAAAGTGTAATGCCAGAACAAGGTATTTATTAACTATAGGACTCTTCCACAGAAACACTATGACAAGTAGAGGGCTTCCTTTTTCCAAGGGCCTGTGAACAAAATTAAATGCACTCATTTGCCAATGGCCATTTTTTTCAGTTTAGTTTTACTGTTGACACATATGTTTAGGAATCTGGATGTGTCCTCTAACGAAAGAAAATCACCTTGCACAGAACGAGGACAGAAGACGCCCATAAATCACACTGGACATACGCAGCTCTGCAGCGAAACTCAAGAGACATTGATCAAAGTGTCTGACATCGAGGAGGCCTTCATTAAGGGGAAACTATAATGTTGGTTATTATCACTCTCACCAGGCAGATAGCATGTAGATTAAATATGGGCTTCTCCCAAGCCCCCAATCATGCTAAAGTAGGCATATGGTTAAAACGGTTGGTAGAAAAGTTTCTGCTATTACCTCTATGATCACAGCTAAAGAAATAAAGCAATACAGACTAAGTTCTTGGGTCCTTGAGACAAAACAGACAGGGCTAACAAGGAAACATGATATTCCTTCCATGCCTCCTACCTCTTCTACAGAAAAGAAGACGGCACAAGTGAAGGATCACAGGCACTTGAAAAACAAGGCATGGAGTCTGGCCAAGAATCAGAGCCACAGGCTTAGAGAAACAGCTAAGAAGTCTAGAGAGGAAATCTAGTACTTGCTTTCCAAAAAATCCATGCCATGTCTTTCAGGTACTAGCTTTTATGTCCTCTTGTCTTCTTCAGTGACTGCCCTGGTGCTGAAATTATAGGGCTACTCATATTGACTTCCTTCGAGCTGTGAATTTCCACAAGGGTGTGTGCTAGGGTGGCTGGATAGGAGCGGCAGTATGGAAGGTCGGAGGCTGGGGGAGTGGCGTCAGGAGGAGGGCAAGGAGAAGGCACTGATTAATTAAAAATGCTGATGTAACTCTGGTAGAGTTAAAGAGTTAAGCAGAACATAAAAGAACCTGCTAGAAAGTAATGTTTTAGCACATTTTGATAATGAGGATAGATTTCTATTACTGCACTCAAGTGTAAAGCAAAGTTGGATTTAATTTTTCCATTTAAGTATAGGGACGTATAGGGAAGATAGAGAAACCGAAAAGATGTAGCAAAGCAAAAGTCCCTGTTACAAATATAAAAGAAACGGCAAGGGGCTTCCCTGGTGGCGCAGTGGTTGAGAGTCCGCCTGCCGATGCAGAGGACACGGGTTCGTGCCCCGGTCCGGTAAGATCCTACATGCCACAGAGCAGCTGGGCCCGTGAGCCACGGCCGCTGAGCCTGCGCGCCTGGAGCCTGTGCTCCGCAACGGGAGAGGCCACAACAGTGAGAGGCCCGCGCACCGCAAAGAAAAAAAAAAAAAAAGAAACAGCAAGGTAAATGTGGTGTATCAGTCTTGGGTGTTGAAGTTCTGTGCTTTCTAACCCGTTAATAACGGGTCAATTTATTTATAGCACTGTCAATTTATTCCCGTGGTTATTTAAGTAGTATTTTTATTTCCTTCAACAAAGTTCTTAGGTTAATCTGTATTTGATATCTTGCTTCAGTAGGTCAGCTGTGATGGGAGTCTTAGCAATTTTTTCTACCATACAAGAGCTAAGGAAAGTCTGCTTTCTTCCTTTATAAAAACATAGGCTAGCCCTTCCCTCTATAAATCTATTCCGTATATAAACTCGAATATGAGAAAGACGACACAAACCAGGTTATTCATTTTAAGTAATTAGAAGCGCAAAAGATGTGAAACCACCTTTATGTCAATCGACAGATGATTGGTTCAATACATTGCAGTATAGCCCAGCAACAGAATGCTAATGCAGCTATAAGAAGGATGACGCTTCTTAATGAACTGATACAGAATAAGCTCCAAGATATAATTTGAAGTGAAAAAGCAACTGCAGAACGTGTTATACGCTCCCATTAACATACAAGAGTGGGGAAAAAAGAACAGACGTGAGTAGTTTCTCAGGAACACAATATTCCCTTGAAAGGAGTACCAGAGATTGGAAACAGTGTTTCTCTCGGGGGAGGGAACTAAGTCGACTAGCAAAGGGGTAGATGTGATAACTCTGATCGTGTACCCCCCGAACCATGTTAAGGTATTACCAACTGAAAGAAAACAAAATGATTGGGAGGAGGACACTTTTCTTTGTTAGACCTCTTTGGCTTCAAGCATAGTCTTTTCTGATCTCCGTCCCTGCACCACTTCCTATCAGGGGATTTCATAGTCAGTTGCCAATCCTGGGCTTTACCCAGTTGGCTGAGGAGGCTACATCCTCTGGACACGCATGTGCAACGAACCACTTCTCAGCTCAAGCACCCAGGGAAATGCTTGCTGTGTCAGAGTCATGACATTTTTCTCCAGCCTACAGAGGCAGTAAAGGATGGCACTAACCAAGAAGGCAAGAGAATTCCAGTCTACGTCCACAGAAAACTACCAAGAAATTGGCGAGATCCATGTTGAAAGGCAAGCATTCATCACCCTCCTGGACACATACATGCATTTGTTAAATGGGAAGGATAAAGTCCATGAAGTCTAGAAACACAGTTACTATTATTATTAGCTTGTGTTTCTAGACCCTGTGGACACCCTGTGTATCTACTGTTTTCCACCCCACTCCCTTCCCTGGTAAACATAATTCACGTTTCTCTTTATCAGACAGACATCAAAAGTTGGCAGACCTTCCCTCTTTTTTCACCAAAGAAAACAAAAATATAAAAAAGAACCTTATTTGGAATGGAAAGAGCCTTACTGCACTGTCAGCAATGAGTAGGATACTATTTATTACCAGGCATCTAAATTTACCATCTTTGAAGAATGCTGAGAAAGGAAGAAACGTCTCCCTGGGTGGTTAAAGGATGTGTGGGTTCTGAGAGCAGCCTGGAAAGCCAACTGATGCCTACGAGGCTAAAGTCACATGCCACGGCGGCTGTGGCACAGCGGAGCACACAGAACGAGTAACGTGCCTCTTTTGCACCTCATTTCTTCTCAAAGAGTAAAAGTGATCATTCAGGTCTTCAGGCTCTGACTGCTACCGAGAGGACATTAAAGGCCGTCACCAGCAATACCAACACAACAGTCAGGGTCCATTTTTTTTTTTTCTGTTTTCAGAAGCCCGGTCTAATGCAACCCATGGGGCAACTTATACACATGAGTTTTTCTTATTTATATATAGCCTGTGATGCTCTTTAGAACCTTTAGGTGAATATCAACCCTAAAGAGCAGTTACAGAGAAGATTTATAGTAGGAGACAAATCTTACTAATCTTCATTAAAGTATCACTTTATTTTTAAACCTATATGTGAAGTTCTGCCAGACTTCCCCAAAGTTAATCATAAACTGAAACAATCTCATCAATGGTCCATAGTGTGAGTGTACAGAAGAGGCACAGACTCCCGTGAGGCCGTTAAGCTCTGCCACAGCAGGACACCTAAGGGTTCTCAGCCTCTCTCACCAAAAACCCCAAAGCAAAGGAAAGTGGTGTGTAACTTCTGATCGGAACTAAACAACTGCGTCCCCTCATTTGGCAACTGGGTGCCCACACCACTCACACTCTTCACTCTCCACGGCCGCGTAGTTGCCAACTTCCTTGAAGCTGATGTTTCCCAGGTGGAGAATTCCCGCCACTATCTGCAGCACCAGCGTCTGCTCCTCCGCGAAGATCCCAATCACGTTCATCGCGTGCTGGAAAAGAAGAGAGAAGCGATCCAGACAAGTGGGTTCCCAGCTCTAGAAGCACATCAGAAAGACGCCAAACTGCGTGTGCAGTTACACTTGGCTTAGTCTGCGATGGCAGCAGGAAGCCCCTGACATTTTCACTGACCAACGCCCCCTTCACACATTCAAGTCTCAACATGGTGCTGGAAAGGCAGTTCCGTCTTTACACAGAGAACGTGTAATCCTCCAGGAATAAGGGCGAGAGAGCTCTGGAGGAAACACACTCAGATGGAGCGGCAGCTGCACGGTCAACAAGTCTGTTTTCGTCCCTTAGTTTTCTCCTTGTTGCCACTCCTCTCCCTCCAAGGGCACCAGTGCCCCTTTTCCAGCCACTCTCAATACTCATAGATCTTCCTCTTCACTGGCAGGGCTGAGAATAAATTGTACTTGCAAAAGGATCGTGATGAAAAAATCTCCAGGAAGATCAAATAAAAGCATCATTAGAAAAGCCTTGTTTCTGAGGTCCATTAAATTCAATAAAAGGAGCTGAGATGCCTGAGTCTTAGATACCAATATCCTAAGAGAACTGTACTCTAGGACCAATGCAGGCCTATTTGCATTTTTTTCTCCCAGCTCCTCTGAGACCATGTGGCCCCTTGATGCCATCTTCCTCCCTGGCACCCGGGACACACGAGCACAAAGGTCAGCTTCCCCTCAACTGTACCTCCAACTGCCAGTTCTCCCACTTGGTTCTGGATCTGGGCTGAGGGATGAGGCAGGCTGGTACCCGACTCAAAGGGCAGTGGTGATGCAGTTCTTTGAGGCTAAATGGGTCAACAGCCCACCTTCAGAAAGTTCTAGATTGACTTAGTAAGTCGTTTCCCCAAGGATGTGAACCCTCAATAATCTACCTGGATTTATACCTTATACCATAAAACACATAAATTGTGAAGAGAATGGAGTAGAGGCTCTCCTTCTGACCTATAAATACAGAGGGGAAGAGAAAGCGGGTGGAGAAGAGACTGAAGGTGTTCTAAGATTTCTAAACCCGATTAAGGTCATAAGAGCAGTTTTTGCTTTGCCTTTGTAAGAAAACAGTTCAACAACTGTATAAGCTGTTGGCAAACAGGTATGGTAAATGCATTACCCACAATAGTTTTTATCTGTTAATCAGAGCACCTGCAGCAGGTAATGATGAATTTTTTTTTTTTTTACCCATTTAAAATCATTAAGTAGTCCTCCAGCAACTGGGCACATGGCTACTTAAGGGTGTTTACAAGTGTGTTTCAGAAAATAGAGTGCTTCCAGCAGCATGAGGTGGGAATATCGGGCTGTTCTTTGCTTTGCTAACCTCCCCTGCCCTTTCTGCCATAGGCAATGCCCGGTCTGAAGAGCTGCCCCGCGCCAGCACTTACCAGAGTTTCCTGAAACTCCTTCCTGTCGTCAATGCCATCCACCGTGAAGGACCCCGAGAGGCTCAGGTAGTAATAATAATCCATGGTGGTGATGCCCAGGCCGTGCTTCTGCTCTGCGGAGGCGCCCTCGATGAGCTGGAGCAAGAGAAAGTGGCGTGTGCGTGGAGTGGCCCAGAAAGCAATAGAAGGTACCGCACGGTTCCTGTCACCACCAGCCCCGGAGCCCAGGCGATGAGACTTTCTATCCCTGCTTCCCAAACGGATGGGTGGTCCGGTCGCAAAAATGTGGAGGGGCTTCAGCATATCTGCTCTCTGTGTAGTAGCCCCAAATCATCTTTGCAAATTCTAATTCTTAACTCTGATTAGACCTGCAAGAGCTGAGAATTTTCCCTTGTCCGATAACGGGAACTGCACGGTCACACTGGTGAGATCCCTTGGAAAAGTGGAAAGCAAGCCAGATTACAATTACTTTGTTCCTGCTCAACTTGCACATGGCTTTTTAAAGTGCAGCTGGACCCTCCCTGCTTCTCAGGGCAGGGTGCGTTTTCAAGAACAGCCTCAGGTCCCCCATGCTGGTGTCCTGTCCCTTGGCTTTCTGTTCTATCTCTGGTATTTGCCTTAGCTGTGAGCAAGACCCTTTTAGGTGTGCTGGAAAATGTTCAACTACCCATTCTTGAGCTGGGGGTGGGGACTAGAGTTGTGGTTTGCTGACTTTCATGGTGTGAATCCTCCTACCATGACCAAACTACCAACAAATGTCCCTGAAGGGAGAGATGCGAACAGCCCATGCAAGCCAGTGCCAGCCACCACTGGCTCCCAGGTGGCAGGAGTTAGCCCCCATCCACACTCCTCCATCCTGGTCAAGTTCCTCATGTCATCCCGGCTCCACACCCTTAAAATAGGGAACCTCATCTCCATGACGGAGAAGCTCTAGGTCATTTGACGACAACAGGTTCCCTGAGTTTTTTCCCCTAAATCCTCAAAATCTTTTTGCACCACTCTCTTCCTTTCTTCCTTCTGGCTGTTTTTTTCTTTTTTGGGGGGGTGGGGGTGGGGGTGGGCCGGGTGTCTAAGGAAGAACTTCCCCCACCTCTTTCTCAGTCTCCTCCCCATAGTATGTAGCTCCCTGAATCTTCAAACACCCCTTTCTTTAATTCTCTCCCATCTACAAACACATGCTGCGCTTTGCCTCCCCTAGAAGCTTTTCCTTGCCCCTTTCCCTGAGATCCTTCAAGCTACAGAACCTACCTCCTCATCTGGCTTCTTTCTTGCCATCGCCATTCTGATGAAATAACGCTCATGGCTACTTTCCAGTGGCTGAGGCCACCAGGCCTTTCTTGATTCCCAGGCCCTTGCCCCATCCTTCCCCGCAAAGCTCTGAACATGGGATCCTGGCCCACACTCCCTTCCACCGAGCTCCCTCTGGCTTTGGTGACACTGCAGAATCTTGGCTTTCATCCTCTGACTACTTCCCTGGTTCCTCAATGCCTCCTCATCCTCTAGGTGGTCCCCAGGTCCCCAAGTCCTATATGGGCATGGTTTTCTCTCCACACTCACTCCCACAGGAGTCTCCCCTATTTCACAGCTTCGACTTTTACTTCTATGTCAGAATCTGGAACTCTGTCTTCCCCTGATCTCATCACATCCCCAGTCACTAATCTGGGGATTTCCAACCTGTAGGAAGAGGAATCTGGAGGGGCGTGGGGCTGCCATTTATTAAAAGGTGTCTGGGAAATAATTATGAACTTCTGTCTGGTGCTCAATAAATAATACAGTATGTGTGTGATGCATGAAATTACTTTTCAAACATCTGTACATGTTGCTTTGACTGATATAATTAAAAACATTACTGAATTAACAGAAGCTTTTGGTCATTTATGTAGGCTTTCAACCAACAGATGCCAACCAGAAGCATTATTTGCCATCACCTAACATGTCTATGTAATTGAAAAGACTGAATGTGAGCTACCAACACAGCTTAACTGCCTTCCAATCCAATGAGCTTCGAATTGTAACAAAAAATAAATTAAAAAACCACTGCAGGCCAACTCTTCAAAGAAAATCTAACGTGGATCCCCGATATATGAAGTATTAATACATAAATCCATACATTAAAAAATTGTGTGTGGGGGGGCTTCCCTGGTGGCGCAGTGGTTGAGAGTCCACCTGCCGATGCAGGGGACACGGGTTCGTGCCTCGGTCCGGGAAGATCCCACATGCCGCGGAGCGGCTGGGCCCATGAGCCATGGCCGCTGAGCCTGCGCGTCCAGAGCCGGTGCCCGGCAACGGAAAAGGAAAAAGCAAAGAAAGGGAAGAGCCCCGGAACGGGAAAAAAAAAAAAAAAAAAAAAAAAAAATTTGTGTATGGTATCATTAAATTTTTTAAATACTTAAAAACATTTTAAAAACAGTCAAGGCAAATGACTGCTGAAGCCTGGAACACAAGTTCAAAGCAGCCGGCGTACTGTTCTAGCACCAAATTCTCCATGGCTTCTGAGAGTCTAAGTCCAAACTTTTTGACCTGGCATAAAAGAGCCCAAGTCTATTTCAAGCCTTTTGTCCAACAGTTCACCTTTTGGAGACCTCTGCCCTCGCAGACCAGCTGGGGCCTGATTCATACATTAGCCTACTCCTCCCCCGTCCCCCCTCTCCCTCCGACCCCTGCTTTGTTCAGGCCACCTGACTTGCCTGAGTCAATGTCCCCTTGATGCTATCCTGTGCCTCCTTAATGGCTCTCCTTACCATCCCAGCCAAGTCTCCCCTTGTGAATTCCTATTTGGCAAAGAATAAAACATTCCTACTTTTGTTCTGAAGTGCG
Source organism: Aethalodelphis obliquidens (assembly GCF_003676395.1). Lineage (NCBI taxonomy): Eukaryota > Metazoa > Chordata > Mammalia > Artiodactyla > Delphinidae > Aethalodelphis > Aethalodelphis obliquidens. Next base: position 6,533,034 of record NW_020837970.1, read on the forward strand.
CCAACACTTTCCTGATTATTTCACTCTAGGGAAATTTTTGTCTTCTCATCCCAACTAGAACTTATTGTCCTTGCAGGTAAGGGCATTCTCACAACTCTTTTGCACACTGACGTACACAACCTACGGCAATAAAGACTCCTGGGCTTGCCAGACTAGACTGTCTAAACCTGAGGACTGAGAGAAGAAAATTTTAAATGTGGAGAAGGAATAAGGAAGTAGGCAAGAAATAATATAAAGGAAAACCTGGTAAAATATGTGAAAATTCCGCTCTCCGGGGTTCCTCATCACCACCCTAGATTTTTCCAGAAGGAAGTTGGAGATCTTTCCACCATCTGGTTCCCCACCGGGACTGAACTGGATTTCAAAGTATTTTCCCTGCAAGAAAATTAGGGATTTCCTTCAATGGTGGGTGAACAAAAACATGATGTTCCAAACAGGCTTTGGATATAGCATATAATTCAAGGAAATTCATTAATGAAAGATATGTTTCTGAATTACTCCCAGTTCTGGTCTAGACTTCCTCACCATTTCCTATCAGACAATACCCCATGCCTTTGTCCAATCACACAATTCTGTATTGAGAGAGAGAATCTATCATTCTAACCTGACTAAATAAGGATACGCTCACTATATCCCTTCCCATTTTCCCCCAGTAGGTGCTTGCCTGCTAAACCGGAAGCTGTAAAGAATAGGACAGAAAGTCACATGGTCCCCTTGATCTAACAAGAGTGAACTCTATCTGCCTCTTTCAGAGGAAGCAAATTTTCCCTTGGGCAGACTTACTTTAATGGCTTTGAGCAAAAGCAATCCCCTTTTACCTCTGGAGCATCTAATATGCTTATGTAAAATAAAAACACTTGGTTATAAGTCCTTTCCAGCTAGTTATGGGTGTGGGGATTTTTGCTACTGTTGTTAATACTTCCTTTTAAATTACTGCTAATAGGGAACAAAAGAGAATAAAACCCTGGAGAGTAGCTGAAAAAGGTGTCCAGACTGTTAAGTAAATGATTTTTTTTCCCCCACTACAATCTAGTTTCTCTCCAGTCCTCAGGAAGGTCCAAGAGGGCAAATATAAATGAAGAAAAAGATGAAAATGTGGGTTTTAGGGAGTGGTGTGGCCTAGGGTCAGACTCGAGAGCATGCCCAGCCTAACTGCATTCACATTTAATATTTTTAAAACGTGTATGCCGATGAAACCCCCCCATCTCAGGGCTGAAGCCTGCCAAGCAGCAAGTCTCCAACTAGAACCATAAACTCACTGAGGAGAAGAAAAGCCTGCTGCGTGTTTTTCCTGCTGCCGACAGCACCTAGTACCTGCTGTGTTCCTGCTAAGGTATTCGCCAATTCCAGGTATCAAAAAGGCTACAAAGGAAAGCCACCATCTAACTGTCTAGTTGTTTTACTCTGCTGACTCCTTCCTCTCCCAAAAATAAACCCCAAAATAAACATCCAGCAGCACCACAAACCGCAGCTATCCCGAATTACGGTGGTTCATGAGAAAAGTCTGCTAACAAGACCCCTCTGCTTCCTACCGTGGCCGTCCTTCGCCATCTTTCCCTTTGGCCACGTTCTGAGGGGAATAATTCAGTGCCCATCTGTGTACAACCCTACCACCCCACTGCCATTCCCCGTCAACCTGGGGATGGAAATGAAACAAAACAGGACATCAAATCCAGGAAGGGCAGATGTGGTAAACGGCAAACTCTCAAGTCCTTCTGGAAATGGTTCACAACCTTGGCTACATGTTAGAAAGACCTGCGGAGCCTTTAAGAAATGCTGCCCTAGGGTGACTTCCCTGGTGGCGCAGGGGATAAGACTCTGCACTCCCAAAGCGGGGGGCCCGGGTCCGATCCTTGGTCAGGGAACTAGATCCCACATGCATGCCACAACTAAGAGTTCACATGCTGCAACTACGAGTTCGCATGCTACAACTAAGGAGCCCACGTACTGCAACTAAGGAGCCAGCAAGCCATGCCTAAGGAGCCTGCCTGCCGCAACTAAGACCCAGTGCAACCAAATAAATAAATATTAAAATTAAATTAAATTTAAAAAAAGAAAGAAAGAAAAAGAAGTGCTTCCTGATGCCACCCCAGACAAGTAAGTCAGTCGCTAGGGACTGGCACCCAGACAGGAGTAGCTGTAAAAAGCCTGGGTGTTTTTTATATGTGGCCAAGTTTGAGAATCACTGTTCTAATGTAACAGAAATGCTTATACACAACTCAAAATTGTAATATAAAAGGCAAAATCCCTTAGGAGAGAGCAAAAAGTTTAGTTTTGTTGTAAAGCAGCCTGGGGGAAAGAGGAAACTGTATAAAGAAGGATATGATATTTCCATTAGTAAATGAAAAGAAACCTCAACTCTTGGTAATGTTCTATTTCTTAAGTTAGGTACTGGGTACCCCAATGTTCACTGTATTATTTTAAAATAGTATTTGAAATATTTCATAATGTAGTTCTTAAAACTTGGAAAGATTTATAAGTGGAAATACATGAATTTTTATAATTCACACTACATATACATTTTAAGTGAAATTACCCATAAGCCCACCCCGATGCCACTTCTGCCTCTTCCTACTAATCACTGTAATAGGATATTCAAACGTGGATTTGCAGACACCTTAATTATGCTTTACAAAAATGTGCATTTTAAAATAAATAGGACCATATTATAGATATTGTTTTGTAACCTTTTTAAAAAGATTTAACATTATGGATATCTTTTAAAATAAATCATTATTAACAGGAAACGTGGATATTATACCCTAAAAGTATTGTTGGGTCAAAGACAATGAGTCTTTTAAACTTTGATAAGAATTGCCAAATCGCTCTCCTGGGAGGTGTCAGTCTTCAACCAATAGCGTCTTTTCTCCTTAATGTTTCATGATCTGAGAGACAGAAAATGATATATGGTTTTAATTTACATTTCTCTTATGATTAATGAGAACATCTTTTGATGCCCCACCAGACTCCACTACGTGTGTGCACGTGTGCACGTGCGTGTGTGTATGAGAGAGAGAACTGCCTTTCCGTACAGTTCTCCCATCTTACCATCAGGGTTGTACGAAATTCTGTAATCAGAAAAATAATAAATGCTGGGTATTTTTGTTTTGCTTTACAAAAACTGACTGCTGTAGCCTCCTTGTCCAAGGATAAAAAATAATTTATATTGGAAATATCAAGGAAAATATTGATACGGTTATCTTCCTGCTCTCTAAGGAAGGCAAAAGAAGGGGGATGGGTAGCTAGAGAGTTAACTTTGGTCAAGTCCATCTTTACAAGGCAGATTGAGATGGGCAACTGGCATTGAGCAGAAAAATGAGAGATGAACAAATAAGTAGTTTGAAAAATACTGAACAGCGAGGAAAGCGAGGATAATTCTGACAGATACAACTCACCAGGGAGCTCACCAATTACTGCATGAGAACTGAGCAAGAATTCTCTTGGAAAGGGAAGCTTCCTTCCAAAACAGAAGGGTAAAAAAGAAACCGTTTTTCTCCAAAATTCTCACTTATTTATTTTAAAACGGTCCAGAATCCACCTCACAGATGGCTCCCTAAATGCTTTACTGCCAGACATAATCTATGGTTGAGATAAGATACAAAATCTACATAAATCAGAGCTACCGAGCACACATTCATTTCTTTGTAAATGTGGCTTTTTGTCAAGGGGCATATATTCACGTTCGTCCTTGCCAGCCTTCTAATTTACCCCCTCGGGAGACACTCAGAAAAACGTCTCAATAGGCATGCAGGCATTCGCCTGATATTTTCATTCCCTTGGGTAAGTGGGCCCGTTAGGAGGAATCTGTAGGCTAAGTCCAGTCACTTTCAGATGTCATTATGTCCCATGAACATGCAAAAAACGCACACACAAAGCCAAGAGGGGTGGGGGAAGCCGACGACTCCCTCTGGCTGACAGAGAGGGGGAAGTTTCTTTCCAGGGTGCCGGATCAAAGTGCTTCCTTCAGGGTCCACAGACCAAGTTCTATGAAGCAAAGCAAGGCGACAAGACATGGGATCTAGTCTCCTCAGTTCTTTGTCAGGGAAAGAAGGCTTTTTCTCCAGGGCCCAAAGCAAACTCCTCCAAGACCAAAGCGGACACTTCCATTTTCCTTAGGAAGGCACCTCAAATTGAGAACTGGTTTCAAAAATTATCTTATTTACATCCCCAAGGCCCCAAAATAACTTGAGTCAAAGGGCAAATTGAAGCCTGGCAGCTCGCCGCTAGAGAAAATGAGGAAAAGATTGAAAAGGCAGCCTCCTGATGATGTGTGAAAACCCCCTATTTCCTCGGGGCCACAGGACTTAAATCAGGAATGTCAACATCATCAATCAGGTGACATTCTCTATCACAGGAAAGAAACTCACAAATCGGCTGGAGTTGTTGTTCCGGACCGTCTTGGCATTCCCGAAGGCCTCCAGCAGTGGGTTGGACTGTAGGATGATGTCCTTGACGTGCTGTCACAGCAAAAAGACCACAGGTTAGGAAGATGCGAACACCTACTCCACGATGTAAAGCCAGACTTTCCCAAGGACGTGGTTTCTGAAGGTGGTGAAGGGGAGAGGCCTCAAATCCAAGTCCCTGGGATTTCCGGAGGATTTACTCTTTCCTCTTGACAGACCTAACCCCGTTTGTGTGGTCATGCCTTCCAGCTCCCTTGTCTTGACGCAGGATTCTGTAGAGCCAGGGTGCCACCGTAAATCAGGATCTGCAAACGTTCCCAGACTGGGTTGCCAAATCGGATGCTGCGCCTTCATCCCGTGCTCCCTGTGTACGGGGCATCATGGCAGGACACGGCATCTCCTTGGGTTCTGGCTTTACTGTCACTACTCCTGTTCTACTCAACTTCTCTCCCCACCTACTGCATCCCGCACTCCCTCTCTTCACTGCAAGTGAGAGGCACCTTGAGGGAAATGAAACAGTTTCTCCTCCCCAAACAAAGCTGCGGACACAGTCTTGTGCTTCCCGAACTTTCATGTGTGTGAATCACCTGGGAATCTCATTACAATGCAGATGCTGATTCAGTAGGTCTGAGGTGGGGCCCGAGAGTCTGCATTTCGAACCAGCTCCCCGGTGCTGCGGGTTTTGCCAGTTCTTTCCCACTTGAGCAACAAGGGCCGACACTGGATTGTGTGGAACAATTCCTGGCCTACTGGAGGGGAAGAATTTGGTTTTCATACACCCCAATTTGATGTCAGACTGAAAAGTACAGAACACCCCATGGGCCAAGGCAGCTCAACAGATAGGAGTTGATGTTGGAGAGGATTTTGAACAAGTGAGTCATTCCTTGTACTTCTAATTATTCACATGCTATGGTTAAACATGTTCCAGAAATAACAAGTCTCTGGCTTGTGCTCTTTAGCTACTGACTAATTTCAAGCCAAGAGCTCTGTATCCTTGTCCTCATAGGAAAACAGGAAGAGAAAAATCAACATGAAACGTCTGCAGTCTGGCCACTAGGTCGTCGCCTGCAGCAAACAGGACTAGATGAAGGCACTAACTACTAACTATGTAACAGCCAAAGTGCTCCTCTGCCACCGCCTGGACATTCAGAAGAGGACTGAGAACTGGAATTCTATCAACCAGGCACACGTCGTTAGCAATGGAAGGAAGAGTAAATCATGGATGGTCCCACCATGAAGTCGGTTTCAAAGCTTAGAAAGATACTTCTAAGCATCCTTCTCCTTTAAAAACTCATGGATTTATACAAAATTTGCTTTTCTTTGAAAAATTAATTTTGACTTTGTGGGTCTTCATTAATCTTTCATACTTGTTGTCTGATGGCCAGGCATGCCTACACCATTTATCAACACTCAACTTCTTGTAGGGACAGAACAAAAGAAAGACCCTTCCTTGTCTCTTTCCTTCTTTAATTATTGTCTTTGTAACTGGGAATCTTTATGCATGTATCCATCCATCCCTCCCATCAACTATCAAGATGTCCAACAGAATTTTGTGGCATGTGGTAAGCATATAGGGGGAAAAGAGAAAGAGTGAATTAAAGGAGCAGCCCATACACAAAAGAGCATCCTGGATTCCTGGCTCCATGTCCATCTTCTACGGATAGGGGATGATCACACAAATGGAGAAAACCAAGTGGACTGTACCATATCAACCTAAGTCCTAGGGCTGTACCCACTGTCCAACATGGAAGCTGCTGAGCCCATGCAACATGGCCAGTCCCAACCGAGATGTGCTGTAAGTGTAGAACACACACTGGATTCCAAAGATTTAGGACACAAAGGAATGTAAAATAGCTCATTAATTGATTAGTAATTATATGCTGAAATAATATGGGGATATATTGGGTTAAATAAAATATATTTTAAAAGTTCATTTCATATGCTTTTTACTTTTTTTTTTACTGTAACTATTCAATTTTAAATTATGCATGTGACATGCACCATCTTTCTACTGGATGGTGCTGCTCTAGCTCTTCCTTTCATTTGGTAGAGGAGGCCACTCTAAGACCCTTTTACTCTGTGTAAGGAATACTGGCCTCCGCCTTAAGCTTTCTGATCCCCCAGGACAGGATGGAGCACTATTGATTTAGTAGACAGAGCCATAATAAACAGAATTTCGATGTCTTTTTTTTTTTTTTTTTTTTTTTGCGGTACGCGGGCCTCCCACCGCCGCGGCCTCTCCCGCTGCGGAGCACAGGCTCCAGACGCGCAGGCTCAGCGGCCATGGCTCACGGGCCCAGCCGCTCCGCGGCACGTGGGATCCCCCCGGACCGGGGCACGAACCCGTGTCCCCCGCATCGGCAGGCGGACTCCCAACCACTGCGCCACCAGGGAAGCCCTCGATGTGTCTTTTTAAAGTCTACAGCTGACTATGGCAATAACATCACATTAAATGATTCTAACTAAAAAATTAATCTTTAGGGTGAAATCTACCTTGCATCATGATTTCTAATAATAATAATAATAAAAGTTCCCAGCAGTCTGTGCCAGTGATGAGCAGTGTGAGTTTGGGCAGCCCCCTGTGGACCTTGGCCCCCATAGCCATCCTCCACTACTCTCTGGGGGTGGGGGTGGGGGGCTTCACCAGTCCTGCTGATGCTGATTCCACTACCACAACGAGTAAAACACAAGACAGAAAAGGCTGTTATCTACTGCTTCCTTCATACTGTCCTCTTGAACCTGCCCCTTCTCTGCCCATACTATAATCCCCCCCTTTTCTTTCTCCCTCTCCTGTGTCCTCGTTCTCTGGGTTTCCCCCCTTTCCTAATGTTTCCTGCTAATGCTCTAATCCTTCCTCCTTCCTTTCCTTTCTCCATTTAAAAATCTTTGTAAATTTTTTGAATTGGGAGATTTATTCACATCGTTCAGAAAATGAAAGGTTCGCAGCCACTCTCACTTTCTAAGACAGACCGCATTCTGCCTATGGAATGTGTTCTCTCTCTAAATAAATCCATCTCTTACCTATCAAAAAAATAAAGTAACATAAAAAATAAAAGGTTTGCGAGGTTCTACATGGACAGATGCCCCTACCCCAGTCTCCCAGTTTCCTCCCTGGAGAAATCACTATTATCAATTTCTTATGTATGGCTCTAGAGCTATGCTATACATATGCAAACAAATGTAAATATTATAAATATATGTTCTCCTTTTTCTCAAGTGGTAGCACATTATAGGCAATATTCTGAACTTTGCTTTTTGCAATTCATGATATAGCTTGAAGATCAGTCCCCATCAGTACCTGAAACTTCATTTTTTTTATGGCTGTCTAATATTCTAGTCTATTATGAACCATAAATTATTTCCCCATAAATTATATCAGCAACTGATGAGCATCTATCTCCAGTCTTCTCCATCATCAAAAAATGTCACATCAAAGATCTTTACACATGTTATCATTTTGTATACATTTCAGGACACCTAAAGGTTAAATTCTCCCAAGCAGAATTGATGAGTCAAAGGGTGTATGCTTATAGATTTGAAAAATATTGCCGAAATGGCCTCCACAGCAGTGTACCAGTTCATGTTCCTACCAGTAATGTGTTAGAGAGTCTACGCCCCTATGTTTTTACCAGCAGAGTGTTTAAAATACTACAAAATTGTTGCCATTTTGACAGTTAAGAAATAGTTTTTCAATGTAATTTTAATTTGCATTTCTCTTATTATCACGGGGGTGCACATATATTCATGTTTTAAGAGTCATTTATATTTCCTTTTCTGTGAGATGGCTCTCGTGCCCTTTGTCTGTTTTACTTCTGGATTTGTGACCTTTTCATCGATTGTATATAATACTCATTACATATTAGGCATCTCCAGCCCATAACATGCTGTTTCTCTGCATATTTCAAGTTTCTTGGTTATAAAACCAACGTCTTCCCTGTGGAAGAAAAATTCTTTTTGAAACAGCAAACGGAGCCTCTTACTTTCACACAGCGCAAAGTCTCACAATGGGCCCTAGCACCAGCTCACCTGGACTTTGGGGCCTCCTCCAGACACCCTGGAGATGTAGCTCATGATGTATTTGGCAGCCACGGTCTTTCCAGCACCACTTTCACCACTAAGGAAAGAAAGACAAAAATACCCACCTGTGAAGTGGCTCATGACCAGCTCCCTTTCCTCTGAAAAGACCCCCTCAAAACAAAACCCAAAACAAAAGGAAACAGGCAGAAAGGAATTCAGTAAAAAATGCACAATACTGGTTGAGAAAGTTAAATCACAGCAGGATCAGGTTACCTCCCTGACTTGTATGATCACTATTAACATGGTGTGTGGGCCAGTGTTCTGATAACCATCACTGTGTACGGGACAGACAATTCAGCATTCTAAATGCCCAATAATAGGAGGAAGCATGAACAGGAACGTTATGGAACATCAGAAGGACAGACTAGACAGATTACAACTGACAGGAAGATTGTAAACACTGCGGGAGAAAAGCACACGAAGTAGTGTTATGTGAAATAGATCAGATTCAGATTACATGTAAAACAGGGTTAAAAAACTGTAAAGGAAAAAAAGCACCTAAGAAAAATATTAGCAGAGGTTTTGGTAAAGGAAAAGATACTGTGGGAGACTTCTTTCAGTTCATTATTTTCCAAACTTTTAGTAATCACATATCTCTTCTCTAATTAAAAAAAAGAAAAAGTAGGCACTCTCTGGTTTCAAACCAGCCTTGAACTGATGCAAGCAACTTTATTTTAGAAGTTCTAAAATTAAATGATGAGGTAATATTAATCACATCCTGCATAACAAAGACTACTTCCGTTTGGTGGCCTTACTGCATAGGGAAAGCCTTTTGTTAATACCGTATAGTCAGATCTTCAAAATTCCCGTTTCTTCCCCCAAAATCCCCTTGAACTGATGGCGACCTCAATTCAAAACATGCTTAAGTCAGTCAGATTTCTCATCTCTCTATTGGTAGCCTTTGTACTTCCATGATAGAATTAGATGAAAGGAATCCATTATCATGAAAAATCATGGTGAAATTTAACATGAAAAATTCAGGCTGCTGTGAGTTCCTAAGACACTATTTTTGTTTGCTATCGGTGATCAAGAATTTTGGGGTACAGAGCAAATATTCTGTGAACACCCAACCTAATGAACTGTTACCAATTGCTTAGGTACTCAAGAAAAGAGCAAACACTTGCTTAGGGTCCAACCAAGCCAGGTGGCCCCCATCCCCAAAAGGAAACTGAAATAAATTTGGAAATAATTTGCTCTTTCAAAACAAAACAAAACGAGGATTAGAGTCACCACCATAGCAAAACTCAAAACTCTGTTGAATTTCTTTGAACTAATATGTTATATGCTTAATTAGAGAGATTATAGGGAAGAATGAGGGAACCATCCTCTGTGAGGACTTCTAAAGGTCTGACTCCATCTGTGCAACCATTCAGCATCCTAGTACTCAGCTCCTGACTTCCAGGTCACATGAATGCAGAAACCAAACTGGTATTTCATAAGATATGGCGGAAAGTAGAAAACCAATGAGCCTGGGATGACGTGTCACACTGATTGCAGAGCCATGCTTACTCACAGGCACAGGTAGGTATAATAAATATTTCAGCTCCATGAGGAAGTTATCTGTTCAAATGGTCCATGTAATCAGAAGATTTATACCCTAGATCCAAGGTCAAAACATGCACTCTCACTCATTTGAAGCATAGGTTTGTTAACAATGAAACTCCATTTTATAATGTTGTAAATCACGTGAACATTCAAGAATACTGGAAAGTCCAAGAGTACAATGGTACAACCAGCCTATATAATATTACACAGACATTTAAAATAATTAGAAAACTATGTGGCAACATAAAAACAATGCAATAAAGGCTAAGTGACAACATAAGCAGAAGACACTGTACCTATAACGTGATTACAACTATGTAAAAATAATGTATGGACAAGAACAGAAATGGAACAAGGAAAAAGAAACAGTTCTGACTTGTTGGGGGGCTGATATCTGGACGATTCTTGTTTCTTTTGATGTGATTTCTCTTAAGGTTTAAAGTTTTGAGAGAGACAATTACCCATATAGTTCATATTTTTAAAAAATATGGGACTTCCCTGGTGGTCCAGTGGTTAAGACTCTGTGCTTCCATGGCAGGGGGCATGTGTTCGATCCCTGGTTGGGGTAGTCCCACATGCTGTGCAGTGTGGCCAAGGAAAAAAATAAAAAAAGAGGAACAGAAAAAAAACAGAAAAAACCCCCCCCAGCATTTCCAGAAAAAGTGGAATCACACATCATAATGATAATCAACAGGATTAATTTCTTTAGATTATTACTATGTCATGAGTAAACAACTTTCGTATTTAGAATTCCTTAGAGAAAGCTGTGAGTGTGTAAAAGAGAAAAGGAAAAAAAACAATAAATCCTATTAGAATTACTAAATGAAAGTACAGTAATGTCCCCACTGTGTCTTTGGTTAGTAGTATGATTATAGACATAAAATATTTTGTGTCTTTTGTTGAAAGAAAAAAAAAGGAAGAATAATGGAAAGTAACTCATTTCATATATTAAAATAAGTATGCCAGGTACATTAATAGGACATCTACATTCTCAGTAACACTGATATTTTTCAGAAGATTTAAAATAATTAGCTATGGCTGAACTTTGATCGGAATTTTCATTTCTTGGATTCAATTTACAGATGCTTAAAAAGAAATTTTATTGATCAGAGGCTGGTAATTTGCTCAGAATATGGTACAAGAATGGAGTGCTCCATAATTACTTGAAGCTTACAGTATACATAACCATAATTACATTGGCCCTTTCAGGGAAAAAACTGTTTCTTCCCCTGGAATAAAACCCATGTTAAAAGAATGTGAAGGTGTCAGACAGATTATACAGCATATGTGCAATTATTTGCTTTGCATCTCACAGCAATTAGAGCAATTTGCTTTGTCTATGGTTATAAGGCCTTTCTTAAGTGCCTTCACTTGACTACTAAAGTGGACCAAAAAAGACTCTAGAAATGTATGTGCCTTAAAATTAGAAAAATGTCCCAGTGGTCCCTAAGTCCAGCAGCCTATCAGAATCCTCAAAGTACTTAAAAAATGCCCATGTCTGGGCCTGTCTTCAGACCTGCTGAATCCTGGTCTCCAAGGACAGGGCCTAGAAATAAGGATTTCTGACAAACTCCCTAGTTCTCATATAGCTGGCTGGGAACCAGCTAAACAAATGTAAAACGCAGTCAAGACAGATTTCATAGGAAACATCAATTCAAATAGGAAATCATGTAATGTTTCTGACTGCATTCACTATACAAATGGAAACATATGCTACAATTTCAAAGAAATGGAAAGAATGTTGGGGGGGTGGGGTGGGGTAGGGGTGGAGCTACTTATAATGATACATTAATAATTGGATTCAAAGACTATAATTGTTTTTCTTAGTCTGAAGGTTATTCCACACTTAAAAATCAATAGTGTTTTCAATTCAGTTCAACTGATTCTAGCAAATGTAAAAATATCTTAGTCGTATTTGGGGGTGGGTATCCCAGAGAATAGGTAGAGTCGACCATTCCTCCTATCTCCCCCTTGCTAGTCTCAAAATCTCTCTGCTGGTTCTGACCACACTAGCTGTTGTTCCCTTATAACTGTTCAAGTTAATGTAATTGAAATGCTGCTCTGCCTGCTTTACATTTATTTGCACTTTAGAAAGGATAAAAATTTAAAACAAAACTTGTATGTGCATTTGCTTACCCAGCATGCACTGTCTAAGTGCCTCCTCGTGCCAACGGCGAGGCTGGGATGAAATGTGTCTCCTGCCCTGGAGGGCAAGTGCACCAACACTGTGATAACACCTTGGAGATATGGGTAGAGTTTTAGGGATTCCTGAATTTGTATTAGGAAAAGATTCCTAAAGAAATGCACAAGCTAAGTCAAGTCACACTACTTACATTTCAACGAGACAGATAAAGTTAGCCAGGTAGGGGAATGAGGGTGTGAGGGTGTGTGCGTGTGTGTGTGTGTGTGTGCGTGTGTACATGCACACGCACAGGCAAGCATCAGAGGGCGGCATTCCTGCCCAGAGTGAATGATTGATAAGACAATGAAGTTATGAAAATTCCCACTGGGTCCTACTCTCTTAGACCTGACTTTTTTCTTTTTTTATATAGGAACATATTCGTATTAAACTTGACTCTTATTTCAGAAGGTATAACCCAAGGGTAAAAAACACAGAGATCGTTTAAAAACTTTTTTCTAATTCTACAGTTATAAAAGATAAACATATTGGTGACTGAAAAGAGTCCAGATGAGAAATAACATCAATTCCAAAGGAGATTTGAAAGCAAACTAAAATTTTGCAGATGTATTGACTGTAGCATGTGTCCGCTGGGTGGGTAAGGCATGCCAAGGACTGCTCTAAGGGCTTCAATCATGTGATCTGGATAATAGCCCTGTGATGTAGGGACTATTCTTATTCCCATTATTTGATGAAAAAGGCTAAGCAGCTTGCTCAGGGACACAGAGCTAGTGAATGGCGTCACTAGGAAAGGACCTGAGATAGTTTAAATCAGAAGCCTGAGCTATACTGCTTCAGATGAAGGTCTATATTTAGATAGTCAATTAAAATCAACGAAGTGTCCTAAAGAACTCCATGAATAGCACAGTTCATAGTATAATCAAACTTTTAGTTACTGAGTTTTTACTGATACACACCCCTTGAAGCAAGGCTTCTGCCAAAACACTTATTATCTCACACACAGTCGGAGCTAACAAGTAATAATAGCCTGCATCACTGTGCTCACAAGACAAGATGCAATCGAGAAGGAGAAACACATCAAAGAAGATTCTGGACAGACTTCTCCAAAGACTCAATTCACACACACCCTTCCTGGCAGCCCTACTGGATCTGGGAAAGAAATAAGTCTGAAGTGAAGCATCTCTGTTGCCCATCTGAAGGGTTCCAGGGCTGGAGAGAAAGGGGTGATCTGTCAGAGCTTGTGATGACACTGAAAAGTAGAGCCTCAAGTACATGCAACGGCTGGAAGTATAAAATACAAAACCAGACAGACATGCCAACACGACTGAGTAAATGATAAAAATTCATTAACATAATGAGGAAAGTGAGATAAGACAACTGTTATTTCTTCCAAATCAATTAGTATTGTCAGGCAGACACAATTATCACCTATGGTCTGCCAAGAAAGTGGCCCCGGGGCAATGCTCACGTTGGCCCAGCCTGATGCAATAGGAAAAACCCAATGTTTAGTCTGAACACCAAGTTTCAGCCCCAGCTCAGCTACTTATTAGCTCTGCAATTCCTTTTACTGTTACTACCAGGTATTTTACATCACTCCTTAACAGTTAAAAACAATTTTTATATGTATTTCCTCATTCAATAGCTTTCCTTTAAGGTATTAATCCCCATTTTGCAGATGAAGTGACTGAGGTTTGCAGAAGTCGCACACTTTCGACAGAACAGAATAACAAGTCTACCCCGTGACTCAACCCCAGAGATCTTTCCACTGTACCCCATGACCATGGGCAGTAACAGGTTACTAACCAGACAACCTGACACCTGCTGGCTCAAAGCAGCAGAGAAAAGTGGAGAGAGTGTACTAGGGGAGCCAGGCAGTCCTGGCTTGAGGCATGGCTTTGCCACATTTCAAATGTGAGACGTTTAACATGTTTCATTACCTCTCTGAGACTCGGTTCTCTGATCTGCAAAAAGGGGGGTTGTAATACCTAGTTTACTAGGTTGTAAATGATATAAGTAAAAGATGCTGAGCTACAAAGCAAATACTTAAAAAGGGGTTATTATTATGGTTATAGATAATATATTAATTAGCTAATGAGTCAGGCTTCCTGAATAACACTCCTTGACGAAGCCTGGTCAGGGAACTTGGGGTAGAAGGGCACACGTGAGCCCCCAGCTCTTCAAACCCACAGCCAGAGGGCAGGCCTCATGCAGGCCCCACCGTCAGGGGTGTGAGCTAACTGGGCCTCCCAAAGCCAGGCCAGAGGGACAGGGAGCCTCAAAGGATGCTGGTGCTGGGATAAACAAGAAATTGGGTGGACCGAAAGAAACAGAAAAGAGTTCCAATGCTAATAATAAAAGGCTCCTGAAATACATCAAAGACAGGAAGTCAGCTTGAGAATCCATGAGACACTTGACAGTGCTGAGGCAGAGAGCAGAGATAAGACATAAGCCAAATATTAGAAGTGATCTGATTTTTAAAATTATTTAAATCTTTAATCTTTACTCCTGCAAATCTTAGGGATCCCAAACCCAAAATGTCTCTTGAAGAAGATAGTTCAGAAATCTTAGATCCAATAGTGACAACTATCTCCTTTTCCTCTACGAAACTTCTCATATTCAATCGGTCACCAACTCTTTTGATGCGCCTTCAAAAGATCTCTCACGTCTTTATCTCTAAAAAAAATATTTATTTGGCACGTATTCAGGATACAACCTACCAAGACTTTGCAAATGTTGTATACACTAAGAACAGAACACCCTACTTTTCAGAAAAGCAACTGCTTAAGAATATTTCAAGGAAAAAAAATCAGAAACTGGATCAAATGTGATGCTCTCAAATCCACATCACGTTTTTTTAAACGCGCTAGGACAGCAAGAACGGATGCAGGCCAAAAGCGGAATCCACTTTTGATGGCGGCAATAAAACTGCCACATAAATGTTCTCTAAGACCCTGTAAGTCTTTACAGAGGTCAGCTGGCAAGGGCTGCAGCAATGCCTCTGGCCACAGTGCCATGGTCCGGTCTGGTGATGCAGAGATGGTAGAGAATATGAGAAAAACTTGCCGTTTCTCCTTTCCCTCTTACCACACCATGATTATTTTATTCAGTAAATTTGCATAGATGTCTCTGATAGGTCCAAAGGTACCACATATGCAATTCTAAAACACGAATCCAAATTCTGGATTCTGGAGCACAGAAAACTATTGAGTTAAGCAGATTTGGGTCGCTCATTTACTGGGCTCGTGGGTGGATACCTGTGTCTTCAGGTGCTCATCATTGTCAATGATACTAATGTAGCTACAACTGTTGTGTCTTTCTCTTGGCACTGCCTGGAGTCCACATTCACTTCCTATTCCTTTAATTCCTTCAGAGGCTTATGGAATGTCACACATCAGTTTCCTCTTTGCCTTTCCAACTCCGGTCAGGCCCTCATAACCTCACTACGTATCTGATTTGCTCAAGATCCCATCACTTTTCTACCCATAGACTCGTCTTTGTGAACCAGCCTTCCGTGGTATCGTGTCTCTGCTCAGAGACCTGCAAGACATCACCAAGGCCTGAAGGTTTATCTGCAGATCACCCAGCCTGGGAATGAGGATTTCAGGAGGCTTAGTCTTGGTGCTCAACTAGAATAAATTGGGGGGCTTGAAAAAAGATATTGGATGCCCTGGGTCTACCATAAATCAGTTGAAAGAGAATTTTGAGAAGGGTAGCCTAGATGTCTTTATAGGCTCTGAGCGAACAGGGCAATTCAGGAATGGGAGATATTTATCCCTGGAAAGTTAAATTCGTGAACGCAAGGCACAGTGGATGAAATCAGCATCAACGGTAGCCACTCTCCCTGACCTGTCTGCCAGTGAGCTCTTGGGGAAGACTCGGGAAACATTAAGGCAAATCCTGGCTGTTTATTCCTGATAGAACTTAACCCACTGCATGGTAGGGGCTGACAGGACAAAGGGTAGGTTAATACAAAGGGGTTGGCCTACACGGAGTCAGGACAGGAAAAATCAACAGCAGACACGATGGGTTTTCCCCAAGTAAACAGACTACTGAGGGGCAGCCTACTGTGTCCAGATAAAAGTGGGGGCCATGACATGACGACATTAGCCACTGTGATCATCCCTCGGCTCGGAATCCAACCCTCTAATGGTAATCCAGCAACCCTCACGGACTGTGTTCCAGGGAAATAATCAACAGAGCAGTCCACCACAGGCAGAATTCTCCTTATAAAATCATGAACTGGGGTCTAATTCACACTCACTTGTGAGTCTGGTTGGCCAGTCAACCTGAGGCTGCTCAACTCCAGCTATTTTGACAAATCAAGTCTGTACGTGTTTGCAAAACTCAGGACCAACAACTGATCAACAACAAAGGAGGCAAGAATATACAATGGAGAAAGGACAGCCTCTTCAATAAGTGGTGCTGGGAAAACTGGACAGCTACATGTAAAAGGATGAAACGAGAACACTCCCTAACACCACACACAAAAATAAGCTCAAAATGGATTAAAGACCTAAACGTAAGACCAGATACTATAAAACTCCCAGAGGAAAACATAGGCAACACACTCTCTGACATAAATCGTAGCAATATTTTTTGGATCCGTCTCCTAAAGCAAAGAAAAGCAAAAATAAACAAATGGGATCTAATTAAGCTTAAGAGCTTTTGCATAGCAAAGGAAACCGCTGACAAAACGAAAAGACAACCTACTGAATGGGAGAAAATATTTGCAAATGAAATGACCAATAAGGGGTTAATATCCAACATATATAAACAGCTCATAGAATTCAACATCAAAGAAATAAACAACCTGATAAAAAATGGGCAGAAGAACTGAACATTTTTCCAAAGAGGAAATGCAGATGGCCAACAGGCACATGAAAAAGATGCTCAACATCACTAATTACCAGAGAAATGCAAATCAAAACCACAATGAGATATCCCCTCACACATGTCAGAATGGCCATCATCGAAAAGAACACAACTAACAAATGTTGGCGAGGATGTGGAGAAAAGGGAACTCTCATACACTGCTGGTGGGAATATAGATTGGTGCAACCACTGTGGAAAAAAGTATGGAAGTTTTTCAAAAAACTAAAAATAGAACTACTCTAATAGAATGACCCAGCAATTTCACTCTTGGGTATATATCTGAAAAAAACAAAAACACCAATTGGAAAAGACACATGTACTCCAATGTTCATTGCAGCATTACTTACAATTGCCAAGACACGGAAGCAACCTAAGTGTCCATCAACAGATGAATGGACAAAGAAGATGTAGTATATATACACAATGCAATATTCTTCAGCCATAAAAAAGAAAGAAATTTTGCCTTTGCAGCAGCATGGATGGACTTGGAGGGCATTATGCTAAGTGACACAAGTCAGACAGAGAAATACAAATACAAATGACATCACTTATATGTGGAATCTAATAAATACAACAAACTAGTGAATGTAACATAAAAGAAACAGACTCACAGAGAGAACAAACTAGTGGTTATCAGTGGGAGGTGGGGAGGGGCAAGACAGTGGTGGGAGATTAAGGAGTACAAACTAATATGTATAAAGTAAGCTACAAGGATATATGGGACAACACAGGGAATATAGCCAATATTTTATAGTAACTGTAAAGGGAGTATACACTTTAAAAATTGTGAATCACTATATTATACACCTGTGCATATTACCGTACATCAGCTATACTTCAATTAAAAAAACAAACTCAGGGCCAAGGCTTGGATGGAGGTCTGCACTTGAGAAAGCAGCTTGTCTTCTTCCTTGATTTCTTTCTTTTTAAATTCAATTTGTTACACTGATTTCTATCCAGAAATAATCAGCTGTCCGTCCATCCTGTCACTGTATCCACCTCTTCAGAAAACATAAGATTGGGATGGAACTGATTAAGATTGCTTCTATGTCCTGCATTATCCCATCTAAGCGTACACATTTCAAGGTCATCACTTCGTAATGTACAGCTATATCGAATCACTATGTTGTGCATCTAGATCTAACATAGTGCTGTAGGTCAATCAAACTTCAATTTTAAAAAATCATAAAAATTTTTTCTTATATTTATAATTTTCTTTTTAAAAACTTCTTTAAATGTATTTGACCTTCATTTCAGTTTCTTCTATAGCATGATTTAAAATGCATAAAATATGTATTGTCCTGGAAATCCCAAATATATTTCTCTCTAAAGCTAAATGCTTTCAACAAAAAATATTTATATACATATATTATTAATAAAATGTTTAACAAATCAGATACAAAAATTTAATAATTAATTTTAAAATTAAAAATAGATAAATAAAAGATAAACCATATGCACTTCATCATGTAGATAAGGTCATATACCAGGGAAAACAGAAAGTGAAAGTCTAAAAGAACACCAGAGAGATTAGATCATCATTAATTTTTAATTTCCTAATTAAAGGATACTAAAAATTCTTAGTCTCTCCAGCTATGGCCGAAGCCCTTTGCACAAGGAGCAGACTTTTCTTCCAGTGCCCAGGAAAATTGGTATTGTTTGTTTTCTGTTCACAAGTGCATTCAGGTAGGCAGCACTGGACTCAGCCCTAGCTGAATGAACACCCAGCTCTCCCATGTCAGTAGCTGCAAACTTGGGCTTCTCTACCCAGAACAGCATTTCCCTGCCTTCCCTTCCCTCAAGCATTATTTGGAAGAGTTCCAAAACCCCCAAAGCAGGCGAGACCTCAGAGGTCATCTGGTCAATCAGTTCACTCCTAAGTGAAGACACGAGGCCCAGATGAGTGTTAGGTTTGCTGCCCAGGATCACAGAGCTGGTGAGAGTGAACCACAGCACAGCAGAGATAGCAAATCTACTTTCTCAAAGCAGATGAAGCACAGCTCTTGGGTAGTAAAGAAATTTGTCTGGGGTCTTTGGGAACTGGCCAGTAATTTATGATTAAGAGCTTTGGAAAGCCGTGTCTAAGTTCTGACCCAGGGAGAAAATGGAGGCTGCAGATATTGGACCAAATCTTCAGGAGGGCTGGAGACTACCGGTCAGTCATGCAGGCAGTATGTGACTGAGCCCAAATAAAATCTCTGGACAGCAAAGGCTTGGGTGAACTTCCTAGTTGGCAATACTGTCAACTCCCACACCACGAATGGAAGGAGGAAACACCATCCATGACTCCACGGGGAGAGGATGCCCAGAAGCATCACACGTGGACCTCTCCCAGACCTTGCCCTTGTGTCTCTACTCTTTTCTGGTTCTGCTTTGTGTCCTTTTGCTCTAATAAAATGGTAACCATAGGGTACAGTGCTTTCATGAGGTTTGTGAGTCATTCTAGTAAATTACTGAAATGGAGGGGTTGGTGGGAACCCCGGAACTTGCAGCTGGTGTCTTGTGGAGGACTGTGCCTTTCACGTGTGAAGTCTGGCTTGACTTAGGGTGGTTAGTGTCAGAAGTCAAAGCAGCTCCCTGTTCCACCATCTCCTATATTAAAGCACAGACACTGCAAGAGAAATCCCTGGAGCAGGGCCTTCAAGTCTTTGCCACCTGAACACTGGAAAAAAAGATCCTACAAGTGGGCATGTGTCCTGCTTCAGGGCAAGTGTACTGCTTCAGGGCAAGTGTACCCTGCACGACAGACTGAGGGGATCCAAGAGAGGGAAAGGGTTGGGCTACGAAATAAAGAAGTAGCTCCAAACGGGAGAAGCTCATGCAACAAGACCATTCCCTTCCTTCTCATCTCACTAGGGGCCCAGGAGGAAGGAAAAAGGGCAAGGGAATAGGTTAGAAAACTCATCCTATCCTCTCTCATTTAATTCAAGTCAAGAAAACACCTCCCACCTCTCTATTGGCCAGTGACCTCCACTTGGGGTCAAACAGAAGCATTTCCGATTCAGCAACCAAACTCAACACCCAATGTTCCTTCCAGAGGGCTTCACCTGCAGCTAATTAAATATTTAGATCTAACTTCCAATTTACAGAAAATTGAAGGCATTAGAGTAACGAGACCATGAGGAAGCAACTGGACCAATCTAAAAGGTGTCTATAGGAAAAGTGGGTTGGTCTCTTGAACCGAGTCAACGGAAAAAAAAAATAATGGGAGAGGGGAACTGTGGTAGGATTAAAAAGATGACTCATAACCAAATGCAGCCAGTGTTCCTTGATTTACATAAACTGGCAAGAAAGGACATGTGTGCCACAATCACAGAAATTTACACAGAGACTGCTTATCTTTAGATGATATTAAGTTAGTATTAATTATTTAGTTGTGATAATGGGATTGGGGCTAAGTTAGAGAACGTTATTTTCTACACATGCATAGAGAAACATTTAGAGGTAAGATGTCATGAAGTCTGTATCTCGAAATGCTTCGATGTTTTTGTTTTATAGTTTTGACGTTGGAGCCCTGTAATGAGTTACACAATTATATAACAAAATTAAAATTTACAAAATTTAAACTCCTAAAACCCAAAATGAATCTAACTGTAGTTCAAGTTGGCATGTTAATGACACAGAAAAGAATTAATTTAAGGGACTTTTAAAACCCAATATTTTGACTGTACATCCTAAGGACCAGAAAGAACAAAAAAATTTTACGTGAATTCAGTATTGCTACGAATAATGTTGGTATTGTCATCTTCAAGCATTAACAGAATTACTTTATTTGCTTTATCCCATTATTTACTATGTAATATATATTATTTATGTATAAGTATACATATATATACTTATTTATAGTTTTATGCACCTACACATTATAGAGCAAGTAACTGTAATAATGTCATCAGAAATCGAGGTTTTCAACGTAAGAAAAATGCGGATACAAATATAAAAACCAAAGAAGTAAAAACCCTATCATCTTAAAAATGAACTGGGGGATTTCCCTGGCAGTCCAGTGGTTAAGACTCTGCAATTCCACTGCAGGGGGGAACAGGTTCGATCCCTGGTCTGGGAAACAAGATATCACATGCTGCGGGGCGAAAAAATTACAAAAAAAAAAAAAAAGAACTGGACATTATCAGTATGAACTCATGTTTCATTTTTTTCTTAAAAAGTTCATATTCCTTGCCTTTGTTCTCTGAAAAGAAGAAGCACTGTTAACAGAGCAGTGAGCACTCTTCGTGACTAGACTGATGGTCTCTAAATACTATTTCCCATTAAAATGAACCAGGGCTTTTTGATGAAATGGCTGGTTCCAAGGCTTGGCAGAAAAGGTACAAGATGAGCCTGGAACATCTTTTTTTTTAATTTTTTTGTCATCTTTATTGCAGTATAATTGCTTTACAGTGGTCTGTTAGTTTCTGCTATATAACAAACAGAGTGAGCTATACATATATACGTATATGTAGAGTGAGTCACCTATATGTATACATATATCCCCATACGCCCTCGACTCGTGTCTCCCTCCCACCCCTCTAGGTGGCCACAAAGCACCGAGCTGAACTCCCTGTGCTATGCGGCTGCTTCCCACTAGCTATCTATTTTACATTTCGTAGTGTATATATGTCCATGCCAATCTCTCACTTCGTCCCAGCCACTCTCTCACTTTGTCCCAGCTTACCCTTCCCCCACCCTGTGTCCTCAAGTCCATTCTCTACGTGTGCCTTTATTCCTGTCCTGCCCCTAGGATCTTCAGAATCATTTTATTTTTTTAGATTCCATATATATGTGTTAACATACAGTATTTGTTTTTCCCTTTCTGACTTTCTTCACTCTGTATGACAGTCTCTAGGTCCATCCACCTCACTACAAATAACTCAATTTCGTTTCTTTTCATGGCTGAGTAATATTCCATTATATACATGTGCCACGTCTTCTTTATCTATTCATCTGTCGATGGACACTTAAGTTGCTTCCATGTCCTGGCTATTGTAAACAAAGCTGCAATGAACATTGTGGTACATGATACTTTTTGAATTATGGTTTTCTCAGGGTATATGCCCAGGAGTGGGATTGCTGGGTCATGTGGTAGTTCTACTTTTAGTTTTTTAAGGAACCTCCATACTGTTCTCCATAGTGGCTGTATAAATTACATTCCCCCCAACAGTACAAGAGGGTTCCCTTTTCTCCACACCCTCTCCAGCATTTATTGTTTGTAGATTTTTTGAAGATGTCCATTCTGACTGCTGTGAGGTTATACTTCATTGTAGTTTTGATTTGCATTTCTCTAATGGTTAGTGATGCTGGGCATCCTTTCATGTGTTTGTTGGCAGTCTGTATGTCTTCTTTGGAGAAATGTCTATTGAGGTCTTCTGCCCATTTTTGGGTTGGGTTGTTTGATTCACACTGAGCTGCATGAGCTGCTTGCACATTTTGGAGATTCATCCTTTGTCACTTGCTTTGTTTGCAAATATTTTCCCCAATTCTGAGCGTTGTCTTTTCGTCTTGCTTATGGTTTCTTTTGCTGTGTAAAGCTTTTAAGTTTCACTAGGTCCCATTTGTTTATTTTTGTTTTTACTTCTATTTCTCTAGGAGTTGGGTCAAAAAACACCTTGCTTTGATTTATGTCAGAGTGTTCTGCCTATGTTTTCCTCTAAGAGATTTATAGTGTCTGGCCTTACATTTAGGTCTTTAATCCATTTTGAGCTTATTTTTGTGTGTGGTGTTAGGGAGTGTTCTAATTTCATTATTTTACATGTAGCTGCCCAGTTTTCCCAGCACCACTTAATTGAAAAGGCTGTCTTTCCTCCACTGTATATTCTTGCCTACTTTATTAAACATCAGGTGACCATACGTGCGCAGATTTATCTCTGGGCTTTCTATCCTGTTCTATTGATCTATATTTCTGTTTTTGTGCCAGTACCATACTGTCTTTTTTTTTTTTTTTTTTTTTTTTTGCAGTATGTGGGCCTCTCACTTTCGTGGCCTCTCTTGCCGCAGAACACAGGTCCCAGATGCGCAGGCCCAACGGCCATGGCTCGTGGGCCCAGTCACTCCGCGGCACAAACCCATGTCCCCTGAATCGGCAGGCGGACTCTCAACCACTGTGCCACCAGGGAAGCCCCATACTGTCTTGATTACTGTAGCTTTGTAGTATAGTCTGAACTCAGGGAGCCTGATTCCTCCAGCTCTGTTTTTTTTTCTCAACATTGCCTTGACTATTTGGGTGTCTTTTGTGAAAGATTGTGAAATTTTTTGTTCTAGTTCTGTGAAAAATACCATTGGTGGTTTGATAGGGATTGTATTGAATCTGTAGACTGCTTTGGGTAGTATAGTCATTTTCACAATGTTGATTCTTCCAATCCAAGAACACGGTATATCTCTCCATCTGTCTGTATCGTCTTTAATTTCTTTCATCAGTGTCTTATAGTTTTCTGCATACAGGTCTTTTGTCTCCTTAGGTAAGTTTATTCCTAGGTATTTTATTCTTTTTGTTGCAATGGTAAATGGAAGTGTTTCCTTAATTTCTCTTTCAGATTTTTCATCGTTAGTGTATAGGAATGCAAGAAATTGCTGTGCGTTAATTTTGTATCCTGCTACTTTACCAAATTCACTAATTAGCTCTAGCAGTTTTCTGGTAGCATCTTTAGGATTCTCTATGTATAGTATCATGTCATCTGCAAACAGTGACAGCTTTACTTCTTCTTTTCCGATATGGATTCCTTTTATTTCTTTTTCTTCTCTGACTGCTGTAGCTAAAACTTCCAAAACATGTTGAATAAGAGTGGTGAGAGTGGGCAAACCTTGTCTTGCTCCTGATCTTTGTGGAAATGTTTTCCGTTTTTCACCATTGAGAATGATATTTGCTGTGGGTCTGTCACATATGTCCTTTACTATGTTGAGGTAAGTCCCCTCTATGCCTACATTCTGAAGGGTTATCATAAATGGGTGTTGAATTTTGTTGAAAGCTTCTTCTGCATCTATTGAGATGATCAAATGGTTTTTATCCTTCAATTTCTTAATATGGTATATCACATTGATTGATTTGCATATATTGAAGAATTCTTGCATTCCTGGGATAAACCCCACTTGATCACGGTTTGTGATCCTTTTAATGTGCTGTTGGATTCTGTTTGCCAGTATTTTGTTGAGGATTTTTGCATCTATGTTTATCAGTGATATCAGCCTGTAGTTTTCTTTTTGGGGGACATCTTTGTCTGGTTTTGGCATCAGGGTGATGATGGTGGCCTCATAGAATGAGTTTGGGAGTGTTCCTCCCTCTGCTATATTTTGGAAGAGTTTGAGAAGGGTAGGTGTTAGCCCCTCTCTAAATGTTAGAATTCACCTGTGAAACCATCTGGTCCTGGGCTTTTGTTTGTTGGAAGATTTTTAATCACAGTTTCAATTTCATTACTTGTGATTGGTCTGTTTATAGTTTCTATTTCTTCCTGGTTCAGGCTCGGAAGGTTGTGCTTTTCTAAGAACTTATCCATTTCTTCCAGGTTGTCCATTTTATTGTCATATAGTTGCTTGTAAGTAATCCCTCATGATCCTTTGTATTTCTGTAATGTCAGTTGTTACTTCTCCTTTTTCATTTTTAATTCTATTGAGTCTTTTCCCTTTTTTCCTTGATGAGTCTGGCTAATGGTTTATCAATTTTGTTTATCTTCTCAAAGAACCAGCTTTTAGTTTTATTGATCTTTGCTATTGATTCCTTCATTTCTTTTTCATTTATTTCTGATCTGATCTTTATGATTTCTTTCCTTCTGCTAACTTTGGGGTTCTTTTGCTCTTATTTCTCTAATTGCTTTAGGTGTAAGGTCAGGTTGTTTATTTGAGATGCTTCTTGTTTCTTGAGGTAGGAATTTATTGCTATAAACTTCCCTCTTAGAACTGCTTTTGCTGCATCCCATAGGCTTTGGGTTGTCGTGTTTTCATTGTCATTTATTTCTAGGTATTTTTTGATTTCCTCAGTGATCCCTTGGTTATTTAGTAGTGTAGTGTTTAGCTTCCGTGTGTATTTTTTACAGTTTTTTTTCCAGTAATTGATATCTAGTCTCATAGCATTGTAGTAGGAAAAGATACTTGACACAATTTCAATTTTCTTAAACTTACGAAGGCTTGATTTGTGACCCAAGATATGATCTATCCTGGTGAATGTTCCATGAGCATCTGAGATGAAAGTGTATTCTGCTGTTTTTGGATGGAATGACCTACAAATATTAATGAAGTCCCTCTTGTTTAATGTCATTTAAAGCTTGTGTTTCCCTATTTTTATTTTGGATGATCTGTCCATTGGTGAAAGTGGGGGGTTCAAGTCCCCTACTATGATTGTGTTACTGTCAATTTCCCCTTTTATGGCTGTTAGCATTTGCCTTATGTACTGAGGTGCTCCTATGTTGGGTGCATAAATATTTACAACTGTTATATCTTCTTCTTGGATTGATCCCTTGATCATTATGTAGTATCCTTCCTTGTCTCTTGTAATAGTCTTTATTTAAAAGTCTATTTTATCTATATGAGAATTGCTACTTCAGCTTTCCTTTGATTTCCATTTGCATGGAATATCTTTTTCCATCCCCTCACTTTCAATCTGTACGTGTCCCTAGGTCTGAAGTGGGTCTCTTGTAGACAGCATATATACGGGTCTTGTTTTTGTATCCATTCAGCCAGTCTATGTCTTTTGGTTGGAGCATTTAATCCATTTACATTTAAGGTAGTTATCAATATGTATGTTCCTATTACCATTTTCTTAACTGTTTTGGGTTTGTTATTGTAGGTCTTTTCCTTCTCTTGTGTTTCCTGCCTAGAGAAGTTCCTTTAGCATTTGTTGTAAAGCTGGTTTAGTGGTGCTGAATTCTCTTAGCTTTTGCTTGTCTGTAAAGGGTTTAATTTTTCCGTCGAATCTGAATGAGATCCTTGCTGGGTAGAGTAATCTTGGTTGGAGGTTTTTCCCTTTCATAACTTTAAATATGTCCTGCCACTCCCTTCTGGCTTGCAGAGTTTCTGCTGAGAAATCAGCTGTTAACCATATGGGGATTCCCTTGTATGTTATTTGTTGCTTCTCCCTTGCTACTTTTAATATTTTTCATTGTATTTAATTTTTGATAGTTTGATTATTATGTGTCTTGGCTTGTTTCTCCTTCGATTTATCCTGTATGGGACTCTCTGCACTTCCTGGACTTGATTGACTATTTCCTTTCCCATATTAGGGAAGTTTCAACTATAATCTCTTCAAATATTTTCTCAGTCCCTTTTTTTTTTTTTGGCGGTATGCAGGCTTCTCACTGTTGTGGCCTCTCCTGTTGCAGAGCACAGGCTCTGGACACGCAGGCCCGGTGGCCAAGGCTCACAGGTCCAACCGCTCCGCGGCATGTGGGATCTTCCCAGACCGGGGCACGAACCCATGTCCCCTGCATCGGCAGGTGGACTCTCAACCACTGTGCCACCAGGGAAGCCCTCAGTCCCTTTCTTTTACTTGTCTTCTTCTGGGACCCCTATAATTAGAATGTTGGTGCATTTAATGTTGTCCCAGAGGTCTGTGAGACTGTCCTTAATTCTTTTCATTCTTTTTTCTTTATTCTTCTCTGTGGTAGTTATTTCCACTTTTTTATCTTCCAGGTCACTTATCTGTTCTTCTGCCTCAGTTATTCTGCTATTAATTCCTTCTAGAGAATTTTTCATTTTATTTATTGTGTTGTTCATCGTTGTTTGTTTGCTCTTTAGTTCTTCTAGGTCCTTGTTAAATGTTTCTTGTGTTTTCTCCATTCTATTTCCGAGATTTTGGATCATTGTTACTATCATTACTCTGAATTCTTTTTCAGGTACATTGCCTATTTCCTCTTCATTTGTTTGGTCTGGTGGGGTTTTACGTTGCTCCTTTATCTGCTGTGTGTTTCTCTGTCTTCTCATTTTGCTTAACTTACTGTGTTTGGGGTCTCCTTTTCACAGGCTGCAGGTTCGTAGTTCCCTTTGTTTTTGGTGTCTTCTCCCAGTGCGTAATGTTGATTTAGTGGGTTGTGTAGGCTTCCTGGTGGAGGGGACTGGTGCGTGTGTTCTGGTGGATGGGACTGGATCTTGTCTTTCTGGTGGGCAGGGCCACCTCTGGTAGTGTGTTTTGGGGTGACTGTGAACTCAGAATGATTGTAGGCAGCCTCTCTGCTAATGGGTGGGGTTGTACTCCTGTCTTGCTAGTTGTTTGGCATGGGGTGTCCAGCACTGAAGCTTGCTGGTTGTTGGGTGGAGCTGAGTCTTAGCATTGAGAAGGAGATCTCTGGCAGAGCTCTCGCCGACTGATATTACGAGGGGCCAGGAGGTCTCTGGAGGAGTGATGTCCTAAACTCGGCTCTCCCACCTCAGAGGCTCAGGCCTGACACCCGGCAGGAGCACCAAGACCCTGTTAGCCACACGGCTTTTGGGAAGTCTGAGGTCTTCTGCCAGCGTTCAGTAGGTATTCTATAGGAGTTGTTCCACATGTAGATGTACTTCTGATGTATCTGTGGGGAGGAAGGTGATCTCCACATCTTATTCCCGTGCCATCTTGAAGGTCCTCCTGTTGCTCTACTTTTTATACTGTATTATTCACTTTTATTTAGTTTTTTGATTTTTGAACAAATTTTGAACTTGATATTTTTAGATAATTTAAGTCATTAACATATCTGCATTGCCCATTATTCCTATCACAATCACATACAGGTACCATCTGTACCTATAAATGGAGTTATGTGTTTTTTAGCCTGATTTCCTTATCCCTACTTTATAGGAACATATTTCTTTATAAATCTTGTATATTCCAGATATAAGATATGAAAGGGTTTAACAAGGCTTCTTTGTAGATTTATTTCATCAATTCCTTATCTAAAGCTTCATTTATTTACTTTTCTTCGGGCACATTTCCCAATGGCAAACGTCCTTTGAACAACACACTTCATCAATGCCCTGAGACAGCTTTAGCAGGTCCAGTCTCAGTCCTGTAGACGTTTCTGAATCCCAGGGTAATAGTCACTTGCAGTGTTCAGGTAGGGATCCTTGCCACGGCAGCCAGGAAAAGGCCCTGACCTTTGACCCGGCCTCCATTCAGGCTCTCTTACTCCCTCCTGGCTGCCCTGCCCCACTCCTCGGCTGGAGCCTGGAACATCTTAAATAAGGAAACTATCACAGACTACTGGAGTCATGTCAAAGGGACAAAGAAGCCAATACAAAGGGCCTTCACTGGCCAAAGGTAGGACTATTTGAGCCTAAACGAAAACTGCAGCGTTGTTCAACAGGTAAGGTATTTAAAATCTACCAGTGTAGAATGATACTGAAAACAAAAGCATTTTACTTTGCTGCTAGGGTATCAACTCATTGCTTGAAAAATTAGTAAATAAAGACAACAAATCAAGCTTTTTAATCTAATGTTCCCGTATAGATTGTATTTTATGGTAAACAAATAAAAATTCCAACTAATAAATTAATGTAGAAGGGATCATAGAACTAGAAAATGATTCTTTTTCAACCATCAAGTAAATGATGATTGTGAAATGAGAATTTATAATGGATTGACCCACTGGAAATCCGAACATCACACAAAGACAGACCAACAGGCATTACGTGCACAGCATCAATAATGGAGCATTTTTTTGCCAAATAATTGAACCTGAACCTGATCAAGCTGTTAGATCTGTCAATTTACAGGAATAGAGAGGACAGTGCAAAGTCACGGTATACAATTAGCTAACACCAGACTACAGAAAATTCTGCAGGACAAACCTTTTTCTTAACAAATAAATAAATACTAAGAAAACAAATAAATACTAAGAAAACAAAAAGAACAAGAGAGAAGTGTTAACGACAGACTTGAGAGACACAACCAGGACAAAGTGTGAGCGTTTGGAACCTAAATAAAAATGAATCAACTGTAGAAAAGAATTTATAAGACAGTCATGGAACTGGAACACTGATAATATTAGATGACATTGAAAGAATTATTCTTTTTTTTCAGGTGTGATAAGAATGATATTTTCGAGGTACACACTAAATTATTGACAAATGAAATGATTTTCTCCCTAGGATTTGCTTTAAATAATCAAGTGGGCCAGGGTGGGAGGACTAGGTGAAACAGGATTGGCCACTATATTATTATATTGTACACTATTAATAGTTGTACAAGCTGGATGACAGATACACAGGTGCTTATTATAATTCTCTTTCTAATTTCGTGTTTGTAAATCTCCATAAAACCTTTTTTATTCATTTTTGAAAAATGAAGGACTAAAAAAGTAACTAAAGAAGATGAACGCAAATATGACAAAATGTTAAAAAACTGTCAAGTTCTAAGTGATGGAAATACAGACGCTTACGTTTTCTGTATACTTGAAAATGTTCGTAATGGTAAACAAAATCGTAAAAGCACTTCAATCCAGCAAAGACTCAGCGCTAGGTCAGGTTACAAGGATTGTGAAATGTAGTTACAGACACCTAATGCTGGCATGGACCAGTAATGCCCTCAGAAAATTAAAAGCAAATGATAAAAAACCAAAAATGTTCAAACTCGAACTACTGGACTGGCCAAAAAGTTCGTTCAGGATTTTCTGTGTTATGGAAAAACCCAAAGGAACTTTCTGACCAAACCAATATTAAATTATTAAGGAAAAAGAAGGACCTAGAGAAAAATACTCCAGCTGAGAAAACAGTGACACATGCTTACTATACTTGCAACATAAAGGATCTCCAATTCAGAGTAAAGCCACAATACAATCAAATGGGAGGGGAGGTGTCTTACGATTTTATTTCAAGGCCTGATGACAATCAGAGAAAGATCCAGCTAGAACCATGTGCCCTAAGGCCTTAATACCTTAAGTGACAGGGGTATAAAAAGCAACCTCACAGAAGCTCAAACGTTTATGAATTGGAGTTATAAAACAAACCAAGGCAAAGCTAACAGGCTCCTTGCTACTCGGATACATTAACCAGCCTCTGGAATTAGCAACTACTGCAAAAGCATTGCTCTGTGACAGAATCCTAAGTACAGCATGGCCTCATGTTCCCTGGACCTAAGAAGGCTCTTTTCCATACCTGATGATGACACACTGGTTCTCTCTGTCAATGATCATGTTTCTGTACATATTATCTGCAAGAGCATAGATATGTGGTGGGTTTTCATACTGTGCCTGGAAAAGAAGAAAAAAAAAACAAAAAAACCATGGTCAGTTAGAGCAACACGTTACATTTCTTTTCTTGGCCTTGGAAATGAATATACCACTGTATAGTTCCAGTCTTAAAGGTTGCCTAATACAAGAATCATAACTTGCTAAGGTCATGAGGAGGTACACCTAAAGCAATGAAGATGGAATTTGGAAAGACTCTTCTGTAGGCCTATGTGTGATTCAACCTTCAGACATAACCATTGTCTTCAGATACTCCGAACCACACCCTTCCACCCAGCACACCTCTGTAGACCACATTCCATTTCTAAGTGTTTCTGAAGACATTTGGGCAACAGGTCTTAGGAGGGCCTTACTAAAAACCTGGATCTGACTGGTACTAATTCAGAATTTCTACAGTTTTTTTTTTTTTCTAAGAGGTAAGTTGAAGATCCTGGGACCCCACAGGAAATTAAGTGAGACTATATGAAAATAAGGAAAAAACTTAAAAACTTTCCATTAGAAGAAGGCAGGAGGTGTGGTTCTTTAAAGAGATAAACAGATTTGACCAGTTTGTCCCATCTCAGTATGGAAAAACAAAAAATCCTACCACACCAAGATAGCGGGTTTGTGCTTTTATCTCATGGGATATCTTAGCTATGCATAAATATAAATCCACCAATAAATTCACTGCGTCAGGATGACTGCAGCCCTGCTTCCTTCAGTTTCTTGGCACCACTTCCACCACTTCCTCAAAAATCACTAAAAAGAATAATACTTCATCTGGTGGAAAGCTGGAGGAAGAACACGCCTTAAATTTAAGACTATCTACCATAAAAGAGTGAAAAGAAAGCCAAGTCCAGAGGGAGAAGACATTCAGACTCTGTCTTGCCCTTCTCTGGTTCGCATCTCTAGAGTGGGGATAATAACGTCCATGGTACGCATCTCACAAGGTAACTGAGATGAAGGATGGGAAAGTAATTAGAAAAGGTAAGTAAGACGCAGCGGTAAAGCAGAATCTACTTAACCCAGCTTTGAGTCTTGTTACACAACAAGTTACTACAGTGTAAGGGGCCTGGCCCAGAAATTGCCACTCACTGCAAGCTCTGGTGGATCAGAGTGGAGCGACAAGGGGTGAGAGACTGCTCGACGCCTGCACAAATGGTAAGCACTGGTGTTTCCAGTGCCCACGGCTCCCCACATGTGAGCGGGGGGCTCAGAAAGGAAACTGCTCATGAGGGTCTAGCTTATTCCTGGGACTGATGGACTGAATAATTCTATACAGGGACAAAAATAATGTCATTGCTGCCTTCACCTCATAGTGAGAAGGGATGCGTAGATGGCACTGCAGGATAAGAGTCTTAAATTGTCTTCTTCCAGCCCAGACTGCTCAAATTATTATCTTTAATACCTCTTTGAAAACAGGGAAACAGGAAAAGAAAAGAGGATGAGGCACTGCTCTGGTGGTCCAGTGGTTAAGACTCCCAGCTTCCACTGCAGTGGGCACGGGTTCAATCCCTGGTTGGGGAACTAAGATCCTTCATGCTGTGCTGCGTGGCCAGAAAAAAAAAAAAAAAAAAAGGATGGAAAATAGAAGGAAATGGAGTAGAGAGAAAGCTATGAGCAGTGGAGGGAAAGGAGTGGGCAAGTCATTGCCCAATAAGGCTTCAAAGTCACTTAGCTAGTTATACTTGACCTCTGCACGTCACTTTTTAGTTTTCAAATTGGTTTCCCATCTATGGACTCATGGTACTTCTCAGCTACTGATGAGAATTATAGGGTAAGCATTTCCTCTACCTGATCTTCCCTTACGCTTGAAAGAAAGTCACTGAGACCTGACTTCAACTCCCAGCTTCAACACTCAATATATTCAAGTACTTTACCTCTCTGAGCTCCAGTTTCCTCATCTGTGAAATGGGGATGAAGAGTAATCCGTAGCCAGCATACAGGGCTGATTTATTATGGTTCCAAGTGTAACATAGTACCTGGCACTAAGTAAATACCGATTTTACAACATTCTGTTACCACTAGCAGTTAAAAATAAATATATATTAAAACTTCTAGGGCATATCTTTAAAGAGAACTCTTCAAAAAGATGAATGGTCTGAAAGGGACTCACGTAGCAATGCTTCACAGAGAAATGGGAAGAAACAACACGAATACACAGCACTTCCACCCACCCCGCTTTGGCTGTCATTGAGGACGCCAAGCCGGCTCCGTGCCTGCTGCCCCGGGGCCCTGCTGATCAGGGCGCCAGGGCAGGGCCCAGCCTCTACTGACAGTGTTTCCCTTGTGCTGGGCTTCCATAAAGGCAGCATTATCAAAGGTCTTTCGCGTGGCAGCCTCCTTCGGCTCCAGCTACCAGCACCATTCATCTGGCAACAACGGGGTGGGCTCTTGCTCTGGGTAAATTGCCTTCCACTTCAACTGATGAATTTGTGTGGGCTCCCTTTTGTTTGTTTTCCAGGGGTCAGGATTAATGAACGCTCTTGTGCTTCTGCTGGAAAGGAAAGAGGGAAGGAAAAAGATGCAGAGATGGGGAGGCCTGGGGAAGTGATGAGCCATGGGATGAAATATATTAATTAGGATTATGGATTCTATTTTGATCACACAACTGAAATGGCTATGGAGCTGGGTCTGAATAGAGATCAGGGTCACATTAATAAATGCAGTAATAAAAGATTCATTTTTCATGTTCCACTCATAGCCACAGCTTAAGTGATTTGCAGAGAAAAGTTCCCGTTGTCCTATTTATTTTTTTTTTACCGAGTAGTGTTTTTTTTTAGTCCTTAGAATTTTGTGACATATGTGGAAGGAGGAAGATGCCTGAAGCTGTAAGTCTTACATCCTGTTTAACTAATTTTGTATATAACGTTCCAATAATAATACTCCTATGCTTTTTTGAGCTGTACTCTGAAGAGCAGCACATTATTAAAAATCAAACAATGTCACCTACTTGCGTTTCCCCAATAAATAATTCATAATAAGAAAATGCAAATGTATTGCAAACTTCAATTGCCCATGCATCATAAAAGCCCCCAAACACTACAGTAATTTAAGTGGCATGTAACTTACCGCTCCTTGGTACATTTCAATTTCCTTTTCCCCAAAATATGGCATCTGCTTGAAAGGGTTGACTGAGATTAATACAGATCCTATATATGTCTGAGTTTAAATCCAGTTAAGGTCTATCATTAATCTTCATAGCTACACATTTTTTGAATTAAGCAACCAGATGTTATCAAGAATTCATAATGATTGTCCCAAGGAAAAGCTCACGTTTGTCTTCTAAAAGATTACAAATAAAGACAAAAGCAATTACCAACTAGCTCAGGTTTTGTTCTCCAGGAAGAGTAATTAACTTAATTACCTAAGTGTTACTAAAAGAAATCGTTATTTTAAGTGAATTGAAGCACATTCTTTCAAGACTGATGACATGCACAGCTAGGAAAAAACGAAACAAGTGACCAAGGAGTAAAAAGAGCAAATATTTTTTCCTTGGAAATTTCATGTCTCTTAGGTACACTAAAAACATATTCATTTACCTGTTTAACAAGTAGAGGGATATAAGATGAACTGAACAGTCCTGCTCTTTTTTTTTTTTAATCTATTTTTGGCTGCGTTGGGTCTTTGTTGCTACACACGGGCTTTCTCTAGTTGCGGCGAACGGGGGCTACTCTTCGTTGCAGTGCGTGGGCTTATTGCGGTGGCTTCTCTTGCTGCAGAGCATGGGCTCTAGGCACGCGGGCTTCAGTAGTTGTGGCACGTGGGCTCAGTAGCTGTGGCTCGCGGGCTCTAGAGCGCAGGCTCAGTAGTTGTGGTGCACGGGCTTCACTGCTCCGGGGCATGTGGGATCTTCCCGGACCAGGGAGTGAACCCATGTCCCCTGCATTGGCAGGTGGATTCTTAACCACTGCGCCACCAGGGAAGCCCCAGTCCTGCTCTTTTGAAGCTCTGGAGAGCTGAGTTGTTTCCATAAGTGGTATTCAGAGCAGAAAATTACAAACCCACATAGATCAGGTTTAGGGAAGAAGGTTTTATTTCTGTGTGGGAAATCCCAGAAGGCCCCGCAGAAGACAATGTGTTACATATGCCCCCAAAATGAAGTGTTACTATAACATACAAAATATTTCCATTTATCATTCAACAATCAACTAGTTTGAACTGGATGTCCACAACACGCCAGGCATTGTTACAGATGCAGAGATACAGCAGTGAACAAAATGGACAGAAGAGATAAAACTCCCTGCCTAGAGCCCGTGCTCCGCAACAAGAGAAGCCACCGCAATGAGAAGCACGTGCACTGCAACAAAGGGTGGCCCCCACTCGCCGCAACTAGAGAAAACCCATGCGCAGCAATGAAGACCCAATGCAGTGCAAAATAAATAAATTTAAAAAAAAAGAAAGAATGTAAAGCTATGAGATTTCCTCCTCCAAGGGTACATTTATATATTCACATATTAGGACCTGAGTGTCAAATAGAGCAGCACAGGGAATCTGGTCAGATTGCCTAGCTCCGCACACCCAGTTCTATTCTACTCTGACCTTGAGTCACATCTCTAAGCGGTGGTTATTGGACGATGGGGTAAATAGGACCTACTTGATAGGTTCGTTATGAGAATTAAATGAAACAGTATAAAATGCTCAGCACAATGTGTGATATGTAGTAGAGGCAATGTCCTTAATTCATACACTTCAGGATGCTCATTCTGTCACGTTAACATCTCTGGGATGCAGCGCTGGTATTATTATTGAACACAAATGAGCCAAGTGTGGAATGGATCATATAATATTTAAAAATTAATACTTATACATGAAAGTGAGAATAGGGTATGACTGGGTTGCAATTTTGCTTGCTTTTTCACTGAACAGAAAGAGCTTCAGAATTGAAAGGGCTGAACATGAAACAGTAGTAGACAAGATGGGGTCCATTTTCACTGCACATCCAGATACACCCAGCACTGCTCTGGGGTCAGGCCATGGCACTAAGAGAAAATGCAGATGAGACAGTGAATCATAGCCGAAAATCACTACAGAGTCACAGACGAAGGGCCAAGAGCAAACGTATTTCCAAGTGCCAAAGTCAGAGGAGGCCAACCACACGTCAGTGGGCTATTTTTTTTGAGGTAAAACTTAGAACGGATAAATTTATTGTTAGAATTATTAAGCAGGTCAGACGTCTTCATAGTGTTACAGCCAAGACTAAGTGTTGATGATAAAAACACTGATCGAACACATACATGTATACATGGCACTAATCTAAGCTCCTAATGACAATCCTGTTACTATTTTTTTCTTTTTTTTTTTGCGGTACGCGGGCCTCTCACTGTTGTGGCCTCTCCCATTGCGGAGCACAGGCTCCGGACGCGCAGGCTCAGTAGCCATGGCTCACGGGCCCAGCCGCTCCGCGGCATGTGGGATCTTCCCGGACCGGGGCACGAACCCGTGTCCCCTGCATCGGCAGGCGGACCCTCAACCGCTGTGCCACCAGGGAAGTCCCCTGTTACTATTTTAATCCTATTTTACTAGGAGGAAACCGAGGCATAGAGAAATCTTCAACATTCAAGAAGTACAGCACTGCTACGACCATATTCATTTCAGAAGTAGATGCCTATGCCTACCTCCATCCCCAAATAGGATCTTTCCATGGAGGATGGTGCTCCTTCCTTAGTTGTAAAGGGACTGCTGTGGATGTCACTTGTCCTAGATAAACCAATCCCTGCACTCAGAGAATAAAGAGCTGCCAGAGGACCCAAGCCAAAGGAATCACCAACCCAACCTTGTTCCCCAATAAATAAATCTAGATTGGGTTGCATAAGAGCTCCTATAGGTACCAACATTTAAAAATATTTCTTTATTTATTTTTGGCTGTGTTGGGTCTTCGTTGCTGCATGTGGGTTTTCTCTAGTTGCAGCGAGCGGGGGCTTCTCTTGTTGCAGAGCATGGGCTCTAGGTGCACAGGCTTCAGTAGTTGTGGCTCACGGGCTCTAGAGCACAGGCTCAGTAGTTGTGGCGCACGGGCTTAGTTGCTCCGTGGCATGTGGGATCTTCCTGGACCAGGGCTTGAACCCGTGTCCTCTGCAATGGCAGGTGATTCTTAACCACTCTGCCACCTGGGACGGTCAGGAACCAACATTTTTTTACTGTTAATAGTCTGCTATGTGAAAAGACATCTTGTAAAGTCTTGATTTTCACTAAGTAGTCTACATAAACTCTGGCAAGGAGACATTCAAAGAAAAAAACCTCTTTTGGAATATTCTAGGCCAATCCTGAATCCATGACTCAGATTGGAAGAGGGATCCAGTAAGGCTCTCGCGGGCGGTATTATTTGGGAGGACTCCTGAAAAATAAAGTTTGGTTTGAAATGAATAACGCTGTTCCTATCTAGCTACAAATTTACTTAAATCAGAATGGAGACAAGAGAATTTGATTTGGAAGTTAAAGGAAACAAATATGTTTTTCCCACCTGCTTGGGTCTGCAGAGACCTCAGCTACCTCCCTGACAGCACAGGTCATCTACTGGGTTGGGCCACTTCTCCAGGTAACTCTAATACTCACTCCCGCTCCCTGCTGCATAATTCAGGTGTGCCTTTGGAAACAGCTGTTCCGTCATTGTCTCCACCCACACGACCTTTAGCTGGAAAGGTGTGGCCCAAGGTTAATTCTCAAATTGTATGCAGATACACAAGGTTATGATTAAAAATTTAAAAAAAACGGAAATAAGATAAATGCCATCTTATTTAACAGCATATGCAAGACAGAAGGCAGCTAATAGATCTTTCATTGATTGTTTCCCAATTACTACTCTGTGGATCCTTGTACTTTCATCAATCTGCAGCAAGAATGACAAAAAGAGAAACAGTGCCCTGAATTTTTTATAAAACCCAATGTATTCAGTATAAAGGACCATCCTTTATTCTTACACTACTTCCTTTCTACTTTTTGGGTGTTAAAATATTCTTTCTTTTATGAAATGTGATGGTAGTGCAGCTCCTGTAAATTTGTTTTTAATGGTCTTATAAGGCAAGGTTAAGAGTTTAATGGTTTTTTTTAAAAAAAAAAAAATTTAAATAGCCAGTGAATTCCCCCAAACTGCCCACACGGATGTAGTCGACCTGCCCAGACTCATCACTGAGGTGGGGCAGGGAGGTGAGGTGATTTGCATGAAGTCACATATGTGGAGACGACAGAGCTGGAACTTGAGCCCCTGGCTCCGGACACCAGACTCACGTTCATCTCACTGCAGTGGCTGCCCCCCAACATGAACTGATGGCCAAGGGTCAAACCTCATTCAAATCAATGGCGCTGCCCTGAGCTCCGGTTGCTCTGGCACAAGTGTCTTAACTCCTAATTCAAGGGCTGAAAATGCCAAGCACACTTGAGCATGTGGTCTTTGAGGAAAAACAAGTTTGGAGAAAGTTGGACCAAATGAGCATGGAGTGCTTTGTACAGGAACTATTTTTGTCAGCCAAGTGGCTATAAATGATATCTCACCAAGCAGAGGGAAAATACTGCAAGGTTTCCCTCCTATATTTTAGAATGTAATTGTAAGAAGTGTGGAAACACTCAAAAAAAAATAGATAGTAAATGAAACCTTCCTCGTCTTAGGATAAATAGCTGAAAAAAATGGGTTTTTGTTGGTTAACAGTGTTCGCATTTTCCAAGTAGATTTTTTTTCTAATGTGGAACAAAGAAATGTTCAGTCAGCCTGAATGCATTAACAATTGATTGTTCCAAATGCTGACCTTCAGTACGAAACAATGTGCTGCTATTAGATGTAGAATAGGTAAAATGAGCATTTTTATAACTTAACCTAAAGGCGAATCTCTTCTTGTCTTAACTATTAAGCTTAGGAGAGAGAGGGGGAAAAACTCATTCAAAATAATGCTACTCTATCATAACATTCCCTTGGCATTGAACTTATAAAGGAGGCTTCTATCACTTATCAGAGGAAAAGATTCACAGTTAGACCCTTGGTATTATTTCATAAACATCCAACAGAGCCATCAAGCTTCCTCAAAGCTGAAAGCTGCTCTGTGCTATTGCCGGAAAGCACGCTGATGCCGAGTTTCTCATATACTGAGTGGGCAGAGGTTTCTACAACACGAAGTCTATTAGTGGTCAACTAACTCATTTCCTTGGAAGAACACACGATTAGTCAGTCATTGATTCAAAGACATTAATTCAAAGGCTGGGAATCAGCCCCCTCTCTGTGAGTCACTTTAAAATTCTGCTGTCTGAATATAAAAAGCGAGTCATCATAGTCAACAAACTTTCAATGAACATCTACTATAATGCACCATGCCAAGAATTATGCAGGAAACTAAGAAATAAACAAGGCAGGATGATGCTAAAATTAACAAGAAAGCACATGTATGTATAGATATGTTTATATGTGAGTAAATTGAAAAATATACAACAGGTTAATAGGAACAAACCTTATATGGTGGGATAGCAGGGGATTTTAATGTTCTCCTTTCTAGTTAACTGCATTTTGTAAATCGTGTTAAATGAACACATATTGCTTTAAAGTGCTTTTTAAACTTTGCTTTTTAAAAGGTATAGAAGACATAGTCCCTGTTCTTAGGAGTTTCTAGTGTTTTAGGGGTAAACACGA
Organism: Aethalodelphis obliquidens; assembly: GCF_003676395.1. Classification (NCBI taxonomy): domain Eukaryota; kingdom Metazoa; phylum Chordata; class Mammalia; order Artiodactyla; family Delphinidae; genus Aethalodelphis; species Aethalodelphis obliquidens. The sequence goes on from NW_020837970.1 coordinate 6,571,800, forward strand.
TCTGTACGGAGAAAAGTGAGTCTGTCTAGGTTGATGATGGGCTGGCTGCTGATAACGACTGACATATTTTTCTTTTCTTACCCAGCTGATCAAAAACCATGCCTATAGGGCTTCCCTAGTGGCGCAGTAGTTAAGAATCTGCCTGCCAACGCAGGGGACACGAGTTCAAGCCCTGGGCTGGGAAGATCCCACATGCTGTGGAGCAACTAAGCCCGTGCGCCACAACTACTGAGCCTGCGCTCTAGAGCCTGCGAGCCACAACTACTGAGCCCGTGTGCCACAACTACTGAAGTCCGTGCACCTAGAGCCCGTGCTCCGCAGCAAGAGAAGCCACCGCGATGAGAAGCCCGTACACCGCAACGAAGAGTAGCTCCCGCTCGTTGCAACCAGAGAAAGCCCGTGTGTAGCAACGAAGATCCAACGCAGCCAAAATTAAATAAAATAAAATTTTTTAAAAGAACAAACCATGCCTATGTAAATAATGTAATAAACTGAGTCCACGTTCTAAGAACATTCCAATGAATAATGAGTTCAACTACATCCACCGGAAATGAGTCTTCTATGGGCTTGTCAATAAACCAATCCTCCATTGAAAAGCTTCTATGGGGCTTCCCTGGTGGCGCAGTGGCTAAGAATCCGCCTGCCAATGCAGTGGACACGGGTTTGAGCCCTGGTCCGGGAAATTCCTACATGCTGCAGAGCAGCTAAGCCCGTGCACCACAACTAATGAGCCTGTACTCTAGAGCTCTCGAGCCACAACTACTGAGCCTGAGTGCCACAACTACTGAAGCCCGTGCACCTAGAGCCCGTGCTCCACAACAAGAGAAGCCACCGCTGTGAGAAACCTGCGCACCGCAATGAAGAGTAGCCCCCACTCGCGGCAACTAGAGAAAAGCCTGTGTGCAGCAACGAAGACCCAACACATCCAAAAATAAAATTAATAAAATAAAATTAATTAAAAATTAAGAAAAAATAAAATAAATAAATAAAAGCTTCTATGGTAAAATGCATTTGAATGTCCAATAAGCAACTTTATCATTGAAGTTTTGGAACAGAATTCAGAAATACGGCAGGGGGTTTCCCTGGTGGCGCAGTGGTTGAGAGTCCGCCTGCCAATGCAGGGGACACGTGTTTGTGCCCCAGTCCGGGAAGATCCCACGTGCCACGGAGCAGCTGGGCCCGTGAGCCGTGGCCGCTGAGCCTGCGCGTCCGGAGCCTGTGCTCCGCAACGGGAGAGGCCACAAGAGTGAGAGGCCCGTGTACTGCAAAAAAAAAAAGAAATATGGGAGGAACTTATACACTTGCCTTAGTGTACGATAACAATAACTAACGCTTACTTTGTACTCACTGCACTCATCATTTCATTTTACCCTACAACAGCCTCATGTGGGAGGTTTTATCATCACTCCCATTTCACAGGTGAGGAAATCAAGGAACACAGATCACAAAACTCGTGGAAGGTCACCAAGCTCACGCAGATTAAAGCTCGAAGCCAGTCTGTCCAGATTCATCCCAACTCTTCCTGATCCGTCATCGGCCAGTTTCCGTGTGCCTTAGGTCTTGCACATAAAAGTGATTACAACCTTTTAATAGATGATAAGCCCAGATAAAGTGAGCATATTTCAATTTTTTGACCAAATAAAATGAGAACTTAAAACCGAATAAAACTGCGTTCATACAATTAAAGGAAGCTCTGTGCAGGTATCTAGGAGTCAACAAATGTCTTCTGCAAAGGATCAGAGAATAGTTTAGGCTTTGCGCATCATAGGGTCTGTTGCAAATACTCAACTCTACCATAGTAGCGTAAAAGCAGCCACAGACGGTAAGTAAACCAACAAGCATGGCTATGCTCCAATAGAATCCTGTGGTGGGTGGGATTCTGTGTTTAGGCAGCGGGCTTCCACACCTGATCAAGATGCTATTATAACGTGGCTAATGAATCCAAATCTATCTATTAATGCTTAAAAGCAGAGGTTGAGGGATTTAACTACCCAGATATTTGGAAAAACTTCCTGTGGTAAACAAGAAACAGCACAGTATTGGTTAGAACCCTCCAAGTGCCTTGGAATAATGTCTACCAGTATTAACCCCTGGTGAGTTGAACTCCCTCCTCACCAATGATAGCATAGGCAGTCCCTGCAGAAGTACTGCTGCATTGCTACGGGTGCTTTTACCTAAGAGTCAAAGGAGTGGTGTAAATAATAAACAGAAGCTACGAATGTGAAAACTTAACCTTCCCAAGGTTTGGGGGTTAAAATCTAAAATGTATGTTATGATAGCTGCAAAGACTCCGCTTGGAATGATCATCCAGAACGTCATACCTTCAGAAGCCACCAAGAGCATCACGGTTAACTTTCTGGTACTACTATATAGATTTTCACAGACCCTTGCTTATCTATAACCAACTCCACAGTAATTCTATTAAAAGAACTTTACATAGTTGCACCAAACAGAACTCCTGAATCCTGTAGGAACTTAAGCAACTATCACAGTTCTCTGTTTATAATGAAGTCAACACACATTTGAATCAAATTTCCATTCTGAATTTTTTAAAGTCCTACCAAAAAAAATGGTATCTGGCAAGCTAAAACTGAAACATAAAGAACTCAAGAATATCAGACATTTTCAACAGTTCATCTTCACTTCTCTCTCATGTTTCTTTTCATGAACATAAGAATGCAGAAAAACTGGCAAAATGGCATATTTTTTTGCACGAGGCAATCTTTTTTAAACCTTTTAAGTCTGGACTTAACTGTCTCTGCTTTGCAATCAGGGAGCGCTATCGACAGAATTCTGCAGACCAGGACATTCTCTAGGAAGAGCAGAGGTTTTAGACACCACGTGCGTGGCTAGAGCACTTCAAAGGTACAGTGCCATTGATTGAAATAGAGGAATACTGGCTGCATCCTTTTTTTTTCTGGCCACACGGCGCGGCATGTGGGATCTTAGTTCCCTGACCAGGAATGGAACCCGTGCCCCCTGCAGTGGAAGCACGGAGTCTTAACCGCCAGGGAAGTCCCTGGCTCCATCTTGCTTTTGTGAAATGCCAGGGGAAAACTTTGGCACCATCTCTGCCCTTCCTACAGCCTGGACCAAGGGACAGAAAGTACAAAACCACATTCTGCAATGGTGAAGATGACTTGAGCATATAGTGTCAGTTCAGAATTTCAGATGTATCTCTTATACTAGGATGGACATGTCATCTCACTTAGAAATGTCCAAAGAAACCAATAAAGGATACAAAAATGTAGTCGTCCATGTATCTCTTCTTTAGATTCTCCACGATGGCATTCTCTGTGATCTTGGAGAGCAACACCATGTCATCCACGCCACTGTGCTTGACGTTGTGGCTCTGCCAGTGGTAGCGGTAGGCACCTTTGCTTCCCTGCAAACAGAGAACACACAGTTAGGAGGATGGTTTCTTTTCTCCTGGAGGAAAAAAAAAGCGTCACTGAGTTCCCAAATAGTCCTTATATCAAATGAGAATGAGCAAAGCAAACAAAGATCTTGCTATCAACAGATCTGGATTCAGATTTCCGCTTTGCCACCTAAGCGAAGTGGGGAAAAGTGATCTAAGCTTTTGTGTCACTTAGGCTTTTGTCTCTGTAAAAATGGGAGAAATAAGACCCAGTTCATAGAGTTGCGGTAAGGATTAAATAAAACGACGTGTAAAGCACCAAGCGGTATCCAGAGTACAGCACAGTAAATGATCAACGGGCTTGGATAATTCCTTCAACCTTATTGTTTTGTAGAATTGACTGGTAAAATAAGCAATGAAACAGAAACGTTCTAGACTTGGCTTGCAAATTATATGACGGAACTCAGAAGTGGAAAGAATATGTATCCCACAATGGCTAGGTCCCACTGTCATAATTTCTCAAGCCATCTGAACTGCTTTCCATCCATGAACTTCCCACTGTCGATGTAATACTGGCCTTCCACAATCAAAAGATAAGCTACATTTTTTACCCTGATCACTGCTATATTAACAAGGAAATGGACAGGACGGCCTCGACACGCTCACAGAACACGCTACGCACAGAAGAACCTCGTCTGATCTCACAGCTCCCTTGGACAGGTAGAGCCCTTGTCTGCTTACTGGATTTGCAACTTAACACCACGGGTGGCCTCTGAGCATCCTGTGGCCCGCAGGGCTTCCTATCACTTGGCATTTCTGCAGTGGGATCCCCCATGGGTTGGACTACGTGCCAAGTCCTGGAGCTAAGGGCAGATGGGAGCCCCATTGTGGCTGCATTTGGGGAGCTCATGGTCTCCTGAAGGACGTGAGAGATAGCCACCAAATGATTCATCATTTGTGCGTCAGCAACAGTCAACACGTAAACGCAGGTAAAATGGGTGTTCCAGCAGTGGGTGGAGACTCCTTTGTCCCAGGAGAGACAGAAATCACTTCCTGGAGAAGGTGCCATGTGAAGTGGACGTAAAATATTTTGAATTTGCCAGACAAGACTAGACAAGGAAGGATATTCATTATAATTTACACTCACGGTGCAAAAAAAAAAAAAAGCCAATACACATGAAATAATGACAAATGATACATGGCAAGATATTAGAAGACTCTCCCTTCCCTTCAAGCTCTCCATGCATCCTACTGGACATGTCACACACTGGACAAGCATGGTGGGCATTGAATCAAGCAAGACTGGCTCCTCTCCCTCCTCAGGAGTTTACTTTTTTTTTTTGCGGTACGCGGGCCTCTCACTGTTGTGGCCTCTCCCGTTGCGGAGCACAGGCTCCGGACGCGCAGGCTCAGCGGCCACGGCTCACGGGCCCAGCCACTCCGCGGCACGTGGGATCTTCCCAGACCGGGGCACGAACCCGTGTCCCCTGCATCGGCAGGCGGACTCTCAACCACTGCGCCACCAGGGAAGCCCAGGAGTTTACTTTTGAGAGGAGTCTGGATAAAGGAGAAAAAATTTCTGAATTAGGGTATCTAGAAAGGCCACCTGCTCAAACGTCAAAACTAGGATGAGAAAAGGCAATAGGCTCTTTGAGAGCAGGGGAAGGTGGAAGGAAACAAGATAAATAACATTTTAAATTTCACTTTAAAAAACTGTTTAATGCTTTCCCTGCAGGAGACACGTGCCCTTTGAAATGGCAAAATCTAAGAAGCTCTGGGAAAGCAATTATTAAAAAACCAGCCAAGGAAGGGGCCACCATTGGAAAAGCATAGTGCGATGGGTTCAACCTCCAGAAAGGAGCCACCCTTTCTGGAAAGCTTGCCACCCAGGCTGCCTTACAGACGGAAACTGTTTATATGATAAATTGGACTTTCTCAGAACCACACGCAGCATCAGTTCCTCAATCAGTTCCAAAATTACCTCAAACCTCACCACTCCTTATTCTTGAGGCAAAGCACAAAGCACTGGCCACAGCATGACTCACTGGATCTCAATGGAAGAGTTGAGAGATCTCAATCTCCACCTTCTATTTCCACCCAGATAAAGATTCCTGGAGACTCCTCCCCTCCTCCACCCTCCCTGCTTTCCCAGCTTGAATACTCTTTCTGGGCACCTGCAAAAATTACTCTGCATAGAAAACTAGGGTCCTGGAGTAACTAGCCAGTAGGTGTGTGCGTTTGTTTCTTTTTTACCCCAATAAATATCTACCTACTTAAAAGAGGGCAAAAATATTATTTTCTCTTTAAAAATGTAAGCAGTTGAACAAAACAGAAGGACTACTAATAAGCTGTTATTTAACATGTGCAAAGGACAAGAAATGTAGGGGCTCCGTGTCATAGTGTATGTGTTTGTACTGATCCACAGAAATGCCTTCTCAAGGTAACCCAAGTCCATCTTGGTGCCCAATCCAACTGTCTTTTCTCTCTCTCACTGCAGTGTGATACATTACTGTCTGTCCCATCTCAAAGGTAGTGTCTTCTTCCTAACAGCAGTTACTCCCCAGTGCAACAGGGCTCCTCGTGGAGTGCATTGATTCTCATCGTCTCAAATATCCCTCCGCACAAAAAAGTCCCCGGCTGGGTCTCCAGACTTCTATCTACAAGAGGGTAAGGAACCAATAGGATACCTGACAGTTACTATAAGCAAGGCAATGAGCCATTTGATTTGAGGCAATTGCTTTTTTGCTCTTCCAAACAACCCTATGAGAGAGGGGTTAACATTCCCATGCTACATGCAAGGAAACAGACGCCCCAAGCAGTAAGTAGCAAAGGCAAGATGCGAACCAAAGTCTCTATGATTATGAACTCATTCAAACATCACGGGTTCTTCACACTTTCTCCCTAGTGACTTACTGGATATTTCCACATGTTATGTTTAAATGGCAACAGAATGCCATTTATCTGAATTCATCACTAAAAAGACAAACAGTTGGAGGGTCCTCCGTATCCACGGGTTCTGCATCCGCGGATTCCCAACCATACATCGCAGATAAGAAGGGCTGACTGTATGATGCCATTTTATATAAGGGACTTGAGCATCCAGGGATTTTGGTATCCACAGCGGTCCTGGAACCAATCCCCTGTGGATACAAAGGGAAGACTATACAATTTTTGTTAATGGCCACCTTCTCTTAGCATCAAAGACTAAAACACTGGAGCTATTTTTCACCTGACATATTTCCTATAACCAATTTGGTCACAAATCTCTCTCTCTCCCCCACTTCCTCCCAGGCTATTATAGTTATATATGGGAACTCATTCAATCTTCACAATCATCTCCTATACTATGTATTATCTCTATGTTACTGATTTTAAAAAAAAAAAAAAGTAAATCACCCAAGGTCTTCTAATTGCAGTTCCTGTCTTTAGTGACCCCCACCCTTACTATGCTTTTCTCCTCCCCCTTCTCCATCCCCCCTGCCCCGCCCCCCGAAATTCAAATGCAGTAAAGGGAAGGAGGGAAAATAGCTAGGGATGCTGGGAGCACCTTAGAGCCTTTCAGGGAAGGCTGACCCGTCCTTGGCAATCCACAGAACCCACCCATAGGCAGATGAAAGCTGGGACAGGGCTGGGCTGGGCAGTTCTAGCGGAGGGTGAGAACCGGATCCGGGAAGCTGGAAATGAAACAAGGATGCATAGGCTTTCATCCCAACCCACGGAAGCTTCGAAGTTCCCCACAGTGAAAAAGAACAACTGTTTAATGTTTTTCTATAGGGGACCACAGTGTTTGATCATAGTGTGACTTTCCCAGAAGCCTTCCTTGGAACACAGCCACTGACAGAGAATAAGTGGGGAACACAGTGGGAAACGGTTATCACCTTACAACCCTAGACCAGGGTCCCCAACCCCCGGGGGGCGGCAGACCAGTAAGGGGTCGCACAGCAGGAGGTGAGCAGCAGGTGAGCGAGCGAAGCTTCATATGCTGCTCCCCATGCTTGCATTACCACCTGACCCATCTCCCCCAGCATCCCCCCTCCCCACCCCTCCCCCTCCCCTCCCCGTCCCCTCCTCCTCCCCTCCCCACCATCCCCACCCCCATCCCCCCACCCCTACCCTTCCCCATCCTCCCCCTCCCCCCTTGGAAAAATTGTCTTGCACGGAAACCGGTCCCTGGTGCCAAAAAGGTTGGGGACCGCTGCCCTAGACAATGTCCTCAGAAGCTGAAAGTTGCCTTCAGACCACAAACTACTGTCCTAGAATTGTGTGGACAAGAATGGTGTTCCTGGGGCAAATAACCTGGACTTCTTTGCTTCTTCCTCCTGCCCCTGACTGGGAGGGTAGGGGCAGGATGGGCTGCCACGCCTGCTGGGAAGACGACCCGAGGGACAGAGACTTCCCCATCTGTGTGAGGAGGTACTTTTCCTCAGATGACAGAAGTCCAGTTTACCAGGCTAGCACCTCAGTGAGACTCCACTTCCTTCTCTTCTGTGGGCTTTTTGGATGGGGTAACTCCTTTTAGTTTCCCCACCAAAAAATGGTAACATTTTAAACAAGTAGGGGCACTCAGCAAGGTATTTCATTTCCCAACAGTTCCTGGTAAGTGAAGCGACGCCGTACAAAGGACGGAAAATGGCTGCTAATGTGCCAGCTAAGAAATGATAATAATAATAATAACAATGATAATGATGATGATGATAAAATTTACTCTTAGCCCTGACAATGATTACAAATTACGAAAGAGATACTTCTCACTAGGTAAACATTGAGTGCAGACTTTCTCTGGTCCACAGTTACTTCCTAATGATGAAACAGTTGATTAAAAAGCATGGATTCACGTGCAAGTTCTAAAACGTCGGGTATGCGCACATCCACTTAACGGCCCCGGTGTACCCCTCACAATGAAGGGGTGGCCCCAAGACACAGGGGTACCTCACGCTGGGGAAGAACCCGGTCACTGATTTTATTTTATTTATTTATTTATTTATTTGCGGCACGCGGGCCTCTCACTGTTGCGGCCTCTCCCGTTGCGGAGCACAGGCTCCGGTCGCGCAGGCTCAGCGGCCATGGCTCACGGGCCCAGCCGCTCCGCGGCACGTGGGATCTTCCCGGACCGGGGCACGAACCCGTGTCCCCTGCATCGGCAGGCAGACTCTCAACCACTGCGCCACCAGGGAAGCCCCCGGTCACTGATTTTAAAAGCAGAAGCGTCATGAACTGGTGTGTGTTTAGCAGGGTGGGGACTAGGGTGAGCAAAGGGGAGTCAGCGCACGAAAGCAGGCACTGTTGTCTCCTGAAAGCCAACCTCCACTCCCACGGAGAGGGCCCCAGGGCAGTCCTGCCCACAGCCAGGGCTCTGCACATACTCTCACTAGTGTCTCTGAGCATTCTCCTTCCTTGGTTCATCCCGGAGAGAGGAGACGACCATATACTGGGTAACTACACTTCTTCATACGTCCTTCAGACGCCCAGGAAAGGGAGGCCATCAAATGTGCTGGGTAAACACAACAGGCTCAGTGTTGGGCAGGGCCTGGGGAAGGAGTGGCCATAAACGCCCTTACCCTCTTGTAGAAAGAATACACAGCACAGTATCTTTAGACAGTCATGTGGAAATAGGGATCAAAACTTCAGTCACCAGGGCTTCCCTGGTGGCACAGTGCTTGAGAGTCTGCCTGCCGATGCAGGGGACACGGGTTCGTGCCCCGGTCCGGGAAGATCCCACATGCTGCGGAGCGGCTGGACCCACGAGCCATGGCCGCTGAGCCTGCGCGTCCGGAGCCTGTGCTCCGCAACGGGAGAGGCCACAAGTGAGAGGCCCGCGTACCGCAAAAAAAAAAAAAAAAAAAAAAAAAACAACACTTCAGTCACGGGACTTCCCTGGTGGTCCAGTGGTTAAGACTCCGAGCTCCCAAGGCAGGGGGCCCAGGTTTGATTCCTGCTCAGGGAACTAGATCCCACATGCTGCAACTAAGACCCTGCACAGCCAAATTAATAAATAAATAAATAATAAAAAAAAAAAAAAAGAACTTCAGTCACACAGACCAATATATAAACTGTTAACTAAACTAAATAAAAATAAAATGCATACCCTCTTTGATCCAGCCATTTTATTTTTAGGAATTTACCTCAAGATCTACCAAGGATGCCAAGATGTAAGTAGAAGGTTGCTCACTGTAACAAAGTCTGTAATGAGGAAAACTGGACATATGGATTAGAGACCGATTACAACATGGCACTCCCTGCAGGTGTTCCACACGGTCATTGAAAGCAATCTGCCTGTGCTGACTTGGAAGATCTTCAAGATCCCCAGTTTCATGAAAATAGCAGTCAATACGTGGATTTAGTATTCAAGGACTGCTCTTACCTAAACTTTTTAAAACATATGTGTTGGGACTTCCCTGGCGGTCCAGTGGTTAAGACTTTGCCTTCCAATGCAGGGGGTGCGGGTTTGATCCCTGGTTGGGGAGCTAAGATCCCACATGCCTCGCGGCCAAAAAACCAAAACATAAAACAGAAGCAATATTGTAACAAATTCAATAAAAGACTTTAAAAAAATAAAGGACATCAAAAAAAGTCTTTAGGGCTTCCCTGGTGGCACAGTGGTTGAGAATCCGCCTGCCCGCCTGCAGGGGACACGGGTTTGAGCCCTGGTCCAGGAAGATCCCACATGCCGTGGAGCAACTACGCCTGCGCACCACAACTACTGAGCCTGTGCTCTAGAGCCCGCGAGCTGCAACTACTGAGCCCACGTGCCACAACTACTGAAGCCCGCCCGCCTAGAGCTCACGCTCCGCAGCAAGAGAAGCCACCATCGTGAGAAGCCCAAGCACCGCAACAGAGAGTAGCCCCCGCTCGCCACAACTAGAGAAAGCCACGTGCAGCAACGAAGACCCAAAGCAGCCAAAAATAAATAAATAAATTTTATTTAAAAAAAAAAATCTTTAAAAAAATTTAAAAAAAAAAGACGTGTTATAATTGTTTTCTTGAAAGATACACAAGGTTCCATTGGGGAGAAGGCCTGGGGTTTGGGGAGAAAGGTGACTTTTACTCTCCATTTTAAACTTTGCTGCACAGTTTACTTTTTTATTGCTGTTTTAAACCATATGAATGTTAGTAAAATTTAAAAATAAATAGAAATGTTGAATATGATGCCAATACTATCAAGCATTTTCTGGAGGTGATGATTTCTGGAAAACCTGGGACTCAAATGTCCCCAATGTTGTAAGCGTATCACCGCAAAAGGCAGATAGACCATATTCTTATTGTCAACAATGGACAATGGGTAATGCTCTGGCCTGACGAGCTGAGCTTGTTTTTTAATGGGATTTTCTGTCCCAGTGAGTCGTAACAGGAAAGGCTTGGAACTATCTGTTAGACATTCATCTTTTAATCGACAGTCTGGGTATTCTACCTTTAGCAGTTCTGCTGTTTGCCTGGAATGAAACACTTCCATTGCAAACGATGGGAAAAAAAAAAAAAATCAACCATAAATATTTGTTTGTCTACGTGCCGGGCATAGTAAGCCAGCATTGGGCTTGCAATGTGTTTCAACTTTATGGAACTTAGACCCCCCACTATTTTGGTGGTATGAAGATGGATGTCTGAAGCAAGCATTTGTGGGTGCTGAGCTGCAGTGAACAGAGTGCAAGGAAGGGGTGTTTCTGGAAGAGGTGGAGGGTAGGAGTGGGAGTGTGCAGTCAGAAGCCCACAAACACCCCTATTCCCCTCAACCTTTAAGGTAAATGGAACTGACTTTTACTGAAACCATAAATATACACCAAAGCTTTACAGCTCATTGAATTCTCACAACACCTGCACGACATGAATATTACAATCGCACTGTCACTATTTTACAAATGGGTAAAGTGAGGTCTGGGATTATAATGTACCACGTTGCCTCTGCTCGGAGGGGCTGGGGATGGAAAAGTACATGCGGGGCTGGCACACAAAGCAGGAGCACAGGAGGCTCAGTGAATGTAGAGGATGTGTTTATTGGTCTCAGTCACGTAGGTACATGTGACCTGATCAAAAGTTGAATATTTGTGTAGCATTTCCATATACATGGCCTCAGTTAATCCCTGGGACAAAGGGCCAGCGCCGAGACTTGTCATCAGGACTTCTGACTTTCTTTTCTTTGCTCTTTCTGCTACACCACAGCTCACTTCCGATACCATTATCAAGGCCAAGTGTAGACACTGGCTCCAGGATCACTAGATCCAGTGGTTTCTAAGCCAGGGTTGGCTAGAGTCACCCTTCCTGGAAGTGACTAGAGCAAACCTGATTTATCATCTAACCCGAGACACTCTGCGTGCAGAAGGGGGTGTCGTTAATAATAAAGCTGGAACAAGAGGCATCAACTGGGACTGTCTCAGGCCGCATGGTTGTATCTGTGACCAGCTTGATCCCAGAAAAGTTATGGGCAGCTCTCAAAGACCAGCCCTCCCAGCAAGATCCTCAGGGTCTCCCACAAACCACTCAGCTTCTCTGAGGCTCTCGGGGCCTCTCAGCAGCCTGCTCAGGAGAAGGAGGTTCCTGACACTACATTGCCCCCAGGGGACAATCATACCAACCCCCAATCCCTCTAGGGGTAGAGTTGGTTTGACATGATGACATGATGACATGATCTGGGGGCAAAGTGTGGATGGTACACACCAGGCTGGCAACACTGGCTGGACTAATTGATTGGGGGAAGGAAAAAAGGTTTGGGGGAAAAAAAAAAAAAAAAAAACAAGAGATGGTCAGGAGCCCAAATTTGGTTTTAATTGCATATGTGATATTATTTGTATAAAACGATATCTCTATGTGACAATCCAGTTGTTAAAATGATGCAGTTATTTATCTAAGTGTACTTTCTGTAGGGTTTTATTTCTCTGCTGAGTAAATATTTATGAAATGTGCACACACATATACAGTTCTTTTCAGTGAAAAAGAAACTAGATCAAATACTTTGTACAATGAAATATATGTATAAATGACATTTTCCCCATATTCTCGTTATTCCATGTCAGCTTTGTTCACCCCAGTTTGCAGCTATAGTAAACTCTTCTCTAAATAACAATGGGCCCCTAGCAGGAAAAGAAACTCCCTTTCTTTCACTTACTCTGACTGAAATGTGGCTCCCAAAAGGATGGATTTTTTATATCAATGAACAGTTCGAAGCTAAGATGTTATAAATGAACAGTTAACATACTCCATCAATTCTAAGATGCATTTTTTTCATACTTCTAACAATGTGAAACTAGGACATGTCTTACAACCAATGTTGTGTCACAGCTCAACTCATAACCAGTAGCATCTTAGGCTTGATAAATTGTGGCATGAAACACTTCCAAAGAGCCAGGCCCCCCTTCCACGCACTTTACAAATGTGAAGTCACTGAGTATCATCAAGATAGTATAAAGCTTCAGTCATTCTGGAAGCATTGTACCATGTATTAATGTCACTTCAGGAACTGTACAGTGGTTTTACTGGTGAGGTTGATGATTGCCCAGTTCTGGAGGCTTTGCTGTGATCATTTTTGTAGCTGTTGCTTCCACGCCCCCGTCCCAAACAGGATGAGGGTGAGTGTCCTGGCTGACAAGCAGCTCCCATCGAGCTGCCCACACCAGACCACAAGTTTGCAAAGCAAGGTAATCTCCTCTTCGACCTGTAAAGGCATGTTCCATCTGGACGTCTTTCCATCTAAAAATTCCTTCAGTATTAAGACCACTGAAGCAGGAGACCCCCTTCCCTCACTGCTGCCCCACAGGTGATATGTCCTCCCCAGTGGATTACACTGAGCTCTGGCCTTCATTTGCATATACTATACTCCCATGTTTCCTAAACCTCATTTTCAATAACTTTTACAACTCTTCTATATCCAAGTTGCACCACCCCTATGCGTCACATTTTTATATAAACTGTCCTTTTTAATTTGGCTAAAGCCTAAACAACTATCTCCATAAAATCACCAGTTTTATTTCTTCAGTGTGTTAAATAATGAAGATAGGGCTTCCCTGGTGGCGCAGTGGTTAAGAATCTGCCTGCCAATGCAGGAGACGTGGGTTTGAGCCCTGTTCCGGGAAGATCCCACAGGCCACGGAGCAACTAGGCCCATGCGCCACAACTACTGAGCCTGAGCTCTAGAGCTCGCGAGCCACAACTACTGAAGCCCATACACCTAGAGCCTGTGCTCCGCAACAAGAGAAGCCACCGCAGTGAGAGGTCCGTGCACCGCAACGAAGAGTAGCCCCCGGCTCGCTGCAACTAGAGAAAGCCCGAGCACAGCAACAAAGACCCAAAGCAGCCAAAAATAAAATAAATAAATTTATTTAAAAAAATAATAATAATGAAGATAAACGATTTTAAGTACACGACATGGGGTCAGACACACTGACCTTACCATGCACCTTGCTGCCATATCCCACACGTGGGGACCCGCTATCCCTCTCTACTGGGCCCATTTCCGCCAATTTCAAGTCTAGCCATAGAGAATTTAAATGGCTTCTATTTCCCAGACGTATTTTTCTCTGCCGTGGAAAAAACTCACCTGGCAAGACTAGATCCCCCTTTCGGTAGCAGATGAGAGGCTAGGTTTCGTTTTCACAAGTAGAAACTACTCTGAATTCATGTCCCAAATCCCCTGCACTTTCCATCAGGGGTCCCCAGGGCCCTCCCTCTAGTCCTCTTGCCTCAGAAAACAGCCACACGTGGGACATTTTATCGGTCCCCTGGGTGAGGGCTTGTCCTGAGGCTGACGAGGAAATTCTCTCTTGGGCACCTGCAATTTATTCTTTCTCTCTAGGGAGGCACTTTCTGCAAGTATTATCAGCCCTGTTCTATCGTTCTTCCTCTCAATCTTTAGGAAATCTAGGGTAGTGGCTCTCTCCCCAGGGGAGAATATTCTTCTTGTACAACAGCTAATTCTCATTACATACCAGCACTGTTTGCAACAGTTTTTGTTTTTTTTTTTGCGGTGCGCGGGCCTCTCACTGCTGTGGCCTCTCCCCTTGAGGAGCACAGGCTCCGGACGCGCAGGCTCAGTGGCCATGGCTCACGGGCCCAGCCGCTCCGTGGTATGTGGGATCTCCCCGGACCGGGGCACGAACCCGTGTCCCCTGCATCGGCAGGCGGACTCTCAACCACTGCGCCACCAGGGAAGCCCTGTTTGCAACATTTTATACATGAAAATTTATTTAATCCTCACAACCTTACCAGGCAGGAAAAATGAAGCACAGAGAAGTTAACTAACTTGCCCAACCCCAGAAGCTGGGCTTCAAATTGAGGCCGATTGGCTCTCAAATCTTTGCACTTAATCATTATACCCATTGCGTCTTGTGATAAGCAAGTGGATGTGGGAAACAGCAATAATGCTAGAGATAATAGTAATTGCTTTATTGCATGTTTAGTAATTGCCACGTATCAACTTTTTTTATCCACACAACAGCATGAAGCAGATACTTTTATTACTGGTACATAGGGTACCGTGTGCAAAGCCCAGCATCTAGGAGCCCACAGAGCAAGCAGTCTGGCCCTACATGGCCTTGGGAGCACATCTACTCCCTGCCGAGTCCCCAGCCTGCAGGGCCGTGTCTGGCACACGGTCGTGGCTCAATCAGTTACTAGTTGGGCCGATGAATTCCCAGTGGCTTTGGCTCATCTCAGAACCAGGTGTATGTCACTGTGGCAGCTGTCAGTGGGGTAAATGGGGGTCCTGGGCCCAGAGTCTGCCCCAAGGGAGAAAGAAGTTTCTAAAGCTTTCCCAATGCCCCCAGCCCAGAAGATCAAACGGAAGAGATGTTGCCCTTAAAGACAATTCTCCTTCTCTTCACGGTCCACCGTCAGACAGGTAAGGAAAACAGGCTAATTTTGACCACAGGGTGAGGACATTTCAAGCTACAAGATAAAATGAATCAAATGGTTGAAATCCCATTATATGACAAATGCTCATTTTACTTCTGCCTCTATTTATATTTTAATCAAACAAATGACGAAGAGTCACACTGATGTCAGCCTCTGTCTTTTCAGCTGCAGCTCTGCTAGTTTGACAACATGTCAAGCATTTATCAGTCCCTTCAGGGACCTCCCTGTCGTCACTCCTGTTTTCACGTACAAAGGTTGGGGAACACCATTCTTCTTGCTAATCCAGCAGTTTATTACAATCAACGGACTTGGGTTCAAGTATAAGCTCTGTGATCTTGGCAAGGTCAGTTTCATGGAATTTAATTCTTCACAATTCAGGTAGTCTATTAAATTTATATGTAAATGTGATTTAGTTTTTGCACCTCTACTGACAGGACTTTCATTAATAGATTCATAAACCAAGAAAACAAAATCCTATCAGACTATGTGTCATAATTTTTGGTTTGAAAATTACAGTCCCTGAAGCAATGGTAGCTGTTCAGTAAATTTTTTTAATTGAATTAAGAAGCCAAAGTAATGATGCAGACCAGCTGGAAACACCGGGACTGACGGTTCTTATTCATGTTATTAACTGAAATGGAAAGAGAAACAGGGAGATAATAGAGCAATTCCTTGTCACTTAAAATGAACTATTCCTCTGTACTATGGAAGAAATTCTAATTTAAACACCGTTCTGTGGAAAAGAAAAATATGTAAAGACTTAGCAGACTGCAGCAGAATTGATATCAACCTAATTAAAAAGTCTTCCAGGACTCACTATCATTCACAGCATCTTCCCGCACTGATTACAAAACATGTATTATTTATGTCACGCAAAATGTTGGAGGTATGACAACACAAGAGAATCAACTCATTTGATGTTTTTTTAAGTTTAATTTACTTTTTCTGAAAAATGAACTGTTTGGGCATATCTGAAGGAGAAAACTCAGGATGTGTGCTTCAGAATGTGACAGGTGGGGAGAAGGCAGTGTGATCAGGGGTCTGATCAGGGGTGTCTTGGGGGAACGGGCAGCCTTTGTCGTGGATTAGCCATGGGGGATACTAAGTCCAGGATAGAAGCCGAGCGCAGGGGCGAGGGGCGTCCCCCAAGCACCACAGTCACTAGCCAACAACGAACAAAGAAATACAGAACTGAGAAATGCCTTCAGCACCTTCCCCTGGTTTGGGCGTGGGCACAGCTAGACCCTTTGCTTGCTTGATCTGGCCTGAGCTGCAGCACAGCGACGCCACGTTCCTCTAGGGGCAAAATGCAGCCATAAGGCGTTTGTCCAGGAGCTTTTAGGGTACAAACCAGACATGTTCACCAGATCCAGAGAGATCTGGGGCCACAGAGAGGCTGGCTGTCAGGGAGGCAGAGAGGAGGGTTCTGTGGGCACATCTCAAGGGGAGAAGCCACCAGAGCACCCCTAAATGGCACTGCGGGTCGGTGTCCCCAAGAGTCCTGCAGGCTCAGGACAGCTCCACGTGCGGAGATAAACACTGGGTCCAACCTCTCACCCCTTTTATCACCTGGTGGAGGACACAGGACCCACCGAGCCATTTCTTCTCATGACCCAAACCTTCACACTTCAGCAAGTATGTCTCCTGTTATCAGCTTCTCTCTCAGAAACCACAGCTGAACTGCGGAAGGCCAGTACCAACTAAAAAGGAAGCCTGGGGCTTCCCTGGTGGCGCAGTGGTTGAGAGTCCGCCTGCCGATGCAGGGGACGTGTGTTCGTGCCCTGGTCCGGGAAGATCCCACGTGCCGTGGAGCGGCTTGGCCCGTGAGCCATGGCCGCTGAGCCTGTGCGTCTGGAGCCTGTGCTCCGCAACGGGAGAGCCCACAGCAGTGAGAGGCCCGCGTACCGTAAGTAAGTAAAGTAAGTAAGTAAAGTAAGTAAGTAAGTAAATAAATAAATAAATAAATAAAATAAAAAGGAAGCCTGTCATGAACTACAGTAAGGGCCACTTGAGTCACGGACTGATGCCTTACAGGCAAAAAAGGGAAGGGGTTGAAACAAACTACAAAGGAAGAGGGGTAAGGAAGGGGCATAATACTTCTACGTTTACATTCTGAATCCGAACATGTTATAGCTGGAAGGGGCCTTGCCTATTCATCAACCAGTCCAAAGCTCTTACTGTACAGATGCGGAGTCTGAGGCCCAGAGAAGCTGTACGTGTCCATGGTGCAAGCTACTTGGCAGCAGAACCAGGACTAGAACTCGAGTTTTCCAGCTCCCAGTCCAGCCCTGGGTGGCCCTCTACCGCCAGCCCCTCCCCAGCAAGCCTGTATGTAGCAAAGGTTTTGATCACCCACAAAAGTTCTGGGAAAAACAATCAAATGAGTCTAGGCATTTAAATATTTTAAATTATTCAAATAAACATTATCATTTGTGAACCACGACCTTCTGGCAATCAGACTGCATAAAGGCACTGGTGTTCATCCAAATAGTAAATATTTGAAGAGCTTAATTTCTTCCTAGGTTTTAATAGTAAGATAAATGTAGGGCTTCCCTGGCGGCGCAGTGGTTGAGAATCTGCCTGCCAATGCAGGGGACACGGGTTCGAGCCCTGGTCTGGGAAGATCCCACATGCCGCAGAGCAACTAGGCCCGTGAGCTACAACTACTGAGCCTGCGTGTCTGGAGCCTGTGCTCCGCAACAAGGGAGGCCGTGACAGTGAGAGGCTCGCGCACCGCGATGAAGAGTGGCCCCCGCTCGCCGCAACTAGAGAAAGCCCTCGCACAGAAACTAAGACCCAACACAGCTAAAAATAAATAAATAAATAAATAAATTGCATTTAAAAAAAAAAAGATAAATGTAAATAGAAGTTTTAATATCTGCTTTCTAGTGGGTTATCTTGTATGCAAAGGTGCATGGAGTCGGCACTTTGGGGACCACTTTCCTAATACCCCTTGCCTTCTACCCAAGACACAGGCCTCTGTTTAAGGAGGAAAGAAAAGTCAAAGCATTGGCTTAAAAATCGGAAACAAGTGGGTAAAGGAGAAAGGCAATCTCCAGAAAACGTGGGGAAATGCCCACAGAAATTGGAAAGCTGTAATCTAACTAGAGATCTCTGTAGAATTCCATGTGCTCCTTCCAGTAGTAACTTTCGTCTGCCAGAATCACTAAAATTGAAAACAAAACACAAGTTAACCATATCTGATGTGATTATGAGGCCAGGGTGGGTCACACCAGCTTAAAGTTCACAACTCCATAGAAAATCCAAGAAAAGTTTCTGTGATTGTTACCCACTGCTCATTGTGTTCCGTGAAATATAGTACAGCATCAAAAAGGCAACCCACGTCACCTAGAGGTGTGGCCCACGGTGGTCAGGGAACAAGGAACGAGCACTGCTTCTCCTGACACCTACTACGTGCCAAGCACTCTGTTAGGTGCTTTGTTTCATTTGTTTTCAAAGGAATTGTAGAATTGGGGAGGTACCATGATCCCCGTGTAACAGATGAAAACCTTGGCCAAAGAGAGTCATGGAGTCCAGATCTGTACTGGTGGGTTTGGAAACCCACAGCACCTTCCGTGAAGGCCATGGAAGACAAACAAAATGGACTCCCCACTCTGTGAAAGTGGGTCAAGGGAGTCGTTCTCTGATAGCAAGGTTCCAAATGCAGTGCCTGGAACTGCCTTTTAGGTCCCACGTGGCAAGATGGATGAAGTATTAACCCCGGCTTGGGAACAGAGATTGCTGCTCTCAACAGGGGCGTTTTAGGCACAGGGAGGATTGACTCCTGCAAAGATAACGGGTGTCGTGAGAGGCCTCAGTGAAGTGGAGAGGCCAAAGGGTTGGAGCCACCCTGTGACACTGGGCCTCTGCCTTCAAAGGACTCAACGGCCAGTTTCAAGGCCAGAGCCCCACACCCTGGTCTTCAGTAAGGGCAGGCTTCTCATTCAAAATTCTTTTGGGACCAGATAGATGATGGTTTTCCTTTGTGGCAAAGGTGCCTCTCAACACAATAAAGACACTCAGGTTAAAAATAACCTCACAGGGCTTCCCTGGTGGCGCAGTGGTTGAGAGTCTGCCTGCCGATGCAGGGGACATGGGTTCATGCCCCGGTCAGGGAGGATCCCACATGCCGCGGAGCGGGCTCGCTGAGCCTATGCTCTGCGATGGGAGAGGCCACAACAGTGAGAGGCCCACGTACTGCAAAAAAAATAATAATAACCTCACAGAAATTCTCACTCAGCCAAAATGATCCCAGCTAGGGATCCGCTGGAGGAACCTGTTACAGAGCTTCCAAAGCCAAACCACAGCCGCTCCCAGCCCTGCAAAGAGCGGGTAACAAACTCTGGTCTTCCTTGTACTAGGGACGGGAATGAGCGTCAAGAGGGCTGGAATTGACACACAAATGATCCCAAAGCAGTAATAACAGAAATCACTTTATGCAAGAACTGAGACAAACCGAGGCTGCTCTCAGTGTTAGGTAGAGAAGAGTGTGCCCACCCAGTTAGATAGAAAACAGCGTGCTCACTTTGGGGCAGGACAGTGAATAGAAAATCAATGTCAACATCACCGCCTCACAAAGAGGGCTGTGCTCAAAACCTGCCAGCAAGACCACAAGTGGATTTGCAAAAACATTTGCATGGCTTCTGGTTGCAGAAATGCTGCAAGGATTCGTGCTACCGTCTGCTCCCAAGTGCACAGAAGTTCCTTTCTACCCGAACCCTGAGACCCAAAATATGAGGAAACGTAGCGCCAGCAGTTCTAATGTTCTCCCTGGCTGTGACCCCTTCTCTTCCTGGGAGTTGGGCCAAAAGCACAGTATTACTTACTGATCAAATAACCAACACCCAAAGATACCTGGGAGTGACCACGCATCAATTAAGGTTCACTGGAATCAAAAGCAAAATGGAGTCACCATTTGCTTGATGGAGGTTGGCTGGGTTTAAGGTACAGAAGTATCTTAGCTTTGCACTTAGAAGAAAAGCTCATTTCAATTTCTTTTTTTTTTAAATTGGGTGCAGCAAGAAGAGTACAAGGTTAGAAAAGAGACAAAGAGCTTGAGATCCTGAGAAAGATAAAAGGCAAATGATTTAAATTAAACATACGGGAAACATTAAAGAAGGGAAGGGCATGAAACAACCCTAGAGATATAAACATACAACAAAGAAAAGTTGTTTGATCATGGGGTAAGCCGTGTGAATAAATAAAATACCGTAAATGCACGAAAGGAAAAAAAAAATTAAAGAAGAAAAAAGTGTCTTTCCAACCTCCATTCTAAGGAAACCACAGTTCTTTTGCTTGGTACAACTACTGCTCACATGCTTAACAGCTAAATTCAGCTTTGAAAAACCTCTGTAACATTCTCTAGTTTTTTTTTTTAAAAATGTAAGTGAACCAGTCATTTACTATCAGAGGATAAATTCTGTTTAGTGGGTGGGTTTGTTTTGAGTAGCTGTGAATAAGGGCAAGGGTGATTTTATTTTTTTTTCCTGTCATTTAAATTTTCTCCCTTTAAAAAAAAAAAAAAAAACTGTGGCTGTCTTACAGGCAAATCGATCGAAGAGTGGTTTGAATATTTTTAAACAAACCCAGTTTGTGTTTCCCTTGTCTCTAAATCAAAAGCCCATGCCGCCTTTTCTCAAAGGTATTTCTGTAGCACTTTCTGGCTGAGTTTGTACACCCCTATAGAATTGTTACTATTATTTAAACGTCCACGAAATGCACTTCAACTGGCAGGCATGTGCGTCGTGAAATTAAAAGTGTGTTACGGGAGAAACAAACCTTAAGTTGGGCACAAGGATGAACAACGATGTGCAATGCTACAGATGGCGGCGGGAGCCTGAGACAATGTGTAGTTCCCTTCTATTCTGTTTTGCCCCATTGTGCTCTGAATAGACCAAATCACTGCCCAGCTTCGGGGCCCCACCACTGAAAGGCCCCATTGTAAGTGATATGCTTTCCAGAGCAGAGTGAAGGTTGCTGTAGTAACCTTCCCCATGAATTTCCTGACCAGGGTGATGAAAATCGCAACTGAATTGTGACAGGACTACAGTTACAGACAAGACGGCACATGAACAGGGGCCTCCCCATTTAGGGGGTCTTTTTTTTTATCTGAACATAACCCACTACCTGCTGCTTAAATCATCCACATAGCCAAAGAAGGGACTGAATTTCTGAATTTCTTGAGGAGTGAACCTGTACAGTATCTTCCCCTAGACTTGCGGGGGGTGGTGGGAAAATGGGAGTTTGCAGACCAAGGGGAGTTTGGGGTCCCACAGTTCATGACTTGTTTCAGCCACCATGTTTGCTGAGTTGAGAATGCACTTTTCTAGAGCTGAGCAGGGGCTGCACGGGTACCCATGGTCCAAATAGCACAAGCAAAGAATAAACCCGCACACCGTTGGGAGAAAACAGTTCAGGATTCGGCATATAAAGAGTGCCCCTTTTATATGAAGAAAAGGCAGTCACCCCAATTTCCTAGATGGAACATTAAACCAGAATGAAAATCCCTGTCCAGTGAGCTCTACTGAGGGCTCACTATGTACCAAGCAACATTCTAAGGTCTTTACATGTATTAAATCATTTAATGGTGTCAGCAAACCTATAAGGCCAGCATTATTGTTAATCCCCATTTTAAGGACGAGGAAGCCCTGGCAGAAAGAAGTTACATCCTTTGCCCCAGATCAACACCAGTGAACAAATATTCTGCTTCCAGAATCTACACTCGTAATCCCTTCTTTTTTGTAGTTGTTGTTTGTTTTTGTTTTTTGTGGTACACGGGCCTCTCACTGTTGTGGCCTCTCCCGTTGCGGAGCACAGGCTCCGGACGCGCAGGCTCAGCGGCCATGGCTCAGGGGCCCAGCCGCTCCGTGGCATGTGGGATCTTCCCGGACCGGGGCACAAACCCGTGTCCCCTGCATCGGCAGGCGGACTCTCAGCCACCGCACCACCAGGGAAGCCCCGTAATCCCTTCTTCATTGAGCTTTTTCCACATAGGCACTGGGCATTTGGATCTGGAGTTCTGGAGCTTAGCAGCAAGAAATGGGCCAGGAGTCCACCACTGGCTACTACAAGTTCTCATCACGGGCACGAGCAGGATTGTGCAGAACAGGGAGCCAACGGTAGGTAAGGAAACTGAGGATGGGAAGCATTTCATCTGTTTGTTCATTCATTCATTCATTCCAACAGTTATGTGCCTACCAGGAGTCAAGCACTATTCTAAGCACTGGGGTATAACGCCTGCAGACCATACAGACAAGACTTTGGCTCTCATCAAGCTTACTTTCTCATTGGTGAGGCAGAAAACCAACAGATGGAACAGAGAGACAGGAAAAAGAGAGGCGGCCACAGGAAAGCCAGAAGGGCAAGCTGAGCACTTGGGACAAGAAACAGACAGCCAAGATGGACTGCCCATCAGAGGGCGCAGCCCAGGTCACACAGAAAAACTGTCCTTCTTCCAAAGGGCACGGGCCCAAACTACTTTAGTCAGATCCTCATCCAGTAAGAGAACCAACACCACCTCTTATTTGTGTATTGCTTCCAGTGTCTCGCTACTTCGCCATTCATCATCCCCTAAAGCGACTCAGCAAGGCAGGCAGTGAGCAGGAATAATTGTCTCCATTTTACAGTGTGGACAGGCTGCCAGAACTTCCCTGATACTTTAGAGGACCCCAAAGGAATGGTGGAGATGCGGGGAGGACTGAAAAGCTAATTTGTGGTTGCGCTCACAGCTTTGGGGAATGTCTCTCTGTTTATCTGTCTAGCATGATAATGGCTATGTCATTTATTGCTGGGTTATTATTAAGCCAGGCTGTGAGTCGCTCTGTGTGCTGGATCTCGCCTACTTAGAAAGAAAGAGGGGGCAGGAGGAGGGAACCAGAAGCAGGGGCAGAGCCAGGCTGCTTTTAACCGGGAGACAGCGGGGGTAGGGACAAACAGCTCTTTAAAAACACAATTTCTAAGCATACTTAAAGGTAGAAATCCCAGCCTAAGAGCCTCTTTGCTTGGTAACGCACCACCCTTAAGAAAGGGCAAAATTATCAAGACGTAGTAGAACAGGAGACGTCAGGCTGCGGATGAAGGCCTACTCCGTGCCAACTTCTAAGTAAGACGAGGAATTACAGTAATTCAGCCCACAGCCACTTCCCATTTTAACTGATGTTTCCTGTTTTCTATGCTAGGCATCATAAGAATATTCAGAACCAGACCCGGAGTTCACAGGCCGTCCCTTCACTGGGGTACATTCTTTTCTGTTCACTCATCGCATTATGGGCGACTTTACAACCCAAAACAGATCTGTTTTCCTACTGACCTCAATTTGCGGCCACCATTACTGTTGCTGAGAGAATTCTTGGCTCTCTGGGGCTGAGATGCGGAGAAGAACAATCTCACCTAGCAGTTCCCTGGGCCTGCTGCCCTTGAAATAAGAGTCTGGACCTGTTGGTTGGTGTCTCTGCAGGAATCATCCACATCCGGCCATTTGACTTAGGAGTAAGGGTGAGGGGGCAGGAGGCGGCCAGAGGTCTCTTTCCAGCCCTTTCAGCTGATTGCTGACCCATCCCAGGGTAGATGAAACAACTGGGCATTTTGTTCAATTTGTTTTTGATGGTAGGATAATGAAAGGATGGTTTTTAAAAACCTTTTATTTTGAAATAATCTCAACATTTCAGAAAAGTTTTAAAAAATTCTTATACTCTACCAATTTGTAACATTTTGTCACATTCGCTTCCCCTCTGTCCCTCTCTGTGTGTGTGTGTGTGTATATATAGGGTTTTTTTTAATCTAAACCATTTAAAAATAGGTTGTATACATCATGCCCTTTTATTCCTTAATACTTCAGTATGTATTTCCTAAAAAGGGAATTTTCTTATATAACCAGAGTAAACAACTTCAGGAAATGTCACATTAATACTTTTTATCCAAGTCAATATTCCAATTTCATCAATTATCCCAATAATGTCCTTTGACAAGATTTTTTTTTTTCCTGGTGCAAGATCACATATTGCATTTAGTTTTTGTATTTGTTTAGTTTCCTTTAATCTCTAACAGCTTTTTAGCTTTCCTTTGTCTTTTACGATGTCGGCATTTTAAAGAATTCGGGCCAGTTATTTTATAGAATCTCTCTCAGTTTGGGTTTGTGTGATGTTTTCCTCATAATAGATTCAGCTTTTGCATGTTGGGCTAGAACTCGAGTCAAGTGATTTTGTGTCCTTCTCAGGGTATCACGTCTGGAGGTACATCATGTTTGTGGGTGGTATTCATTTTTATCATTTCATTAAGTACTGTCCCATTTCTCCACTACATAATTTCTGTTTTTTTATTCCTATTGTAACTGCTAAGCAATTTGTGGGGAGATAAAAATTTGAGACTATGTACCTATTCTGCACCTCATCAAACTCTGACAACCAGCTGTGACAGAATTAAAATTTTAAGCCCAGTTATTTGGCACTCAGGGAGAATGCATTATTCTCAGGAGCTGTGTGTTTCAGACAGACAAGGGCTTTGGAGCATCTCTGTGGGCTTCTCAGAGATGCGGTAGCTGGTTTCCTCACACCTGCTGGGTTCCAGATAGGCTGAGGGGGTAGGGGGCTGCCTTCCTCACCTGTGACACCAAGTTCCACCTCCACAGGGTGTGAAATAATGCACTCCTAGAAGCTGAACTGAAAACCAGAAGTATGAGTCAGGGTGAGTCTTTTTTTTTTCAGGGTGATTCTTAATGGCCCAGACAGCCCCGTAGAAAGATGCATACACGGAAATCAGGTCTGTCCGTATGCAAAGCTGTTATGTGTGGGACGTTTGTCTCTGGTTCCCTCCATCAAGGTGCCTATGAGCCTCATTCCCCACGCCAATCTCGTCCCTCCTCTCTACTTTAGCTGCAGTGCTGCTGAATGAGTATCTATTTAAAAGGTGGACATGGAGTCGGTCCTTTTGGACCAGAGAGCTTAAAGCCAGGTGGGGACAAGTGGATCAAGGGCAAAGAACAACGTGGTGAAAAGGATGAAATCCAACTGAGCAGCTCAAAGAGGCTGCCCACAATTGTTCTTGAGCCACAAAGAGGGAAGACCTTCTTTATGCCCTACCTTCCATTCCAGCCATTCTCGTTCCCACGAGGGAGTCTGTCACCACCTGAGATCGCCAACATTTTCTTTTGGCTAAAAATGATTGTGTAAAAATATTACCTCATAGGACTTTATTATACAAGAGCTACCAGTAGATGGCCACTTCCACAACCAGAGTGGCTGGGACAGAACCTTAGAAAGAAGCCCGAACTGTCTCTACAGCAAATTAGCACAGAAAGGAAGACCAGGGAGCTTATTCGGCAACCGAAGATTCTCTTGCCCTGTCAATATTACACAAGCCTGGAGCCCCTTCCTGAAATATATTTGTAGGCTAGTGATTTTTTTTTTTTTTTTTTTTTTGCGGTACGCGGGCCTCTCACTGTTGTGGCTTCTCCCATTGCAGAGCACAGGCTCCGGACGCACAGGCTCAGTGAGCCCGCTCCGCGGCACATGGGATCCTCCCGGACCGGGACACGAACCCGTGTCCCCTGCATCGGCAGGCGGACTCTCAACCACTGCGCCACCAGGGAAGCCCCTAGGCTAGTGATTTTTAATAACGACTGCTGAAACACCATTAGAAAAATTAAAGTTTTTAGGTAAAAAGTTTACATTTAAGAATTTTCTGGGACTTCCCTGGTGGCACAGTGAATAAGACTCCACGCTCCCAACACAGGGGGCCCAGGTTCGATCCCTGGTCAGGGAACTAGATCCCACACGCATGCTGCAACTAAGAGTTTGCATGCCACAACTAAGGAGCCCTGGAGCCACAACTAAGGAGCCTTGGAGCTGCAACTAAGACCCAGTGCAACCAAATACATAAATAAATATCTTTAAAAAAAGAATTTTCTTCTCTTAACTAGAGTAATGGGCTATAAAGTATACTCCAAAATTCCTAAAGATTCATAAACATAAATGAGAATTGGCATCGATAATAGTAATTTCAGGGGTGGGTTCGTGCCCCGGTCCGGGAGGATCCCGCGTGCTGCGGAGCAGCTGGGCCCATGAGCCATGGCCTCTAAGCTTGCGCGTCTGGAGCCTGTGCTCTGCAACGGGGGAGGCCACAGCGGTGAGAGGCCCGCGTACCGCAAAAAAAAAAAAAAAAAAAAAAACCCACGTGTGCTGGGGCAAAGTGAGAATAGCATTGACATATATACACTACCAAATGTAAAACAGTTAGCTAGTGGGAAGCAGCTGCATAGCACAGGGAGATCAGCTTCATGCTCTAAGACGACCTAGAGGGGTGGGATAGGGAGGGTGGGAGGGAGACGCAAGAGGGAGGAGATATGGGGAAATATGTACACATGTATGCATATGGTTGATTCACTTTGGTGTACAACAGAAACTAACACAGTATTGTGAAGCAATTATACTCCAATAAAGATCTATTAAAAAAAACAAACAAAAAACACCTCTGCTAGGTACTGTGCCAGGCCCTGGGGATATACTGATTTTATTATTTTTTTAAGACAGAATGGTTTACCAATTAATTACCTAAATATGCAGTGGTAGTTCCAGTGTGAAGAATGAATTTTGTTGCCATAATGTTCAATTCTTTCATTACGTAAAAATACTGAATGAGCTGGTGACTACTAAAAAAAAGAATGCAAATGCACTTCACACCTAGTTGTGATATATCACCCCTGCCTGCCAGGTAAGCTGAGAAGACAGAAATCATTGATCTTCGCAGACAACTGAATTCTAACCTGATGACCCCATTTCCAGAACTCTGTAGTTAATTTCGTTTTAGAAACACCAGCCCAAACTCTGTCAGACAACAATCAGCTATAATCATCATTTATGCCATTTAAATGAAGTTGACTACATTTTCTCTAAAAATTGTTCTCTTCCACCTCAAACACTGCTTATAAAAAAATCTTAATGCCCAGCTGTAAGACTCAGCAATTTGGTGTGAGGTATACGATACTATCTCCCACCTGGCATAAGGTTTTAAATATCCTAACTGGAATCTCTAAATCTTTAATGTAAGAGCTTTGCCACATATACTTTGTTGCCACTGAGAAGCTGAAAAGGCATTTGAGCAACTGTTTCCTACAGATCAATTAGCTACAATATAATTTATCATCAAGTAAAGCCCAGGCATTAAATGCCTGGGCTTTGGGTCCCCTTGAATCTCTCCTAGATAATCTAGGGCAGCTCTTCCCAACCAGTAGGTCTGACAAGACCAGTCCTTGGAGGAAGGCTGAGGGTGGACTGGGCTTTCCTGTTCTCAGGGCTCTGTCCGCCCTGCCCACACCGAAGGCCATCCCCTTTCCTAACTCTTTATGGGCAAAAGACACCACCAAAAGTTTAAACCATTCAACAGTGTCCACCACCACTCTCACTCACCCATCCTTCCCACCCACCCCTCTCTCTGACTTAATCACAGGAGGAAGTGAATCTATCTCTGATGCTGTCACAGTTTTTAAAATCTGGAAGTGGGTCACATGATGTAAAAGGAAGTTGACGCTGGTTGAAGACAATAAGGTAGCTGGCAGATCTAGAAACCCATGATGGCTTACTAGCTATAAGCCTTCCAAGGTTCTAATTTAAAAAGAAATTCCAAAAATGCCCACCTTGGGTTGGAGGTATGGTTATGAAGAATGTGGGTAGGCTGTTTTGAAGGGCTCATAGACTAACTCTAAGGGAACATTCAAATGATAAAATCACAATCATAACAAGAGTAACAGAAATAACAAACTCTTTGAGAGGGCTTATTTTATACTTTTTTTTTCTCTTTACATTTTAGCAATGACAGCATATAAATCCTCAGAATTTGTTTAAAATGTCTCCTTGGGACTTCCCTGGAGGTCCAGTGCTTAAGACTCTGCACTTCCAATGCAGGGGGCGCAGGTTTGATCCCTGGTCGAGGAACTAAGAGATTCTACATGCCACGGACAGCGCGGCCAAATATATATATATATATACACACACACACATATATATGTATATATACACATATATATATACACATATATATGTGTGTGTATATATGCATATATATATATATATATATCCTCAATTAAGGACCTACATTAGTTAATGTACACAACAGCCCAGGAAGCATTCTCTTTGGAGGAAAATGTGGACTCCAAATTACTATGTATATGGACATTTGAGCACTTAAAAATAAGTTCCCCATTTATATTATGACAACTTGGCAGTCACTAGAGTTTACCTTCTCTTTCCTCTGAAATGTCCTCGTTCCTAGGAAATCTTATCCCCCTCGGCTGCAATCTTGAAGGCTACCCTTCATTTGTGATGCACTCATGCCCCTCAGAGATTTAACAGGAGCCTGGAAATTGGGTGAAAGCACTTGGGACCCTCAGCGGTGTCTTCAGGGCTAATGCTGGAGGCTATCATTTATAACTGAGAAGATGCTCTTGGATGCTGGAAGGAATAAAGCGAGTAACGACCACTCTCAGCACTGGGGCCAACTGTATTATCACTGAGTCCATATTCTGCCGTGACTTGGCAGAGGGCAAAAGCCAGGACTGGGAGCTGGAAGAACGGACTCACATTTCCTCTTCGGCCACTTCTGGCTGGGTGGCCTGCGGGATTTACTTAAACTCCCTTGTTCCCACCCTCTCAGGGTTGTTAGTGAGGGATCAGTGAGATAAGAGAGCATCAGGGGTACCATTTAATCGATTAACTTCTCCCGAATTTACACCCTCACACTAATTATGAATACTTTGCAAAATGTACCTTCCCCCCATCCTCAAACCTGTTTCTAAAATAGTGCAAAGAACACCTAAAAAAAAGGCTAATGCTTCCACTGCAGGGAATGAGGATGGGATGTGGCTCAAACCTCAGGCAGGTCCCGGGCAGGATGAGCATCGACGTGGGGAAAGGTGAAGCAGAAACAGGTTAGAAACAGTACACCTTGAAGTGAACAGAAACCATCGGCCAATGAGGAGATCAGTTAGCTAGTGAAGTTAGATTTAGGAGGTATCCAGATAGCTAAGGCGCTTTGCTAAATGTCTGCAGAGAGCGGTAAACCCCAAATATAGCTTCCATGTGATTAACAGAGACATGCATCTGTCACCTTGATATGGCAGCATGCTACGAAAGCGCGCTGACAAGGCAAGAGCAGCGGGGTAGTGTGTAGGGGTAGAAAAGGCCAGTGCTTACAGGTCGGACCACTTGAGCTGGGCGACCACAGAAGCCACTTAAGGCCACTTGGTCTCACTTTCCTCATCCAAGAAAAGAGCGTCACAACCAAACTCAAAGGACCATTAAGAGAAATGTGCTAAACCTGGGACCCATCTCGAGGGCTGGGTTTGACATGCTGTCTTGACATTAATTAGATGTAAATACAACTGATTCTCTGACTTGACTGTGAGTGCCATGTGGACAGGGAAATCTGTCCCCTTTTCTCTGCATCCCCAGAGTCCACCTAGCACAGTGCTTGGCACCCCTCAGGGTTTGGGCTTGATTGATCTTATTAAATTTATAATAGAACAACGAGATGTAAAGTGCATTATAAACTGCACATACAAGGTCTGTACATATGTAAAGATAAGGTATTGAAGGCAAATAAGACTTTTGGCAATTCAAATATAAAAATGGTGTGGGAAGGTAAGGACCGGTCAAGGTATCTCCACTTCCGCCCAAGAGAAAATGACACTGTGGCCAGGGCACCTATGACTTTAGTCTGCTACCCTAGAGCATCTCTAGGGTGGAGAAAGGAAATGCTCTCAGCAGTTGTCTGGTGAGACTAGCCCTTAGCATCACTCCAAGCTGCCTACCATATTAACTGATTCGCACATAAAAGAAAATGTGACACCCTGGTTGGTTTTTCTAGAAACCAGCTTAACAGGTAAGCTCCGTGCTGCACAGAAAGCCTTCAATTTCAGATTCCAATCAAGTCTAAATCTGACTGGTAGAAGCAGCTGCCACCTTGATGAAATCCATTGTCCGAAACACAAAAGCGAGAGGCTACGGTGCCTTCTAGATTTCTTCCCCTTGGAGTAAGCAGTGTAACCCACAGCTGGGTTATGTCTCCAAGTACTGACACCGAGGCACAAACGTCTCCTTTAATTTGGCCCTCTACAGACCTTGCAAGAGTGGTGGCACCATTTATCATACACGCAACTGGCACGAAGTCAGCACTCTGATGCAGCCTGTTATACGAAAGCAGCCCTGCAGGCTCTCTCCCAATAAAATACGACCACCAGGAATATAATGGTTCCCTTCCTGAATATATGGCACTGCGCAGCTAAGAGTTTTCACATACATTATCCTATTGGAGTGATGGCTGAAGTCCAGTCAGTCCTCCACATCCGCAGATTCCACATCCACAGATTCAACCAGCTGCAGACCAAAAATACTGGGGAAAAAAAATTCCAGAAAGTCCCAAAAAGCAAACTTGAATTTGCCACATGCTGGCCTCTATTTACATAGCATTTACACTGTACTAGGTATTATAAGTAATCTAAAGATGATTTAAGGTACATGGGAGGATGTACTAGGTTATATGCAAATACTATGCTATTTTAAATAAAGGAACTTGAGCATCAGAGGATATTGGTATCTGCAGAGGTCCTGGAACCAGTCCCCCAAGAGACAACTGCAGTTGTAAGGCAAGCATCTCTATTTCCATTTTCTAAATGAGGAAAGTAATGGTCAGGTACTTGGCCAAGGTC
Source organism: Aethalodelphis obliquidens (assembly GCF_003676395.1). NCBI lineage: Eukaryota > Metazoa > Chordata > Mammalia > Artiodactyla > Delphinidae > Aethalodelphis > Aethalodelphis obliquidens. The sequence goes on from NW_020837970.1 coordinate 6,602,693, forward strand.
ACATATAAAGCAAAAGGCAGAGTGGATTCCTACTCCACTGCTTCAGGTAGCCTCTTTTCATCTCTTCACAAAACTGGGGTGACAGTGACCCTGAGAAATAGTGAGCTGAAATATTTCTTAGTTCTAGAGTTTTCCTTTAGACTTCTGAAGCCCAGTGAAAATTTTACAAGGGCTGTTAAGAGAAAGGGCTGGGACTTCCCTGGTGGCGCAGTGGTTAAGAATCCGCCTGCTAATGCAGGCGGATTTGAGCCCTGGTCTGGGAAGATCCCACATGACGCGGAGCAACTAAGGCTGTGCGCCACAACTACTGAGCCTGCGAGCCACAACTACTGAGCCCACAGGCCACAACTACTGAAGCCTGCACGCTTAGAGCCCGTGCTCCGCAACAAGAGAAGCCACCGCGATGAGAAGCCCGCACACTGCAACGAAGAGTAGCCCCCGCTCACCGAAACTAGAGAAAGCCCGCGCACGGCAGCGAAGACCCAACGCAGCCAAAAATAAATAATAAATTTTTTTTAAAAAGGGGCTCTCTTCTAACTACTCAGGTATGACACAAAATAAATCATAATGTGACTTTTGCCTTTTTCATTTTCTCTACTCAAATGACAGTTGTTACCTTTTCAGAAAAGATTTCCTCTCAAGAGGGCTCTGTTGAAACTGCCCTGGTTTGGGTAGAAATGGCCAGGGATCCAGCTCCCAGTCCGTAAGTACAGATAAGTGGCGACTATGAATGCAAAATTACTTACTCATGTAAATTAAGTTATAAACTGAGCTAATCATTGACCTTGGCTCAAATCGAAGTTTAGAAAAATAGAATTCGTCATTAAATGCCTTCCTTAGATTTGTAATGTGCTCTGTAATTTTACAAAGCACCTTCACAGTCTTGTGAAGTTGATATTACTATCCTCAGTTTATAGATCAGGAAACTGAAGCTTTCAGAGGTTAAGAAACTGGCCCCAGGTTGCGGTCAAGTCTCCTTTAAACGAACACAGATTTTCCAAATGTACAGGACAGTATCACCCCTTCCACAGAACCTATTCCAGGATCCGCTTTGGTTGGGTGGTTTTTAGGGAGGTCTAAGGAAACAAGGGTTTGCTCTAGATTGGACGCTGTCAGAAAGCGTGGCAATTCTATGATTGAGTGTCTCAATAAATGTTATCTACAGGGAGCGCTGACTGGAGGACAGAGAGGACCATAAAATGGTAAAGAAGCAGCGGCTACTCCTACTAGCATGGGAGAAGATGTCTGGTGGGTATCGTGGGTTGTACGGGAACTGTTTTAGTCTGTGCTTAGACGAAATTCCGCTGCGGCCTTGCTTGGCCTCACTTGACCATGGTTTCAGAAGGAGCCTTGTTTGGGGCCAGGGGTGTGAGCACCAGGCCGGCTCCAACAGCACGGAGGTCTAGTTGTGTCAGGACAGAGGAGGTCAGCACTTGCTTCTTCATTCTCAAACAGCTGCCTCTGAGCAGCCTTCACATCGAACAGAAAGTCAAAAAGGTCATTCAATAATAATTTAATTCAAACGAAACCTTTTCTTAGTGAAACCAAAAATATCATCAGCACTAAACTGCCCCAGGAACTCCCTGACAGATTGGATAAGCCTTGAGTCACAATCTTCTTGCACTAACTTGTCTCTCTTCCTCCCTTACCATCAGCTCCTGGGCAGACAGGAAGCTGAACGGTGGGAGCACCTGCGCATTGCTCCCCAGCGTCTGTGCTTCCCTTCCTTGAGTGACACAATCTCTGGCTTTTAGTTGGGCACATAGCTACTCACAATAAAGAATTCATTCCCAGATTCTTGTGCGTCTAGGTGTGGCCGGGTGACGGAAGTGGAAGGGGTGTGTGCAAGTCTTAGGATGCGTCATAAAGAAGGGAGGGGGCGTGACCCCCTTACCCGCCTTGCTCCAAATTGGCAGGTGGTGGCCATAGCCCAGAAGGACCAGTGCCACACCCTGGGGGTGGCAGAGCAGAAATGGAAGGGAGCCTGCAACCCAGACAACTGCAGGGCTCCACACCAACCCTGCACTGTCTACATCCAGAATGTTAAATGGGAGAGAAATAAACACTCACACCTGTAACAAACAACAAAGCCCACTTGTAACTGCATCTGCATAGTCTCGGGTGGGACTGTTTTCCCCCCATTTAAATGTAATAAAATTAAACTTAATTCCAGAAGTTCTTCTAGAGCGCCAGGCTACAGAATCTGTTTATAATAATGGTGTATATTGGTATGCGTTTTTTGTTGTTGCTATGCTTACTAATTATTTTATAAGTGTATTTATGGCTTACCTAATTACACAGTATATTTCTTATTTTTACCTTTTTGTCTCACTCCCAATAAACCAGAGCCCTTTGATAGGGGCATAAAAGATACTGCACAAACATCTGGGGTTTTTTGTTTTGCTTTTTTTTTTTTTGCGGTACGCGGGCCTCTCACTGTTGTGACCTCTCCCGTTGCGGAGCACAGGCTCCGGACGCGCAGGCTCAGCGGCCATGGCTCACGGGCCCAGCCGCTCCGCGGCATGTGGGATCCTCCCGGACCTGGGCACGAACCCGTGTCCCCTGCATCGGCAGGCGGACTCTCAACCACTGCGCCACCAGGGAAGCCCCAAATATCTGTTTTAATGAATCTTTAAAGACTCTGTCACGTAATCTTATTTTAACTTCTACTACTTCATCTATTCACTTCTCATCCTCCTGGGAGATATTCACATTTATGGAGGGACGAAAATACATACACCTCAGTGAAACTGCAAACTGCTATGCAACTGCTCCCCAGGTTGGCAAAACCTCAAATATTAAATTTGTGAGTGGCAAGATTTTAAAGATATAAAAATGCCTTTGTTTGTAAAAGGCCTCAAAGGACTGTTTTCACTGTTGATTCATCATATCCCTCACATTTGTAAGACCATTTGCAATTTAGAAAGTGATTTCATACTCATCATCTCACAGTCCTCATAGGCAGGCTGGATATTAGTAATTTACATGTAACAAACAAGGAGCTAGAAGTTCTAAGAGGGTGAGTTACTTGCTGAAGAAGCCATCCATCCAAAAATCCCTGTGGATGGCCCTTTGGGTGGCAGTAAGCTTTCTGGTACCTGTTATCTATGCACCTTGAGCTAACACCTCTGTGGGAGGGATTCTGACACGGAACCTCTGATCAGGGATTTGGGGATGGGATGTGAGCAAGTAGAAGGGCACTGGGGAAGCAATGCTGTCAGGGAAACACAGGAGAGCACAGAGACAGAAGGCTGAAGGGGCAGGCCTGACTAGATCAACGTTCCCAGTTTTATGTAGCTGGAAATGTAGGCCACTGCTTTCTAACTGCAGAGTGAAACTAAGTCCAAGTGGACGTTGCCCAGGGGCGCTGCCGGGATGACCTGGGTGGTGGCAGCGCTCCAGCACCCTGGGTAGCACTTGAGCCTGGTTAGCCAACCAGATCCGCCAGCAACTGCATTAATACCTTGGGTGCCAGAAGGATGAGGCTCTGCGGAGTTGTTTTCTATTGGAAGAACAAGCAGGTAACAGCAGCTGGGACTGACCACAGTGGGAAAGGGACAGAGATAGCAGCAGACTCTGTCTCTCAAATTCGATCTACGTTCATCCCGACTATAATTCTGACATTTCCTTCTCGCCTTCACCCTCAGGGTTTGCTTCGATTACTCCCAAACCCCTAATCTAGCCCTTCGGATGACAATGCAATTTATCGTTGATTCCAGCGAGTTTAAACAAACCCTCTACAGGAATTTGTTTATAATTTCTCTATTTTTAAATTTATTTACGTTTTATTTGCAGTGGGATAGAATGGCAAAGAGCTCTGGCCCCAAGAAAAGCTGGAAGAAGAAAAAGAAAGGAGATGGAAAAGGAGGGGAAAGGGAATGAATATGTATTGTGCACCAGCTGAGCCAGGCACTGTACACACATTGTCTGATGTTCATCCTCACAATGATCCTACAAGAACGGGGTTGTTGGTTCACTGCTGATGAGAAAACGGAGCTTTGAGAAATTGAGCGTCTTGTGCAAACGCTAACCCCCACTCCCAGAAAAAAATCCAAAAGGACTGAAATTCAGTTCTTCTGCCCTGTCACGGGATTTTCCATTGTTCCAAGGTTGTGAAAACCAGATCAGGTAAGAGATGCAAAAGCCAGCTACTAAAGGGTTAAGAGGACATTATGAGGATGATGCCAGGACCTGGCAGCTTATGTTCACAAAGAACATGTGAGTCTCCCTCGAGGTCAGCCAGTGGCCCAGTCTCAGCCTGGGGGCGGGGCGGGGCCTGGAATGGACCTGAATGAAGGGCCTGGAGGGCTGTGTCAGAAGTCCACTTAGGGCTTCCCTGATGGCGCAGTGGTTAAGAATCCGCCTGCCAACGCAGGAGACACAGGTTCGAGCCCTGGTCTGGCAGGATCCCACATGCCACGGAGCGACTAAGCCCGCGTGCCACAACTACCGAGCCTGCGCTCTAGAGCCCGCGAGCCAAAACTATTGAGCCCGCGTGCCACAACTACTGAAGCCCACACACCTAGAGCCCGTGCTCAGCAACAAGAGAAGCCACTGCTGTGAGAAGCCCGCACACCACAACAAAGAGTAGCCCCTGCTCAGCACAACTGGAGAAAGCCCGCGCGCAGCAACAAAGACCCAATGCAGCCAAAAATAAAAATAATTAAAAAAAAAAAAAAAAGAAGTCCACTTAGGTGAGTGGATGCCATGCCCTGAGACAACTACACACCATTTAGAGGAAACTTCTCAGAAGGCTGTGGGCCAAAATTTTCTTTTTTCCCCATTTTTCCTTAAAAAATCTTTAATCCCCACGGATTTCCAAGGTTGCTCTTCACTTTCTTCCATATCATTTCCAGTTTATTATTCTCCTTTCCAGCACAATCAAGCATCTTTTGAGTTAACTGATGAGAGACAAAGAAAGAAAAACTTGTCTCTAAGGCCTTGTTTATCCTACCCCCCGAAATAACACATACATATATAATACACAGATAGATATTACATCCCTGTACACACACACTGACTCTCACATCTTCCAACAGGCTGGTAACAAGCCTTGAGTCCCTCCTCCCCCGACATCCAATCCTACTGGTTCTACCTCAGACCCGTTCCTCCACTCTGCCCACTGCTGTCTATTCTCACAGCCACAACTTACTCGAGGTCTCACTATTTCTCACCTGCAAGAGCACCCTAACTGCTCTTTTCGGTCAGTTCCCCACCTGCTGCTGCTTGGTCCTGTGCACCCACCCTGCATGATTACTTAAGTGAGCTGTTGGTATAACAGCAGTTTCCTAACCCTCCCCGAGAGCACATTACACAGGTGAGTTAACTAGTGGGCCCATTCCAGCAGCAAGTCCACTGCTTCCTTGAGCCCTAAAGCAATAAGGTGTAGCAAATAAGTGTCTGCTGTGGGTTGAACTGTGTCCTCCTCCAAAAACAGGGTACGTTCAAGTCCTAAAACCCCCAGTACTTGTAATGTGACCTGACTTGGAAAAAGGGGTTTTGTAGATGTAATCAAGTTAAAAGGAGGTCACTAGGGGGGACTTAATCCAGTATGACTGATGTCCTTATAAGAAGAGGAGAAGAGACAGAGACACAGCGAGAAGGCCATGTGACGACAGAGGCAGAGATTGGAGTGATGGAACAGATCCTCTCCTAGAGCCTTCAGGAAGAGCGTGATCTGACCAAATTTGGATTCTCGCCTCCGAAAGCGGGAGAGTAAGCTTCTGTTGTCTTAGGCCACCCAGTTTTTGATAATCTGTTACAGCAGCCCTAGGAAACTAAAACAGTATCTAAAGAAAGGTGGGAAGAGTTGACCATCAAGAAAGAAGCCTTCAAATCAGAACAACTCTACTTCGCAAGTTTGCCTCTGCTAGTTTCTTACCTTCTCCATAAGAAGCCAGGGGCCCCCACATTATGGTTACAAAGAACAAACCTGATTACCTCATTCCCTTTCTTGTTAAAACACCCCTCTATTTTCTATATGACAAACTCCAAGCCCCTAATAGCCATGTAAAGGCTTCAGAATCTGGTCCCAACCCATTTCTCCAGCACATCACCAACATCCCCTCCTCTCGACAATCCTCCTAGCACGCTGACCTCCAGCCATCACACTGCCCTGGAGTCCAGGGACTGATTCTCATGCACACTTGACAACAGGCACAGTGATGACAACCGTCCTGGGTGTCCACCAGCCGGAACCAGCCCATAACATCCTTTCTCTGAAGACCGAAGTTCACGCAGTGCTGAATCAGGCAGAAGGATCTGTGGCTTTGAGGACAGAAATCACAGGGGTTACCATATCAGAAGCAAAATTTGGTGGGTTTTATCAGGCAGTATCAGTTGGCCGTATATGCAGCATTCTATTTCCTCTGAATTCACGTTGAGCGTTCACCAATCAGTAAGTTACTGAGTCATCTACAATGTGCTTAGCCCTGTGCAAGTGCAAGGACACACTGAAGAGTATATGAGGCATAGTCGCATTCACTCATCAAATGTGTTCGGTCTCGATGGGGAAAGGACTACCGTGCAACATGCTCGTGATGCAGGCAGCAGAGTCGATTCTATGGCTTATTCCAGAAACTGCAAGAGTTCAGAGAAGGGAAGTGACAAGTGTGAAGCGAGTAGTCAGGAAAGAGTAGGTGAAGGAATGGGAACTTAGGCTGGGCCTGGCAGATGCACAGGACTTGGTTGGCCAATCGGAGGAGGGGGGCTTTCCAGGGACAACACAAATAAGGTACGGAAGCAGAAGAAGCAAGTCATCACTACTGCTAGGGACAGCTAGTGCTCAAAGCACCATTCTTTTTTTTTTTTTTAAGATACATTTTACCTTTGGAATTATTAATTGATCTGTAGGATGCTACTGTGATGCTTTTAATTTTTTTATTTATGTATTTTTTTGGCTGTACTGCGATGCTTGCGGGATCTTAGTTCCCTAACCAGGGATCGAACCCAGGCCCTCGGCAGTGAAAGGGCCAAGTTCTAACCACTGGACCACCAAGGAATTCCCCAAAGCACCATTTTTCCTCCCATTGGCTGTCAAGTAACCCTTTATTATTTTTCTTTGCAGTTCTTAACTAGCTGGGCATTCCACTGCACCACTGTTGATGTCATCTATGATGTCGTGAGGGTGGCGGCCATGGACACTGCAGCCCACAGACTGGGTGGCCCCCAGGATCTCTTTAATGGTGAGAGTTCTCTAGCTAAAGATTGATGCCGCATCTGTCAGGCAATGTTGATAATCTCATCAAAAGTGATGTTTCCACTGTGTTTAATGTTTTTCTGCTTCTTTTTGTCTCCTGACGGTTCCTTGAGGGCTTTGATGATCAGGGCAGAGGCAGAAGATACCACCTCAATCTGGGCCTGTCTGTTCTGAATTGTCAGTTTCACTGTAATCCTCATACCCTTCCAATCACCAGTTGCCTTGGCGATGTCATCACCAATGTTGTTTGGAGACAGACCCAGGGGGCCGATCTTGGGGGCCAGGGTAGACGTGGCACCAGCTTCCCCACCAGTGCACCTCAGCTACACGACTTTGATCTCACTGGGGTCCAACTTAGGTGGCACGGTAGAGACAGCTGGTGTCGGATGAACCCGGATTCGGGACGACCAAAGAAAGTCAAAGCACCATTCTTGATTAGTTTAGTTCACAGAAAGAGCCTCCAGACAGCAACATCGGCAACACCTGGAAACTTATTAGAAATCAAAGTCCTGGCGCCACCCCAGACCTACTGAATGAGATGCTCTGGGGGTGAGAGTGGGACCGGCAATTGGTGTTTTTATGAATTCTCCAAGTGATGCTGATGCAGGCTAAAGTTTTTGAGAACCACTGCTCTAAGGAGAAGACATGTTACAAATAAGCTTATAATATCTGTTCCTACAGAAGAAACTTTCAAATCGTCTCTAACTGGAATTCATTTCATTCTTGATATAAGCTCAATGGTGGTCCAGCAACACGTACCCAGCACCAAGGCAGAGACAGTGTGTGCACACTTGAGTGTGTGTGTACACACAGACCAAATCAGTTGTCCGTCGGGAAGTTACTGTTAATATAACATCTGAGAAAGATTTAAAAAAATTAATTATTTAAGGAAGCAACACAGGACTGACGTGACAGTCCTATGGGACAGGAAATTCTATATACTGAAGATAAAGAAAGTGATTTGACCGTGGTTACTTAGAACCCAGAAATAATAATAGGAATATACTAGATACAACTGCTTCCCTCGTCATCCCACCATCCTTCTGTGATCATCTGGTGATCAGTTCTCTTATTTCCGTACACTGGAGGTGAGATCTGCACACTCTTTTGTGTTTTAACCTTCTGTACTTGAGGGCCGCTGTCAATTCCCTATTTTCACCACTCCTGCCAAATGGAGATTGGGTTTGTTTTGATTTGTGTTGGGTCTACAGCTCCTCGTTAAGTAAACTAGGACTCCGTGTCTGGGCAATGCACTCAAGAAGAGAAAAATAGAAGGAATCAAAGTGAATTGTAGGGAGGGAAGGAGGGGTAAGTTCCCTGGAAGTCTAAAAGTAGGAAGCAAGGATGGTATTTTTGGCTTGGAACTTTCTGTACCACATGAAATTATGAGAATGACTTAATTGTTCCTGTGCATTTGAAACCGGAGAGACCATAATGGCTGGGTTACACCCAGACGGACTGGAACAGGACTTAGACAGGGTGGCCTCCTGCCAACGAAACCTGCTCTGCAGACATGAGTGACTGAGTCGTTCATGTTTTCAGGGTTGAGCTGTCTGCTGACCGCTGGCTTTGCTCTTCTCCCTTAATCTCCCCGGAGTAGACAGGGTGCTGTGTTACAGAGGGCTGCTATTTCAGGGGTAACCGGAGGGGCAGTGGGCTCCAGAAAGCCTGGGTTCTATCTAGTGGCTTTGTGCACTGAGGCAACTACATTTACTTCTCTCTGTTTCCTCATTTGCTGACTTAGAAGGGCAAACTATGTGCCTTGGCTCTTTCATAGAACGCTGGAGGAGAGAATAAAATGAGGGAATAGGTACAAAGAACATCCTTTGGAAAGTTAAGATTGTTATGCTATTGAGAGTTACTCCTGGACTCTTTTTTTTTTTTTTACTTTTTTTTAAAAAATCTTTACTGGGGTACAATTGCTTTACAATGGTGTGTCAGTCTCTGCTCTATAACAAAGTGAATCAGTTACACATATACATATGTTCCCATATCTCCTCCCTCTTGCGTCTGTCTCCCTCCCTCCCACCCTCCCTATCCCACCCCTCCAGGCGGTCACAAAGCACCGAGCTGATCTCCCTGTGCTATGCGGCTGCTTCTCACTAGCTATCTACCTTACGTTTGATAGTGTATATATGCCTGGACTCTCTTGTTTTCACGTAGCATCTTTTGCAACCCTCTTCTTACGATGGACACCTATTGGGTTGCCTGTCCTGCTCCCTTTTCTGCAGGAGGTGGCAGTCATGATGGTCAATGCCACCTTGCCACCTGACCACAGGAAGAGACCCCTGAGCCAAGTGAGACCAATCAGATTCTCATGCCCAGAAATTGATAACAGAGACGCTTAGGGGTGGAGCTGCCATTGGCTCAGGCTCATTACACAAACCCAGTAGCTCTCATGAGGCCATTTCACTCCCCAGCGGGCACTGGGCAACCTCTGGATTCGTTTTTGCTTGTCACACTGAGGAAGGGATACTATTGCCATATAGTGGATGGAGCCCGGGGATGCTGCTAAACATTCCCCAACATGCAGGACAGCCCCTCACAACAAAGAATTATCTGGTCCAAAATATCAGCAGTATCAAGGACGAGAAACCCTGCACCAGAGGGGTGACTGCAAGGCAAATGCCTACAGGGTCCAGGCAGATAATAAAGGGCTGATGCAGGCAGTGGGGAAGCTGAGCTGACTGGAGCGTCTGAAGAAGAGGGCAGCCCCTATGCCGCTCCAGCCAAATGTCACCCCAGGAAATGAGGACTCAAGGTTGCCAGATCCGATGTATCTAGTGAAGCTGGAAATTCAGATTTTCATGTGAAATCTGATTTTTAAACTCTGGTGTAATTTTTTTTTTTTTTTTTAATGTATGGGCCAAATAAACACATCTTCAGGTCCCATGGAGGCTAGGGGGTCAGCAGTTTGTAACCTCTGATCTGAAGGAAGATCCAAAGTCTCCCTCACAACTCCCTGAAGCTATACAGCTCCTCCCCTTACTTCCTTGGATGTTGTAAGGAAGCCCAGGATGTTACACATATCCCCCCAAAGCTTTAACTAGTACACACCCCTGCACCTCTCTCTCCCTCCCTCACTTCTGCTACATTTTTGACCTGATGTGCCATTTCCACCCAGAGAAGAATTTACATCTCTCAGGGTTGAAAGGAACCTTAGGAAAAAATCTAGTCCTGAAGAATATCTGGCCAGTTACTTAACCTCTTCATGCCTCAGTTTCCTCATCTGTCAAAGGCAGATGATAATGAAACTTCATTGGCTGTTAGGAAGATTGAATGACTTCATATATCGCCTCAGCCTCCTTGAATCCTTTGCCTGTGGAAATAATGCTCCAATGCTACTGCTGCTGTTAATAAAAGTAATAAAACTAGCACACCTTAGGTCAAGATTACATTTGTCTGAAGCTTAGCATGAAAACTCACACAGGGTGGAACTTGAGCATGAAATCAGACTTCCCCAGGACAAATAAGCCATGTCTCATCAGTTACTGAGACATTCTTGGAACACTGTGTGGACCCTATAGAATATGTTTTATGTTGATGCATGGAGGGCCAACAAGTCCTAGGGTGATTTGGCTCATGGTGATTCTGAGAAGCGGCAAGAACACAAGAGGGAAAGTGAGCAAAGAGAGGGCAGCAACCTATCTAACCTGCACTTGCAAAAAAAGGAAAAACAAAAGTATACAAGAAATTCTTGGGCTAGAGTGCAACAATCTCTCACTCTCTGAAGAATTTAGTGAATGCAGGTTTATGGCAAATCTAACCTGTCACAGGGCTGTGGCATTCTTTGCAGCAGCCAAGTCATTGCGGCCTGAATGCTTTCCAAGGCTACTTGACCCTCATAAAAATCCCTGACAGTGGAGTGGGTACCATTTTTTCCCTCTGCCTGTGAAAAACTTCCTTGACAGCACCCATTACAAAGAGAACAGGGTCTGCTCTCCAGACTGGAGGCCAAAATGTTAATTAACTTATACCTGAGTCTGCCAAAAAAAAAAAAAAAATGTGGGTAGTACTCTCTCTTTCCAGCAGTATTAGAGAAAGAAAGAAAGAAATGGAATGGAAGTGAATAAACTCCACAAAGAATTCTGATGTTAAGACCAAATGATTACATATGCTTTTTCACACTTGTCCGTCCTACTTTATTTCTGATCACTTTCTACCAAATAAACTGGTCTTTCAATGACGAAGTTCATTTCATCATGTGTAGATCGGATACCGGTTCTATTGCCTTCCATTGCACATTTCACAAAGGATTTATGAGTTTTTCTGGGTTCATTATTTCTATGAAAGCACTGTGCTATGTAAGTAAGGTATCACACAAAGCAAATAATGCACATTAAAAATTGAAACTATGGGCTTCCCTGGTGGCGCAGCGGTTGGGCGTCCGCCTGCCGATGCAGGGGACACGGGTTCGTGCCCCGGTCCGGGAGGATCCCGCGTGTCGCGGAGCGGCTGGGCCCGTGAGCCATAGCCGCTGAGCCTGTGCGTCCGGAGCCTGTGCTCCGCAGGGGGGAGAGGCCACAACATTGAGAGGCCCGCGTACTGGAAAAAAAAAAAAAATTGAAACTATACTAGGAAAATAAATCTGGATTCAGTTCAAGCACTTGTGAAAGTTGATATTAAGAGATCACTCATATATGCTAATAACTAACTTCCCATGACTTTGTCAATAGCAAAACCCCCCAGATAACCTCAGTAGCCCGAGAGTATTCTACAGCATTGAGTTGCGTTCTTGCTAGGAGTGGTTTCCTCCACAGGCAGAGAAGAAAGTGCATCTGATATTTGCAATTTGGAAACGTCAAAAGGGGCATTATAGTTTCCAATCTTGCTCGCCATCCATCTATTCGATAAATATTTATTGAGTTCCTATTATGTGCCAGACACTTTGCTATGAGTTGGGAGATGGAGATGGACACGACGGGTACTTTTCTCTTCCTCTTGGGACTTACAGTCCAATGAGGCATAAAGACAGACTAACAAGCACTTCTAATAGTTTCATGAGAGTCATGTATGGTAAGACATATTCTTCTCATCTTCCTCCCTAAAGAAACCTGGAAGGAGGGGGATGAGAGAATTTAATCTGATATGAATCATGTAAACAGTCCAGGTTCTTGGGGCGAACTCTCAACTCGCCATCTCCAAGGTAAACCAACAGAGGAAATAATTTGTGAAGAGAGCAGCCACACAGACCTTCAAGAGAAGGGGAGACGGAAGTGAGGGACAGCTTTGGGAAAACAAATTGTCTGGCTTGTAAGGAGTCCAGGAGTGCAAAAGAAGAGTCATGAGAGAAGTACCAGGAAAGAAAGCTGGCGGGACACCAGGGAAGGCCTGGGACAACTGGCGTCAGGGACCTTTCCAAGTCCTGTACGTGGGTAACTAACGCAATCTTTATGATAACCCTATGAGGTAGGTAACGTTATCATCACTCCCATTCTACAAATGAAGCAACTCGGAGGCAGAGGTCGCGAAATTTGCCCAAGGTTGTTAGTAAGTCCTGGAGCCAGGATTCAAGCACACCCAGCCTGGCCCGAGAACCTCTGTTCCATGTTCCATGTGTGCTGAAGACTTTAGACATGCCTTAGTAGGAACTGGGAAGTCACAGAGGGTTCTTAAGCAAGGTACTATGTGACTAAAGCACTGATTCAGGAATTCATGTAGTCACTGAACACGGAATGAACTGGGGGGTGGGGGTGGGGAAGGGTAACTGGCATTTAATGAATGCCTCAGGTGTACCCAGACCTCCTCAGACTTATAATATTATCGAATTACCCAACCATCACTCTGGAAGAGACAGATTCCCATTTCACGGATACTGGACCTAAGTCTCAAAATGCCCATTCACTCCAATAGTGGTGGAATCAGATTTTGAACTCAAGTGAGGCTACCATGAAAGTCCCTGCGGTTACAACCACACTGTCCTACAAAGCTGAGGCAAGGAAACCAGGTGGTAGATTTTTATAATTGTCAAAATGAGTGGTCGTGAGAATTAGAGGAAGGGGTGGGTAGAAGACTTAATAACTAATTAGACACTGAAATCAAGGGAAAGACTGAAGAAAAAAAAAAAGGAAATGACATCAGTATTTCAGGATTCTGAGACTGGAACACTTGTGGTACCATTCACAGAAATGAAGGAATTCAAAGTAGTAAGATGTTTCCGCTTTACTCCAGTTTGGGAGGTAGGGGATAGAAGAAGGAGCTGACCAGAAGAGTGACTGAGAATACTAACACTTATTGAGCACTTACTAATTACCAGGCACTGTACAACGGGAGTTACACGCACCAACTAATTTCTCACAAAACTCTGAGATAAAGTGCTGTGAGAAGTAAATTAGTTTATTATCCCCATTTTAAAGACGAGAAAAATTAGTAAGCTACCCAAGATCACGCAGTAAACTGTAGAGCTGAACTTGCAACTGAACTTGAAATAAACCCATAAATTAACTTCATGTCTGACAGGAACTGGATACTTCCTATAAACCTCAGAGGAGCTAGAAGACATTATAATGGGTTAGAAAGACTTTCATGGCTGGGTAAATCTAGAGAAGCAGAACCGGTATGAATGGATAAATGTCACACACAAAAAATAAATTTTAGCTTGAACATCAAGTTTCTGTGGTAACCTGTATTTATTCTCATTTCAAAAGAAAATAAATGGATTATGTAAAATTCCTTTAAAAGAGAAAAACAAAAGAAACACAACTGCCCTGACATTTCTAATAAGTTTAGCTGTTCAGAAATAAGCAGGCTCCCTTCTGAGACATCATATATTCAAGAACACAGTCAGAAATTGTCAGAAGGATTTCTGGACAAGGGAAAGCTGGGACATAAGAGCACCAAGATAGATCTCTCTTAACGTCCTGCCTTTTTTCCTTCACTGGTCACTTCTCAATGTTACCCTTCTCCCTGGATGACGCTACTGGACTCCTCTGAGAAAAGGTGGCCTTAATGCCAGCTTGATAGCTTAAGAAACTGCCACAGTGAAGCTGTATTTCTTTAAATCTTTTCTTAAAAAATATTTATTTATTTATTCTGGCTGTGCCGGGTCTTAGTTGCGGCACACTGGATCTTCGTTGGGGCATGTGGGCTCTCAGTTGCAGCATGTGGGCTTTCAGTTGCGGCATGCATGTGGGATCTAGTTCCCCGATCGGGGATCGAACCCAGGCCCCCTGCATTGGGAGTGTGGTGTCTTACTCACTGGACCACCGGGGAAGTCCCAGTGAAGCTGTATCGATACCTACAAATGGTTTTGACAATTGTGACCTTACGAGCTATTTTTTAGTTTTGAAAAGTGAAATTAAAAGAAAAAAGAAACCCACAGCACTTTTAGACATAAAAGCCCAAGCTTTTTGTGGTTAAACAATCCCGACCATTTGAGAGAACAGTCAAATGTTTTTCAAGTTCAAAGTGCTTACCTAGCATGGTTTATAAGGAAGCCAAGAGAGTCGGTGATGGGCTGAAAGGAAAGTGTCCTGCTTACCTGGCTATTTTAACAACCTAAGTAGCTCTGTCAGAACGAAAGTGAAATCTAATCCAGTCCTGACCCAGATTTTATTGATTCTAAGAAGCACATTGGTGGGGAGGGGGGAGCAGGGGAAGCACAATGTTTTGTTTTTGTATTTTAACACAGCTGAAATCAGACTGTATCTTACAACTGATGACATGTCTCTTTTTACTTAACAGCATTTTTCTTTCCTAGATATACATTTTAAATGGTGCGTCTTAAAAATCAATGACAACAGGGGCTTCCCTGGTGGCGCAGTGGTTAAGAATCCGCCTGCCAATGCAGGGGACACGGGTTCGAGCCCTGGTCCGGGAAGATCCCACATGCCACGAAGCAACTAAGCCCGTGTGCCACAACTACTGAGCCTGCGCTCTAGAGCCCGTGAGCCACAACTACTGAACCCGCGTTTCAAGAGGCCGTGCTCCGCATCAAGAGAAGCCACCGCAATGAGAAGCCCGCGCGCCACAACGAAGACCCAACACGGCTAAAAAATAAATAAATAAATAGTTGTTTAAAAAAAAGAAAAAATATCAACGGCAACAGAAAATGGAAATAAGGTTGACAGAAAAGAAACATCAGTTTTTTAAAAAAATAAACAGATGGAGACTTAGTTTTGATGAAATGTGCTCATTTCTGAACACGATACATAAACAGTTTCAATTTGAGAATTTAAATTCCTACTGAAGAATTAAGGGTGAAAAAAGAAAAAAAAAAAAGAATTAATGGTGATATGACGCAGGGCTGTGTGCACTGCAGCAGCACTGGTGTGGGCTGTAGGCCCTAGGTGGGGAGGGGGCCTTGAGGTTAAGGGAAAGTAGCAGACTTGGGGTCTGGCTGGCCCACAAGAGCATCTGGGGGTTGTCACCTTCTATTATTACTAAAGCTTTCAGGGCTCTGCTGTTCCGAGTTCGGAGCTACAAAGAGCCTTCTGTGTGCTCACGGAGACTTCTCTGACCCCAGGACCCCCTCCTTGCTGCCTGGAGACAGAGGAAACTTCCAAAAGCAGGATGAAAACAGAATCCTAGAGACATCTGAGGTTCAAGACCTAAAGGGGAGGGGGAGGGAATCTCCCCTTGTCTCACCTGTACATTTGCATGAAGTGGGGCATCCTTCCACGTGGCCTCGGTCCTAGAGGGCAGGACCCACTTTGGCCACAAATTATAAATAGAAGAAGGCTTAGATGGGAGATGGTGAGGTAACTAGATTTTCTGAGGTCAAAGAACATGGCACAAAGTCAGACAAGTACATATATCTATGGGGACAACGAGGCAGAGTATCTAACATCGAACTACTAGAAAACCCAGTCTTTACTAAGCAGTGTCCCTAGTCTGTGGACACACAAAAGGCAAGTGTTGGTCAAATCAGTTAAATCCTGAGTCGTATAAGACAGAATAGTTTGTTTTAGAAAATCAGGCTGTCTTGTTTGGGGAATTGGGCAGATTTGGGGGGGCGGTCAGGAGAGTTGGAGAATCTGGGTTGGTTCAAGGTGAGAAAAGTGGGGGAAGGAGCATCTCAGAGATGCTGATACACAGAGCTCCCCAAGTTCAAGGTGAATGTTCTTCTCCCTGAATCCCAGGTAGGAGAGAGCTGTGTCCTGTTTATTCCTATCTGAGTACCTCACACAGAGCAGAGCCTCAGAATTACTGGTTGAATGAATGCCTAAGTGCTACACCTACTTTGGTCAGACTGTTGAGTAAACTTTTGGAATAAGGAGTCTTATGTCCTAAAGATGTTAAAAGACTCCTAAGGGCCTTACTTCTATCAGGGAGTAAAGAAGGCCTTGAGGAGAATCTCAACTGCAAGTTACAAATTTAAAATAATAGTTGAATTTGTTTTTAGTTTTAGCATTCTAAGGCTTTTTGCAAAGATATGACTTTAACCTGGGGAACTATCTTCCCTTCAGCAGGGTTTCACAATCTAGACTAATTCAATTTTTCTTTTCTATTAGGGGAGAAAAAAAATCTCCAAATTACATAACCAGGGATTTTGTGGAAATGATCGAAGCTTGACAGAAGGCCTTAAATTCCTGTAGTGAGTCCCAGTCAGCAGGGTGTGAGATCAGCTGACCAGCACACAGCTCCGAGATAAATTGTTAGTGGAGATGATTTACCATTTCAACTCAGGATTTCCTAGAGTATGATAGTGCGATCTAATAATACATCCTTTAGAAAGTAAGAACTGGGATCTCCCTGGCGGTCCAGTGGTTAAGACTCTGCACTTCCAATGCAGGGGACGCGGGTTCGAACCCTGGTCAGGGAACTAAGATCCCACATGCCATGTGGCACAGGCAAAAAAAACAAAACAAAACAAAGCACTAAAATGTACATGTCCAATCACTTTGTAAGCTTTTTAAAATGAAAGCATATTAATAGTCATTTTTAAAAGTAATCTAGAATTTCCTCCTTATTTTTTGGTAAATTAATTCAATTAGTTAAAATTAAACAAGTATTTGCTTCTTAAACAGATCAAGGCTGGGAAAAAGCTGCTGAGTGTGGAAGCTTGGTGCCTGTTTTCACTGCATCTGTCGTGACCCTATATTAGCTTAGGCAGGTCTTTGGACTCTGAGTATCTGGCCTTGATCTTCTCGTCTGTCAAATGGGGGACATGGATTGACCCTCACAGCCCTTTCCAGCTCTGACCTCTGTGACCAGGGCTGTCCAGCGAATCAGAATGTGGAGGCATCAAGAACCTTCTCAAAGCACAACAATCAGAACTTTCAAAGTAATGGGAAGAAAAGAGTCATCACACATTCTAAATGGTTTTGGATACTTTAAAGACCAAACTCTAATCAAACTCAAAGGTTTGGTTCCTCTTCTACTGGGTACATTTTTTTCATTATCAAGTGCTCATATGGAAAAAAGAAAAACCCAGACAGCTATGTATTTCTCTCAATACACAAATAATTCTCACTTCCTCTGGAAAATTGCACAGTAGGATTAGTTGGGTGGTCAGCCTGAACCCACCTTCCAATTTAAAATCACAAGATGTTTTTCAATGTCACACCAACTGGTGATATCTATTGGTTTTTAAATAATACTCTGACTCCTACACAATGGGTTTACATTTTTATGGTTTTATCTTTCTGGTTTTGTCTATGGACCTTGCTTTTGTGTTAAAATATGCACTGCTGGGAATTCCCTAGTGGTCCAGTGGTTAGGACTCGGCTCTTTCACTGCCGAGGACTTGGGTTCAATCCCTGGTCAGGGAACTAAGATCCTGCAAGTCACATGGCGTGGCCAAGAAAAAAACAAACAAAAAAACTGATCAATAATAAGAAAAATATGCATTGCTACTTGCAATCTTTATAGCTATGCTTTAATTAAAGATGTGATCGCTACATAAACTCCTCCCTTCGTCAATAAAGTAGAAAGGACACTGGAAAATGACTCAAAAGCATCCAGTTCAGAGTCCAACTCTTACTGGTTGAGTGGCCCAGATCCCATCCACCACCCAGAGAAGTAAAAACGGTTTGTAAAACCGGAACTACCATGGCCATGATGGTGTCGTCTCCCTTTTGGAGAGAAGCTATTTTCCCACTTGACTCTTATCATGGAGCACACCGCTCTAAGCAGGAATCCCCATTCTGGTCCTCCACCTTGTAGGGGACAAGGCTCTGCCACTTGTCCCCATGCACCCAATACAAGTGCAGTCCCAGGTCACCGCTTGGCACTGCTAAACTCAATGCCTGTTTACCTATGCCATTTTGTACATTTTTTTAAGGAAAGCTAGTCTAAATACTACTTAATATATTGGCACATTGTAAGGATTATATAAATACTTGCATTTATCTACCTTAAAAACAGTACAGGGCTTCCCTGGTGGCTCAGTGGTTAAGAATCCGCCTGCCAATGCAGAGGACATGGGTTCGAGCCCTGGTCCGGGAAGATCCCACATGCCGCGGAGCAACTAAGCCCGTGTGCCACAACTACTGAGCCTGTGCTCTAGAGCCCGCGAGCCACAACTACACAGCCCGTGTGCCACAACTACTGAAGCCCGCACGCCTAGAGCCCGTGCTCCACAACAAGAGAAGCCACTGCAATGAGAAGAAGCCCGCGCACCACAATGAAGAGTAGTCCCCCCTCGCCGCAGCTAGAGAAAGCCCGCGTGCAGCAACAAAGACCCAACTCAGCCAAAAATAAATAAATAAATTTATTAAAAGCCCCCAAAAAACAGTACACTCTGTGGAGAGTTCAGGAGGGCAAGTATGGAGGCAGAGAGACCAATTAGAAATATTCTATACCATTCTAGGTGAGAAATGGTGGTCTATGAATTAGGGTGGCAGCTATGGAGTGATACAGAGCTGTCAGATTTGCTGTCTCTTTATAAGTAGAAGATGTGTTGATGGCTGGATGTCGGGGGTGAGGGAAAGAGTGAAGTCAGGAAAAAGCTGGGTTGGGCTGCCATTTCCAGATACATCCTGGGCCAGCGAGCAAAGGAATATTAGCCACAGGGACACCCCCTTCCCCGTCCCTCCCCAGCACTATGGGAGCTGTCTCAACAGAGAAGGAGGGGGGCCCAAGAGTACGGGTAGGAGTGCGGGAGCTCACCCCTTGCTGAAAGGAGACAGAGGAGAAGGCAAAGCTTCCCGGAGGTTCCTACCTCTGAAGGAGATGGAGAGGGGTGGTGGGGCTCAGGTGCTGGTGGGCTGGTACCAGCAGGAGCAGCTGCGATGGTGACAGTTCTAATTCTAACGCACTACACCCAGCGGGCACAGGGCCAGGTGACAGAGGCAGCAACAGACAGGGTGAGAGAAAGTTCACCCATGGGTGTTAACCAGACACTAAAAGGCCTTGTGGAATTCGGCCTTTGCTCAAACCAAAGATAAGAAGTAGGAGCAGAGCGGTGCATTTTCTTGCATTGGGGAAGTGGCTTCAACTTGGATCGTGGCTACTTCCCAGAGTGTGGCGTGGAAGAGAGATTCTGTGGGAGGCAAGAGAACTTGATCCCATTCCCAGACTCAAACCGTCAAGACTTTAAGCTCTGGAACGCACCTGCATTGGGTTGGCGACTGACCAGACACTGAACCAAAGGAGTGTCGGGAAGGGTGTCAGAAACTTCGTTTTACAACCTCTGTGAACCCCCAGATGTGGTGCTGTTTTTGGTATCTCTCCAATCCACAGAACATGAAGTAGCATTATGGTTAGTATCTTATGAAGACAGATCATGGGAACTGCAAGGACACACACACATTTCAGCTGTCCAGAGATCAGCCTGATCAAAACACAGATGTTTTGAACCATGTGGAGAGGAAATCTGACCACTTGACAAACCTTCTCAACATGGCTGTTCCCTGGGGAAAGGACTTCGCTAGACCTCCATACATTGGGCAATCCACAATGGACTCCAGTATGGAGTTTACAGCGCCTACAGGGTTAAGCAGTTAGGGTATGTGAATATCCAAGAAATGGGGAAAGGAGTAGATACCGGGGTTGTTTATGACTGTCTGTTCTCAAAACAAAGGCAGAGCTATAGTACCCACTTACATTCTGTAAGAGGGCACTATTATTACAGATGAAGAAACTAGCTCAGAGAGATTAAGCAACTTTGCACATAATTAACCAGGGCACATTAGGATCTGAACCCAGCACTCTGCTGACACCACAGCTGCTTCATAAAGGTTCCTGTCATCAGCAGATGGTAAGGAGGGACTCAAAATGAAATGTGAGTCTGAGGCTAACATAATAATAAGTATGAGAATACTATCAATAATGACTGTAATAACTAACATTTACTGAGTGCTCAGTATTAATTTATTTATCAAATATTTATTGAGCTCCTACTGTGTGCCACGCACTGCTATGGGCACTGGAATACAGCTTCCCCAAGGAGCTTCCTCCACATTCTAGTGGAGGAAACCTCATGCCAGGTCCCACAAGTTATTCCTTTCCATCCTCAAGCAACACTGTGATGTACGTACTGTCATAACCTCCATTCACAATGAGGGAACCAGAGAGGTTAAGTGACTTACCCACTGTTCCAAAGCTAGAAAGTGATGTGGAGCCAGGGGCAGAACTCCCTAGAATCTTAGGACCAACCCAGTTCATTAGATGTCCCAACAGCAAACCTAAACGTGCACTATTGGAAGAAAATGGACCAAAGAATATAAATATCTGGGGTAGCTCCAAACCAAAAGAGATTTTGACATCTGTTCAAAAGAGCTGCAGAAACACTTTGAAGGACATTCTAGGATGTCTGCAAATCAGAGGGAGGAGGAAGCCCACCCAAACTTTCCCACAATTTCGTGTTCCTTCCAAGTTCATGGCCTCACATGACTCAATATGGAAACTGCCAGCTATCAAACACTAGGCAGGCCTCCTTCCTTATAACCCAGGCTTTTTGATTCTCTCTTAAGGTCTTTAAAAGAGCAAACCATGGCCATTCCCACTTCCCAGAACGCTCTACTGATTACAGCGCGAGATCAAATCCAGCACAGACAGGGAGGACGGGCATTTCAAACATGTAACACTGGAACGCAGATTAATAATTTACTAATGACTCTAAACAAATATTGTTCATGGTGGGGAAAAACCCTCCCATTTAAACGGGAACTTGGTCAGAATACCTCAGTACTTTTAAAAAGAAAACTGTAAAATAACCGTCTTAGAATTCAATATTTATTAATGCTGACGGTTCGTTTTTGAAGAATTAATCATTCCCAGCTTCAATGTTCTGCTTCAGCAGAAAGTTCACTTTATTCTGCATGCGGATTCCTGTACTCTCTGCCCAAATAAATTAATACATATGCCAGAGTCTGGGGCTGCGATCAATGAAAAACCACAGTAAATTCCTAAGCAGTAATAGATATTCCACATGGCTTGAAATGGTTGAAGGAGAATTTTTTTTTAAGGTTAAGAATCAAAGTACTGTAATTGAAGATCTTACAAATTAAGCAGCGGTGGCTTCTTTCTCAAGGTATCTGATGTTGACTCCAAGGATCATTTAAAGTGAACCTCCCCTCTTGCAGCCCTTCCTTGCTCTCCCTTTTACAAGTTTCTCACTGAACAGCATATAGTTGGCATTAGGTCCATGGCATTAATTTAAAATGACAATGCACTGTGAAATCTGCTAGACTAAGCATGTAGAAAAGTAAATACTTGAGAAAGTATCTGAGAAAAAGTAAATGCTTGAAAAAAGTAAATATTCCTAAAGTCTGTGGCCAGGCCTTAGACATTTCAATCTACAGTGGACCCCTGAACAACTCGGGGGTTAGGGGTGCTGACCCCTGCACAGTCGAGAATCCACATATAACTTCTGACTCCCCCAAAACTTAACTGGGAATAGCCTACTGTTGAGTGGAAGCCTTACCTGTAATATAAATGGATTAACATTGGCTACAAAATTATTACAGTACTGCAGCTTGTTCTACATTTAATTTTGTGCAGTTATGATTGAATAAGGCGTCTTCTTTACCTTTCTCTCAAGTGCAAATGGCACAATGTATGGTCTGTAAGTGTCTGTGTGCATAAGTTTTGATAAATTTTAACTTTTTATAATAGATTTGTGTATATTTTACTGAAATAAATGATAAAATAGACTAGTATTTACATATATTTTATGCCTTCGTGACATACCTTTTTCTTAATTTTTTCAATATTTGTGGGCTGTGTGGCTAATCAGCAAATTTTTTCAAATTGTCAAAAATCTCCAAAAAATTTGCCAGTATATGTATTGAAACTATATGTATTTCACGCATAAGTGAAACCATGCAGTTCAAACCTGTGTTGTTCAAGGGTCAAATATACAGTGTAAAGAACTAAATATTGTGATAACACAGTCTTTTGTAGATAAATTCCTAAACGAACTTTGAAAAATCTATCTTTGGGCTTCCCTGGTGGCGCAGTGGTTGAGAGTCCGCCTGCCGATGCAGGGGACACGGGTTCGTGCCCCGGTCCGGGAGGATCCCACGTGCCGCGGAGCGACTAGGCCCGTGAGCCATGGCCGCTGAGTCTGCGCGTCCGGAGCCTGTGATCCGCAACAGGAGAGGCCACAACGGTGAGAGGCCCACGTACCGCAAAAAAAAAAATCTATCTTCAATTCAAGTTTAGGGTATTTACAAATTAATACCCCAAATTAATAAATGCGTTCATTTAATATTATAAGTGCATCTGTCCTATCTTTATGGGAATGATGTAGAACAGGGGTCAGCAAACTACAGCCTGTGGGTCAAATGGCCCACTGCTTGTTTTTGTAAATAGTTTTATTAGAACACAGCCACACACATTCATGTATGTATTCTCTATGGCTGATTTCATTGCAATGGCAGAGCTGAGAAGCTGTGACAGAGGCCGTATGGTCCACTAAGATATTTACTAGCTGGCTCTTTACAGAAGTTTGTTGACTGATGTAGAAGGACAAACTGAAGAAAATGCCAAAAGGTATGAGTGCATCCTTGCATAGTCCACCGTTGTGTTCACTATATTGGGGAAGCACTGTGAGGAGACTGAAATATCTGGAGAAGTGGCAAGCCTTTTACATCACAACCACCTTTCTTTTCATACTCCAATCTCCAACTAATAGAAGCACATTCCTGAGCTAAAGGAAGAACACTGATAGGCGTAATTAGAGGTCAGCAACATGTCAGAACGTTTTAGAACCCAGTAATCGCCCCATGTTTTAGGAAGAGATGGAGGAGGTGGTACTATATACACGAATGGCAAGAAAAAGATGGAACAGACTTCCTCTTCGTTGGATCGCAATCGATTTGATTGTCAATGTCAGCACCAAGTTGTTTCTTAATGGGAAACTGTAGAGACACATCATCCCCCTATCCCCTAAACACTGAACTGAAAAGAAATTTGAGTCCCGAATTATCAACACATCATATTTTTCACAATTTGAAATTTAGATTGTCAATAGCACATCCCTAAAAAATTTAAATAATCCTGTTAGAGCTATACCTGGTGGTCATTTTCATCTTGATGAGTTATTTTAATCCAAATGCTTTCCTCTTTACATGTAGCTAGTTCCAGATTTACAACTCTAATTTTACAGCCTGAGTTCACTAGTTGCAGCTCCATTTTATTACTGAAGGATAGGGGTGATGCTCAAAAGAGGTGGAAGGAAACACAAAGGCTAATTTTAAAGTAAGGATAAAACAGGGCTAATTCACATGGAACGAAGCTAAAAGCTCTCTTTCTTAGCCTAGAATCTAAGCCCTTGATAAAAAACTGACTTATGAATACAAATTAATTTAAAATAAAAAAGTGCCCAACAATTCTGCGGTACTTAAGCTTTTACCTCCTTTACCATTTTGAGCCCTCAAACAACCCTGTGACTGGAAGTAGACATTATTTCCATTTTGCAGATGAGGAACTGTGTTCTCAGACAGGTTAAATCAACTGCCTCAAAGTCACGGGTAAAGAATTCAAAGTCTCCTAATTGCTTCTACTTCTGCTGTGAGACAGTGTGTGATAGGATTACGATGTCCAAGAATGCAGCTAATTTAGTGGAAAGGAATTCTGGGCTTTTCTATAGCTCTTACAAACACATTTACCTTCTCAAAATTAAAAGTAAACTCAAGGGGTTTCCCTGGTGGCGCAGTGGTTAAGACTCCGCGCTCCCAATACAGGGGGCCCGGGTTCAATCCCTGGTCAGGGAACTAGATCCCACACACACGCCGCAACTAAGAGTTCACATGCCACAACTAAGGAGCCCCCCTGCTGCAACTAAGATCCAGCACAACCAAATAAAAAAATTTGGGGGGGGGAAAAAAAGTAAACTCAATCTTCCCATTATGACTCACAGTTAGACCCGAGTGAGTGAGCACATTGATCCAGGACTGCCATTATTTGGTCATCACTGGGGAGGTGATGTTCATCCTCATTAGGATACAGATGGACCTGAACGGCACCAGTAGTCTAGTTACAGGTATTTCTAGTTGTAGTAGTCCCTGTCCTGTAAATCCACAGCAGAACTGTCATTATCCTGTCTAATGATAAAGCCACATAAACTAAACTTCCCCATCACTTATGTTTTACCACAGAATGGAAGAGATTTCAGGACTTTGTCGGCATTCTACTGAATGCAGCCAATTTGATTGTCAAGAGTAGCTCCGTATTATTTTTTAATCGGGTATTTCCCATTATGTAGACAAACCTAACCATATCTCTCTATCCACCTCAGTTGTACCCTAAAAAGGAGCTAAGCTGGGCAGAGATATGAGTCCCCATTTCTTCCTCCCTTTCCATGATGACTTGGTGGTCTTCTTTATCTGAACTGGCCATACATACTGACCTCAACAACCTAAGTACAAATCTACAAAGAAATGTCACATGTCTTTTAAATTCCGAAATCCTCTTTTCCTATTCCACCTTGCCTTACAAGTTTCTGCTTTAATGATCCAGTTGCATCACTATCTCCTTTCTAATATAGCGCATCCGTGTACCAATTTTCTACACTAAGACTTCCTGCTACCACCTCCACCCCACCACACACATTAGACTGCCCATTGGTGGCGTGTCCTTCTTCCTCTGAGCAATCTGGTCTCCCACTTCCTTCTAGAGGTACTCTCTTCTTGTCTTAATGTCAGCCTCTAGTTTTCTTTTTTTTTTTTTCTTTATTCCTATAATGTTAGTAGCTGAAAGCTGAACCGCAAGAATGAGTTCAGTAAATACCTTTTGAGCTTCCACTGTGTATCTAAGTAAACACTTTGGAACCAGTATATCCTCATAGGAAAGGGTTACTTTTTCTTCCTCCAAAACCCCCTGGATATATGCCTAAGGTAATGGGGAAGAGTATAAAAGGTAAGAGACTTCCTGACTCAAGAGATCAATTCTGTACAGTGGAAAATATAAAATATAAGGACTCTCTTGTCCTCAAAATTTTTGTGAGCTTACGAGCAGTTACTTTTTAGTTACTTGTAATTATCCTCCAATAAGTCCAAAATGTTACCTTATTTTCATAACTCTGTACTAGTTTATGCCCATGGTGAGCATGTAAATTGGCAAAACCTTTCTAGAAGTCAATTATGGAGCTTCTAAAATAAGTGTCATAGGCATGACTCAAAAAGTGTCAAATCCTGCCTCATAGAATCTATTTGACAGGAATACTAGCAGAAGTGTTTAACAAATAATGGAAATTATCCTAATGTCCACCAATACTGGGTATCTCTGAGGAGCAGAGAACAGCAGCAACAAGGGGACAAAGTGGTGGCTGACGGTGACATCCAAGACACAACACAAGAGGTGCTAGGATGGAGAAAGGATGCCCTCAGTCCATCCACATCATAAGTAAACGACAACCATGTAATAACTAGAGTCCGGTGAGATTTTCCCTATACTTTTCGGCCTTTGAAAACCAACGAATCAGAGAAAACTACACGAAATGCAATTGATTGTGTGAATTGCTTATTCTTGCAGCTGCTCCCAGAATGTCTTTCCTATGTGGTTTCCCCATTTACGCCATTCATTCATTTATTCAGTCAACAAACTCAGCTCCTACTCTACACCAGGCGCTGCACTAAGTTCTGGAGAAAAAAGCGGTAAACAAGACAGACCCTCTGCCTCCCTCGGGCCCATAGTGTGGCAGGACCGTAAGACCCAAATGGACGCTGGGGGCAAGGGGACCTCGACACACCCTCACACTGCTCCCTTCTGTTAGTTCCTCTTGCCCATTCTCCTGATGGACAATATCATTTCAAATTAGAATAAGTAATCAATGTCTCAGAGCCAAACCAACATCAATAGAATGCTTTGTTCTTCAAAGTATGACGTTTCAGATGATTTCTGAGATGCAATAGGAAACTGCTACCAACTGTCAACGTTCTCCATTACGGTAACAGCATTTTTTTCCCATTGGTCACAAAGTGGCAAAGCTGCTTCAGGCCCAAAGCAGAATCAGATGGTAGCAATAAAACCGCCACCAACTTCATCCAAATATTCTCCAAAGCCCGTTGCATCTCTGTGAGTTGACTACACAGAAATCACTTCACAGAGGCAGCAGCCCTTCTCACACTGCCAGGTCTTTCGGCCCAGCTGGCAGGGTCAAAAATAGTAGGGCATCTGAGAGAAACTTGCCAACTCTTTGACTATTAGAATTACTGACTTATCAGGTTGGCACAAATATCTCCATCACTTTGCTCCATCCACCCATCCATATCATCTACAGGTGACACTTTCAGAAACCTGGAAGGAAATTACTAAGTGGACAAAGGAAGGTTATTTGCAAAAAAAAAACAAACAAAAAAAAAACAAAACACACACATCCACCAACACTTCCTTGCTGTGAATATTGCTGCTGAGGAAGTCTTAACACATTTATTAGTATAAAGACTTAACCATTTTTCATATCTAAGAAAAATGTAATACAGCCAAAGAGAATATTCACACCCAAACGGGTCAAAATATGAAAGGAAAAAAACAAAGGCATTCACGTGGGACACAAGCCTACCCAGAATAATCTTTATTCATTCCTTGCATGGCTCATGGCTTTATACTTTTGTTATTAAACAAAGTACAAATTTGATATTAAAATTAAAAAAGAAAGAAGAAGATGGGGCACAACTTGGTGGTTGTTTGTATTCTTCTCAATACGTACTAAGGGGGAAGACTGTCAAAGAGTCTGTTGAAATTATGGATACTTGAAACCATTTTCAGACACCTCACTGGCCAGCACAGGCTGCTGCAGTTTGAGATGAGATCTGCCCAATACCACCAGAATACAAGATTTTAGGAATTGTGAAAGAAGCAAGTGATGATTCCATGGCCACATCAGGAGAGCATGTTTTTTGCATCAACAGATCTGCATTGCATATGAATAATTAAAAACCCACTTGGTTCTGCAAGTGGGCTGCTTTTCTACGGCAGTCCCATGCACATGCCACATGATGATAAGGGCTGGAAAAGTAGACGACACCTGGCCAGGATTGCTTCCGAATCTCTTTGAAGTCCAGCACCTGTTTTTCCTGGCTACTTAGAGGCTAGGATGGACTTGCACTTAAAACTGTATTACACTCCATGCCCCAGGGAACAACCACTGCTCAACAACCTGAGTTATTTATTTACTCATAAACTTTGGCAGGTACGATGGGGGAAAAAACTAATAAATTTGAATAACTCCCCTTGAGAATGGTGGGAGAAAACTTTCATCATTTGAAACTGGGCGTGTCCTTAATTTATGTGGAGGAATGTTACAAGGGCCATTCAGAATATATGCAGTGCTGTCTGCTCGCATGCTTCCAATGTCTTCTCAGGTGATAATCTCCTAGTTCTGTGGTGTGTAAATCTCTCTGCGGACACAAAAGGATCAGTCTTGCAGTGACTCCTATTTACTACTCCTCTTCCCAACTACACCTAGCAAATACCAAAAGCAAAAGAAAATCTTGAAGCTTTTCCTGGATCAAAAAAAAAAAAAAAACAATGTTTACTTAGGTCCTTTTTTAAAAACTTTATTTATTTTTGGCTGTGTTGGGTCTTCGTTGCTGCACGCAGACTTTCTCTAGTTGTGGCGAGCGGAGGCTACTCTCCGTTACGGTGCACGGGCTTCTCATTGCAGTGGCTTCTCTTGTTGCGGAGCACGGACTCTAGGCACACGGGCTTCAGTAGTTGTGGCTCGCAGGCTTCTGTAGTTGTGGCGCATGGGCTCAGTAGTTGCGGCATATGGGCTTAGTTGCTCCGCGGCATGTGGGATCTTCCCAGACCAGGGATCAAACCCATGTCCCCCGCACTGGCAGGCACCAGGGAAGTCCCTACTTATGTCCTTTTAAATCTAGATGTAGGAATGTCATGACAAGTGCCTTTTATTATTAAAATATGTGTCTTTACTAGGACTTGAATTTTGGACACAAGTTTGGACCCTCTGGAAAATTCTCTGGTACCTCCCGTAATTAATATAGCATACTCCTAAGAACACTATTGTTTTAAAGCAAATCCATGCTTATAAAATCCTTACAATTATTAAATTTTTTACAGCTTATGATATACTTCCAGACACTTTGATTTGATTGTTATAACGCTAGGAAATGATTATTATGAATATTATGAACATTTCCACTTTACAGATGTGAAACCTGAGGAAATTCCTCTAAAATTACAAGAGCCAGGGTCCATACTACAAATTTCCACTGAATAGTTTTGAAGTGTAACCAAATCGAGTTTACTAGAGACATGAAAACAAAACAAAGGCAAGCAGTTATGATGAAACCAACTTCATTTGGCAAAGGGTTGTGTCACCCATACCTACAAATGGTGAGCTTGATTTTTCTAAACATGAACATCCATCAGATACAATTTTTATAATATAAAGCACATGGTTTTATTCTGCTCTACTACTTCACATTTGGCAGAAAACAGAGCTTCAGCCTGCAGTCCCAGACTTAAAAGAACATCAAACTACCATAATCTAAAATATCTTCCTCATAAAATGCTTAGAGAACAAGGTAAAACCTAAGCTTAGAAACATCTTCACTTAAGTAATGAGGCAAATAAATCACTTACAACACACTCCTTCCATTTCCCCATCCGTGATGTGGGTAATGTGGTTAGATTACGCTAGTTTTTTCCCTCCTACTCAACAGAGAAATGTCACCCAAGAGTGTAAATTAATCAGACAAAATCCTTCTGAAGGAAGTACAGCTTTGCGGTACTTGCAGATACAGCTACTAGGTGTAGCTAAGGCGGCCTCATAGCAACAATTGCATTGTGAGACAAAGCAAATGGAATGAAGTTTGAAAAAACAAATTAATAGATGATTTAGGAGTTTGGTAGCCCCTTCTATTTACATCCGAATTTCTGTTTTCACTAACAGGGATATTTAACAGCAGCCACGTAAACTAGGTCAGTGTGGAAACTTTCCTTTTTCTTCAAAGAGGAGTTGAAACGCACTCGGCACACAGTACATTCCTGACTCCCAGATATGGGCCAAGCAAACTTTTCCAACCTGTCCATCAGTGAGAGGACTGTATTATCAATCCATGAAGGCACATTGTCTGCTGAATTATGAAGTGGGAACTGGGAAACAGAAAATTGTTTCCTCTGTGTTTTCACAACCCCTCCCCCTAAGCTCATTCCATAAAACACTGAGTCAACTCTGCTCCCCAAGTTGTGCTCAGCTCCCACCTGGCCTGCTGACCGGGGAAAGACAGTAGGGGAGTTTCAACCCCCTCTAACCTGTAATCACTTCCCACTGGTAGGAGGGGCAAGGTCCCCCCCAAAACCCTGTGGCTACAAATTTAGGATGCCAGGGGAAAAACCATGCATAGAGGACCAAAGCCAGGAGTGAAGCTATGAAAATCTCATCAACATTTTTTTTTCCAGTTATCCTATTATTCAGCACTGTGCGGTTCTCCTTTATACTGTCTCTCTGTTGAAACTGTCACTATGTTCATCTGTTCTCCTCTGTGGGGTGATCATCTTTTATGATCGGTACCTTGAACTCTTTTTTTTTTTTTTTTTTTTGCGGTACGCGGGCCTCTCACTGCTGTGGCCTCTCCCGTTGCGGAGCACAGGCTCCAGAAGCGCAGGCTCAGCGGCCATGGCTCACGGGCCCAGCCGCTCCGCGGCATGTGGGATCCTCCCAGACGGGGGCACGAACCTGTGTCCCCTGCATCGGCAGGCGGACTCCCAACCACTGCGCCACCAGGGAAGCCCACCTTGATCTCTTAATTGGGTAGATAGATTGCTTATCTCCACTTCTGTCCAGTTCCTTTTCTGAGGTGTCATCTTGTCTCCTTGTCTGAAACATATTGCTGTCTCATTTTGCCCAGTTCTCGGTATTATTTCTCTGTGGTAGGTCAGTCAGCTGTGTTTCCTCATCTTGGAGAAGTGGCCTTATGTAGGAGACCTCCTCTGGGGCCCAGCAGCACACTCTCCTCTGGTCACCAGAGCCATATGCACTTGCAGTGCTCCCTGCTTGGACTGTGTGGGTCCTTCTGTTGTAGCAGAGCAACTACTGTGGGTGCACTGTTGGCAGGGCTGGCCCCTGGCCAGCTGGCTGCAAGGCCCTGGGATATGATTGGCCGGGGCGGGGGCGGGGGGGGGGGGGGGCGGTCCTCAGGGCAACAACCACATTTTAAAATAGACACTTAAATAATAAAGACAGCACCCTATTTTTAAAATGCCAATGACATTATATACATCTTGAAGTAGCAATAATGAGTATTACACTCAACTTCCATTTTATCGCTTCTTGCTAGACTGAAATCTTTCAAGGTCTTCCTCTCCAGTGGGCCTAATGATTGGTTGTGAATTAACTGTGCTCCAAAGTAGATTTTATGTGTAATAAGAGACATTTGTTCCCCTGTGACTGATTCTCTAACCAAATGTTCAATTGACTTTCTGGTTCCCAAGTGGAGCCAGAGACAGAAAGTAACTTGGTTACTTGCGGTGGAAAATCTTTGACAAGACCCATTCTGTGCTGTGGATATTTCTCAAGTTGTCCAGCCTTCCTTTGACCTCCAGGCCAACGCCTCTCCCAGCAGACACTGAAGGGTGGGTCTAGGGACTTTAGGCTCCCTTCCCAGGCGTTCCTTATTTTGATTCATCTATTTTTCTCTTCGGCTCTCCAGGCAACTTCCTGGTCAACGTCCAGAGGTTTTTTTCCCCCCTAAATATGTTCACCTGGACAATGCTGCAATTTGAATGTAGAGCAACCCAAATCAAAATATGCATAATGGAATTCAGTGTATGGAACTTACATTAGTTGAGTGGGAATAAATGTTTGGACTTGCAAAGTATCTTTCTTCAAAGGAAAAAGAGGTCATTGCTGTATTCTTCGGAATGAGGAGAGCTCCAAACTCAGCGCCAAGGATACACAGAGGTGAGCACAAAAGCCTGAGGTGCAAGGCGGAAGTACAGGGGCAGATGGACAGGGCAGAGCGGAAAGGTGAGAAAGGAGGCTTTCCCTGCCTTCACACCTCACTCATCACAGGCTTTCTCTATTAAGAATTTTAAAAAATCTAGCCTAACACTGAAATTAAGGAAAGCAAATCTTTCACATGAAACCTGTTTCAGTGAGGTGTTCCCTGAAATGCTATGTTCTTATTACATTTTCTCTAGATAGTTTAATTTCTGTGGACCTTTGGAGGGAAGAGGAAAATTGCCAAGATGCGAAAAGGTCAGGCTTGGGGTGGGTCTCTATGACCTCAACTCAATGCCTTTTTACTGTGTTGCATCAAATGACAGAGTGAATATCATATTTACAATCATCTTTGCAAATAACTGTCCTTTTCCTACTTCTTCTTCTAATTTACTTGGATATTTTAAATTAAAATTAAAACTAACTTTACGATGTTTAATTTTTATTTGGGGATAAAAATCAAGGTGGTATTTCAGAAAAGTCTTAAAAGAACATATTTAGATTCACTAAATACAAGCAGCCCTGAGAGTAGCCAGTTAATAGGCAAGAAGAATCAATGGACACTAAAGGACCAAGAACACAAACTAGAATGTCACTTCTATCAATTCATTTATTTTCATATTGAAGAGCTATGACCACAGCTTACAAAATAATTTGAAGCAATTTATTTGGGGGGAAAAAAGAAATTTCTAAAATGCCTAACTTTTTGTGACGAAAAGAAGGAAAATCAAGAAAACAGAGGCCTGACTGTACTACCAAGGCAATCTACAGATTCAATGCAATCCCTATCAAAATACTACGGGCATTTTTCACAGAGCTAGAACAAATAATCTTAAACTTTGTATGGAAACCCAAAAGATTCTGAATAGCCAAAGTAATCTTGAGAAAGAAGAGCAGAGTTGGGGGTATCATGCTCCCTGACTTCAGACTATATTACAAAGCTACAGTAATCAAGACAGTACAGTACTGGCACAAAAACAGAAACACAGATCAATGGAACAGGATAGAAAGCCCACAGATAAACCCACACACATATGGTCACCTTATCTTTGATAAAGGAGGCAAGAATATACAATGGAGAAAAGACAGCCTCTTCAATAAGTGGTGCTGGGAAAACTGGACAGCGACATGTAAGAGTATAAAATTAGAACATTTTCTCACACCATATACAAACATAAACTCAAAATTGATTAAAGGCTTAAATGTAAGAACAGAAAATATAAAACTCCTAGAAGAAATTACAGGCAGAACACTCTTTGACATAAATCATAGAAAATTTTTTTTGGATCTGTCTCCTAAGGCAAAGGAAACAAAAGCAAAAATAAACAAATGGACTTGAGGACATGGGAAAGGGGAAGGGTAAGCTGGGACGAAGTGAGAGAGTAAGTAGCATGGACATATATACACTACCAAATGTAAAATAGACAGCTAGTGGGAAGCAGCTGCATAGCACAGGGAGATCAGCTTGGTGCTTTGTGTCTAACTAGAGTGGTGGGATAGGGAGGGTGGGAGGGAGACACAAGAGGGAGGAGATATGGGGATATATGTATATGTATAGCTGAGTCACTTTGTTATACAGCAGAAACTAACACACCATTTTAAAGCAATTATACTCCAATAAAGATGTTAAAAAAAGACTAAAAAAATAAACAAATGGGACCTAATTAAACTTAAAAGCTTTTGCACAGCAAAAAAAAAACTGTCAACAAAATGCAAAGACATCCTACTGAATAGGAGGAAAAAATATTGGGCTGTCCAAAAAGTTCTTTCGGGTTTTTCCGTAACATCTTACAGAAAAACCCAAAAGGACTTTTTGGCCAACCCAATATTTGCAAATGATATGACCAATAAGTGGTTAATATCCAAAATATAAACAGCTCATACAACTCAATACCGAAAGAGCAAGCAACCCGATTAAAAAATGGGAAGACGTGAATAGACATTTTTCCAAAGAAGATATACAGATGTCCAACAGGCACATGAAAAGATGCTCAACGTTGCTAATTATCAGAGAAATGCAAATTAAAATCACAATGAGCTATCACCATACACCTGTCAGAATGGCTATCACCAAAAAGACCACAAATAACAAATGTTAGAGAGGATGTGGAGAAAAAGGAACCCTAGTACACTGTTGGTGGGAATGTAAATTGGTGCAGCCACTATGGAAAACAGTATAGAGGGTCCTCAAAAAACTAAAAATAGTATGGAGGGTCCTCAAAAAAACAGAACTACCACATGATCCAGTAATTCTACTCCTGGGTATTTATCCCAAGAAAATGAACACATAATTCAAAAAGATATATGCACCCCGATGTTCAGACAGCATTATTTACAATAGCCAAGATATGGAAGCAACCTAAGTGTCCATCAACAAATAAATAGGGACTTCCCTGGTGGCTCAGTGGTTAAGAATCCACCTGCCAATGCAGGGGACACGGGTTCGAGCCCTGGTCCGGGAAGATCCCACATGCCACAGAGCAACTAAGCCCGTGTGCCACAACTACTGAGCCTGCGCTCTAGAGCCCACGCACCACAACTACTGAGCCCACATGCCACAAGTACTGAAGCCTGTGCACCTGGAGCCCGTGCTCCACAACAAGAGAAGACACTGCAATGAGAAGCCTGGCGCACTGCAACGAAGACCCAACGCAGCCAAAAATAAACAAATAAAATAAATTTAGAAAAAAAGAAGACAAAGAAGATGTGGTATATACATGGAATACTGCTCAGCCGTAAAAAAAAAAAAAAAGAATAAAATGTGTTCATTTGCAACAACATAGATGGACCTGGAGGGTATCATCCTTAGTCAGATAAATCAGAGAAAGACAAATACTGTGTTATCACTTATATGTAGAATCTAAAAAATAAAAGAAATGAATAAATATAACAAAACAGACACAGAGAACAAACTAGTGGTTACCAGTGGAGAGAGGGAAGGGGGAGGGGCAAGTTAGGGGTAGGGGTCCAAGAGATACAAATTAACTATGTATAAAATAAGCAAGCTACCAGGATACATTGTACAGACAGGGACTATAGCCAATACTTTATAGTAACTTCAAATGGAGTATGATCTATAAAAATTTTGAATCACTATTTTGTACACCTGAAACTAATATTATATTGTAAATCAACTATACCTCAATTAATTTTTTTTAATTCAAAAATTAAAAATAAATTTTTTTTAAAAGGCTTAATTAATCAAGTGGACAGAAGAGTCCCTTCTCCCCCACGGAGAGGGGAGTTTAGAAGCCACAGTGTATTATTAAATGTGTTTTAGCCTATTGGAAGCGCTGTCCCTAAAGCAGTCAGGGAGTGGTGCACGGATCATTGATCAAAAGTGCAGTATTTATTTGGACTTGAAAAAAAACCTAAGCAAAGCATAGAACTTTGCAAAAGAAAAGTAACATAAAAAAGCAAAAGTAAACAGAACCAGATTTGACCCTCAGCACACACTATGTAGTCTCCCTGGGCCCCAGCTTTCTCTTCTGAACAACCGAAACAATAGAATCTCCTTCAGATGACAGATGTGAGGGTTTGCTTTTTTTTAATTTTATAGGACTATAGTTGATTAACAATGTTGTGTTAGTTTCAGGCGTACAGCAAAGTGATTCAATTATACATATATTCATTCTTTTTCAGATTCTTTTCTCACATAAAATGTGAAGTTAAAGAAGATAACCCGCACAGAACCCCTGGTGGGCACAGGCACTCCCTCACCTACTGCTAATTCCCACCCTTCCTGAGAGGGGCACAATTCTGACTTCGCAGAGTCAAGAACAACCTTTCTTACAGGTGCACCAAACTGTGCCCTTAAATACGTAAAGCATCAGGCCACTCTTACCTGTTTTCTTACCTAAAAGATGGTAGGCCTGATCTAGATGTCTCCAAAGTCTCTTCCACCTCAAAAATTCTAAAGTGGATGGCATTTATATTCATGAGCAAAATGTCTCTAGTTTTCTTTAGTGCCATCCTTGTCCAGCGTTTTTAATTGAGATGTATTAACCCCACAGAAGAAAATTCAGAATCGTTTTCTCTGCTCTGAAACTTTCTTGGAAAAACTGTGTATCCCTTAAAAGTGTTACAGAACTCACCAGTAAAACCATCTTGACATCTAAATTCACTTCAGTATAGACCCACAGTATAGAAATATACCCAAGGATAGAACCAAAGATCCTAAATAAAATATAAGTTCCAGCAATTCCTAGCCATTTCTATTTTAGGAAGTCTCTAACTGTTATTTTCTCCTCCCGTTAATTTTCCCAGTAATAACAAACAGGTTGTCTGTTTCATGGACCAAATTTTATTTTTAATACATACATAGTTTTTGTAATGATTTCCTAACCTTTCCTTTTCTATTTTTAAATTCCTGAAATATATCCCAGCATTTAATCAATGATGTTTAAAATATATTTTCTATCCCTTACAATATTATAATATTATATTATATTAGCTTCAGGTGCACAACATAGCGATTCAGTATTTTTATAGATTATATTCTCCTAATCTTTTCTTTAAAAAGAAAATCAACGTTCAAAAAAATCTCACATCTACTTATTTCATGGCAGCAGAATATAACGTAAAAATACGAAGATTAAAAAAGTAATATTTTAGGTACACAGAATACTTATTCCATGTACATGAAACTCTTGATTCCACCAGTTGTTAGAATGCAATTGTTTAAGCATAAATCTTTAGCTTTTATTCTTAATATCAGAAAACAGGATTGTCGTTAACTACTTTTTATATCCCCTGCGATACAAGATATCAAGGAAAAACAGGGAACGGCAAAGAGAGAGGTACCAGGAATGGGACATTATTAATTATTAATAACGGGACGCTATTTTCCCATGCCCTAACTTGGGGAATGGAGGGGTATTTAGCCTGTGGATGCTAAGAACAGATAGCGCCATTCACCAAGTACCAAAATCCCAAGACTTTCTATGTGTTATTCATGGTTCAGACAAATATCTGGATTAAACACTGATCTTACAGCTTCCTCTGCTCTCACATAAAACTTCCTTTAAGGCCAAGACAACAATCTTGGGTTAGAAGGACCAGGTTTTTTCCAACAATGGCACTGTTTATTTTCTGGAAGTCTCTCAAATGTAGCAAAAACACATGGAGTTAGTACCTCCTAACACATCTGAGTATCACTTTATAGTCTGCAAAACATTTTTATATAGTTAGTTCTTAGAATTATTTGATTCCTGGAGTCACTCTTTTTTCCTACTGAGATTCTTAGCAAATGCCTGGCTCCCACCTCTGAATCCCTCATTCTGCTAAGCAGAGTTACAACACTTCTCTCCTCTTTTCACTTTTAACTGTGCCTTCTAGACCTTTAAGAAGAGAAGGTGCATCACTGAACATCTGGCCACTCTCAGGGATCTATTGAGAAGTACACCGCAGGGTGTGTCCTGCTACCAATACATCTGGTCCGGCTTCTTCTGTCCCTTCTGCACCCGTGGGCCACACATCTGCCATGAGTCTTCAGAATGATAACCTCAGGGTCCAAGTCACTCTATTCATGAAGAAACGAAACTAGGAAAAGAGTATACTAGGACATTGGTGGGCGGTATTTTCACTTTTTTTTAACCAAGAAAATGTACATTTATTAAAAAATGGAATAAACCAAATGCCACAATCCCTACATACTCAAGTAAATGAGATTCTTATTTTAATTCTGTGGGTTGTGACATGATAGCCATTAAATTATAAGAAAAAATATGAAAAAATGATTAATATTTTCAAAAAACAAGGTTATAGAAAAGATACCATTCAAATTAGGAGCAAAAGTTACAAAATACCAGTAATATGCTTAATAAAAAATGTGAAAGAACCATGTATGAAAAAACGCAGGATTTATTGAAGGTCCTAAAAGAAGAACTGATGGAGATGGTCACTATGTAGATAAAAAGACATGGCTGTGGGCTTCCCTGGTGGCGCAGTGGTTGAGAGTCCGCCTGCCGATGCAGGGGACACGGGTTCGTGCCCCGGTCCAGGAAGATCCCACATGCCGCGGAGCAGCTGGGCCCGTGAGCCATGGCCGCTGAGCCTGTGCGTCCGGAGCCTGTGCTCCGCAACTGGAGAGGCCACAACAGTGAGAGGCCCGCGTACCGCAAAAAAAGAAAAAAGACATGTCTGTAAAAATGTTCACCTTCCCAAATTGCTCCATAGAGCCTATAAAACTGCTATCTAAGTTCTAAAGAGATTCTCTTTTGGAAATGTGACGTGTTGATCCTAAATTTTATCTGAAAGAGTAACTGAAGATGAATTGCCAAGAACTCATTTAAGAAGGAATATAATTAGGGAAGTCTTGCCCAAACAAATATAAAAACATACTCTAAAACTAGAGTAATTACACAGTCTAGTATTGGTAACTGGTTCAAGAATAGAGAAAAGCATCAAAGGAACGGAAGATGCCAGAAACAAAACACGCATGTGAATTTAACATAGGATAGAGGTGGCACTGTGGAACAAAGCGTGAAGATCGCATTACATAACAAATTTTTAGAACCATTAAATACCCATTTGGAAAAAGTTAGACTGGTGTCATCCCTCACACCAGAGAAATAAATTTCAGATGATAAAAGGAGCTCAACTTTGAAAATATAGAAACATTCTAGAGAAAATATGCACATGATTATATAATTTGGGGGTAAGAAAGACAATCTAGTAAAGAACTCCCCCCTCCCCACAAAAAAGACCCAGTGCTTATGATACCAGACCCCCAGCATTTTTCACAGAGCTGTAGATCAGCCACTGGGAAAGCGTGATCACCTGGAACCCCTGTGAAAACTAGATTCCTAACCCTCATCCCAAACCTGCTGAATCATCTCCCCAGGTGGATGTGATACCCACCCCCCACCACCATGTGTCTGAGACCTCTGGTCTAGGGTACAACACCAAAGCAGGGAGGGGGCAGGAGGACTCAGGTTACAAGGCATTCACCAGGCTACCACAGCCTCGCCATCCCTGAAGGCCCCCAGGTGCTGTGCACACAGCCATTCCTCTTTTGTAAAGTCCCCTGGGGGCTATTTTTTTTTTTTTTTTTTTACAGAAGTCAGCTGTATTAAACAAATACATCCCTCCCCCTTTCCCCACCAAAAAAAAAAAACAAAAACAAAAACCCAAATCTCATCAGTTCAGTCGTTTGCTGCAGCATGGCAAAAATACATCCTGGTCAGTTTGCTTTTGATGTTGCACCAAATTATGGCATAATCATCAATTCTTAAGTATCCACTCAGTGGCTCTCAACACTGGCTGCTTTTAGAGTCACCCAGGAAGCCTTGAAAAGTAATACAGTGTGTTTGAGTCCCACCTCCAGGAACCCCGATTTCAACTGGTCTAGGATTGACATGTTTTAAAAAGCTCCACAGGTGCTTCTAAACTAGACTGAGATCACGGGCCCAGAAACAACCCCTGCTCTCTGGAGTTCCACACCTTAATGAGACACAGAATCCTGATTGTTCTAACACAAGGTAAAACACGCTGTATGAGATAAGAGCATTCCAGACAGGGTGCCATGGACTTACGGCAGAGGGATGAGTCTGTCTGGGAAGGCTTGTTTAAGGGGATGGGATTTTGTTGAGACTAGACCTGGAAAGTTATCTAAGACCTGGGCATGGAGAGGGGGCACCCAGGCAGAGGAGGAAAAAAAGGATCATTAGAAGCTTTATTTTGGTTAGTAACTAATTACTTCATTTTCCCCCCATAACTTCTCATATGAACATCTAAATATATATACTATATATATATACATTTATGTACACATACACACATGTATATACATCTATATGCCTCCCTTATTTCTTGCAATTATTGATATAATCTTCCAACTAAGAAGGTTTTGTCATGTGTACGAAATGGATATAATCGTATGTTCACCATGCTTCTAGACAAGGCTGTGCTTCCTCCATCTAGCCCAGGGATAAGGCAGAAAAGGATGTCTTTCCCCCACCCCAGTAATGCAACAATCCGCCATGTACAAAAGGGTAAACTGAACTCACTCTATTCAGGAAATTCAAATGCAGTAAGCCTACTTGAAATTACCCAGCCAATTACAGAGGAGGGTGATGACATTTTGCCAAGAATTTTTCAAACAGGCAAGCTGCCCTGTCCAAATTCAACAAATACGTTATTAATTCACTTCATTCTGTGATCTCTCTTCTCTACCATTCGTCCCTCCCCAAACCAGTAGATGTGAAAGTTTGAAGTTGGGCAGAGCAAGTAGAGATGTGTGTTTTCCTGAAACATTTCTAACCTTACTTAACTGATTCCAATTTGGATGTATTTCCTTAAACGCAACGTGTAACTCAAAGACAATTTGTTAAGAGACTGGAGATAAATGGTATGGTTTCCCTAAATTTTAGTGAGCCAAGACTTGAACAAGTTTGTTAGAAAAATATTAAGGTACTAACTGTATTGGGGACAGTTGTCTCCAACTTTGGCGGGAGAGAGGACAGTCAGGAGGAGGGGTATCTAGTATAGACCTGCAGCCTTGATAGGGTTGTGATACTTTACATACTCTCAGTGACTGGACTCAAAGCATGTTATAATGTTGTTGGTGGTTTTTGTTTTTTTTTTAATTGAAGTATAGTTCATTTACAATATTGTGTTAGTTTCAGGTGTTACATATATACGTGTGTATCTACACTTTTTTTCCAATTCATTATTGTTTATTACAAGATATTGAATATAGTTCCCTGCACTATACAGAACATCCTTATTTTATATATGGTAGTGTGCATCTGTTAATCCCATACTCCCAGTTTATCCCCCTGCAATGTTCTTATTAATACTCAATGTATCACCACTAGAAAAGAAGAATGAAAACTATTCTTACTTCCTTTTTAAAAAAATTAAATTGAAGTACAAAGAGTTAAATAATTTGTTCTACTCAGGGCCAGGAAACAACGGGGGGCGGGGGGAGAAAAACCTCTTTCCTGATCGCCAGGCAGGCTCCTGCCTCCCTCTCAGGGTGGAACAAATCCACTGCGGCTGCCCGAGGTGTCTCCTGGGTCACCTTCACACCCTCACTGGAGGACACACTGAGACAAGGTGGCATTAAGTAGAATCACACTTGTAGAAGAATGGAAACTGGAGTTCTAAGGACTGAGCAGAAGGAAAAGAAGGGAGATAAAATTCAAAAGGACAAAGTTTATAGCATCTGTAACTAGGTGAGATACAGTCCCTGCCCCCAGGGACTATAGGCATTCTGGGTGGGGGCAGGGAATGCCTGGTCCACAAGCAACAATAATACTCAACACAACTGCTGTGGAAAAGCTGTGAATGACCAGGGAATGAGGAGGGCAGACAGGAACATGGAGAGGCCAAAGGGAAAGATGGTAAATTCTGAGGAGTATAAAGCAACAGAAATCATTTCTGATCTCCAGGGGCTTATAATCTCTCTGGGCGGTATGACTCATACACACAGATAGCAATGCAAGATTACATATAATTAAGCACCAAATAAATAACTCCAAGACATGGGCTAGGTTGTGAAGAAGGAATGATCTTAGTGAGCTAAATCAAAGGTTTTCCAGGAAATGAGACTTTATTTGGGCCTCAAAGGATTTTGATAAATGACAAGAAAGGGAAGTCCATTCATGGCAGATGGCCTGACCAAGGAGTGTATTCTAGCCAGGCTATAAAATATGGACATGAGAATCAGCTCATCATTCATTCAATCAATCTTTACGAGCACCTATAGTATGCAGGCACTCTGCTAGGAGCTAATAGTGCAGACTAGGCATTCTGGCTGCCCTTATCGACTTGACATATTCCAGAAGGACTACTGGAAAATTCGAGTTGGCCGGAGGCAGCCTGGAATAGATTTGGGACAGCACTGCATGTTGGGCTAAAGCCTATTCTCAGTAAGAGCTGAGAATTTTTGAGTAAGAGCGACAGGTGCAAAGCTCTGTTTACCAGGAGGGTGATTCTGGCAATGTTGTTTATGTGAATTACAGGGGAACAGTGAAGACCGCTTAAGAAACTCTTGTGACGGTCCCAGAGTAAGACAATGCAGATTCAAACTAGGGCGACAGCTGTGAAAAAGCAGGCAGAGCAGTGTGAAGACGTACTTGGCGGGGCTTGGGAACCAACAGGAATCTGGGAGGCAGAAGGACAACAGACAAGGACCCTGATGCCTCCAGCCTAGACGTCTGGGGGAATTCTGAAAGTAAAACCAGTTAGGAGGCAAAGGTTAGGTGTTACTTTCTCCGGCCCCAGGACTGGAATGTTCTGGAGGCTGGGCTCTCTTCAACACGTTTCTCTTTTCGTGCTATTGATACTCCCCAGTCTGGATCTCTTTCTTTCTTCCCCAGCCTGATAAAATCTGCTCTCAAGCAGCTCTATTTATTTTTTTTTGAATTTTATTTCATTTATTTTTTTATACAGCAGGTTCTTATTAGTCGTCAATTTTATGCACATCAGCGTAGCCTTAGAAGACTGGGTAGTCTAGTTCACAGTGACTTGTCATTCACAGACAAATGCAGTAGGTCAGAGGGATCAGTAAGGGTAGAAACCTCAGCATCAACAGCAGCTCCGGAGGAGACCGTTCTGGGTGGAGAGTTTTCCAGGCATGCAGTAGACAACCACCATCCCCATGCATCTACTTAAGGACAGCTGACTCTGGAACTGTCTAGGAGAAACCTTTCCCTCAATCCCACCCCTGAGCATTGCCCTGTCATTTTTGCTTCAGCAGGATAATTAGAGATGATTGACTACATTCCTGAAAGCTCAGGGCGTTTAACTGCATCCCTGTCCTTGGAAAATGATATCCTGGAGGAAAACCATCAGAATTTCCCGGGGGGCGTGTTTAGAGTCATGTTACCTTGCTTGGGCTACAGTGTTCCCGTGCATTAGTCCTTTGCAATCACCTAGAAATCTTGCTAAAATACAGATGCAGAATCAGTAGGTTGGGAGGCGGAGGGTGCTGAAGTTCTGCAGGGCTAATAATATCCCAGGTGATGCCCATGCTGCCAGCTCATGGACTCACAACTTGAGTATGTGTCTAGGAATAGACAGCTCCTCTCCAAAGCAGATCTTAGATTCAGGTGATCTTGAATTTAAATCCCTCCTCTGACACTTTTCAGATGGATGACCTTTAGCAGGTTACCTCACTCATGTATTGTTTCCCCTTCTGTAAACCAAGAAAAATAATACCTACCTCAAAAGAGATACAAATGCTGGACGACCAGAAGGGGTCCTCAACAATTGTTAATCCCAATAGCAGATTCCCTGCTCTTCAATGGTGGGGATAACTGTTAAATTCACAGAAGCATACCTACCCGCCCCCAAATGCTAAGGTCTCCAGAGGGAATTACTGAGAATGCAAAGCACAAAACACCCTCAGAAACTCGAGAAGCCATAGAAAATTCTTTAAAAAAAAAAAAAATCTATTTATTTATTTACTTGGCTGCACCAGGTCTTAGTTGTGGCACGCGGGATCTTCATTGCCGCGTGTGGGATCTTTTGTTGTGGCATGTGAACTCTTAGTTATGGCATGTGGGATCTAGTTCCCTGACCAGGGATCGAACCCGGGTCCCCTGCATTCGGAGCGCAGAGTCTCAGCCACTGGACCACCAAGGAAGTCCCTAGAAAATTCTTTATCATCATGTAATCCTGCCTAACTACAAACACGTCTCCAAATAGCATTATTTTGTATTTGTCCGAGTGATTTATAACATTAAGATCTATTACACGATTTCCCAGCTCTGAAATTCCCAAACCCCAGTTTGCAGGGAAAGAAAGCATTTCTTTTCTATGGAGGCCAGTTCACCTAGATTTAACCAACACCAGTGTATTTAAGCTTCTTCAACATTCAAATTTCCCTTTTCCAAAAGTCAGATTCCACCCAGCATGGACGATTACTCCCCTAATGCATTATAAAGCTGTTTGATCCGAAATGTCATTTACACCGAACTTAGAAAAATGCATTTACTACATGAACCAGTATAGTTTTACACTTGGAATTCTTTTTTCATAGGTGAAGAGGCAAACCTTCTCTACATTTCTGCATTTTGGAAAGCAAACCACAGCTCTGTAAATGCATAGTTTTGTCAAGCTAAATATCAACATTCCCTTGCATGCATTAATCTTTTAACCCCAAAACTAAAGTATGCGAGCCAAGGGAACATAATTACATAAATACCAGGCTCCGAAATTATCTACAGTTTGTTGTACATATATAGCGTATAATTTTTTTTTTTAATCCTCTCCCTTTTTCTCACTTTCTCCACCCCACACCCAGAGAAACTCCTATTTAGAGAAAGCCACACCTATCGCTAGGGACTGACCAACCTTTTAAAAAAACATTGAGAGCAAACATTGAGCCATTCTAACCCCAAGGAAATGC
Organism: Aethalodelphis obliquidens; assembly: GCF_003676395.1. NCBI lineage: Eukaryota > Metazoa > Chordata > Mammalia > Artiodactyla > Delphinidae > Aethalodelphis > Aethalodelphis obliquidens. The sequence goes on from NW_020837970.1 coordinate 6,646,544, forward strand.
CAAGGCCCTGGAATGAAGGCATTCTAACTCCTGATGCAAATGAGGCTACTGGAATTTGTGAGGAGCAAAACAAACAAAACAATTAAGCCATTAGCATGTCTCCTTGGAGACAATCTGGCCTTTGGAGGAAAGCAAAACCAGATCCCACTTAGGCAGGTGAGTGGTGAGTTTGATTATGGAAAAACGAAAGCATTATATACTGCTTTCAACCAGGACAGATGAAAACTTTGTCAGGAAATTTTACATTCTGAAGGTCCACACAGCTGAACAGGAAAAACCTTCTCATCCTATCTGCTGATCTAGTAGTGATTTTTTACATCACCAAAACCTGCCCAACCTCTCCCCTGCCACAGTGAAGAGAAGTCCTAAACAGAGGTCACAGGTCACACCCCATTTGCGATGGTTCCATTTGGAGTTGGGAACCTTTCCTCAGAAAGGACCCTGGTGCATCTTGTTCCCATTTCTGCCTGCAAAGAGCTGCACCAGCCCTTGAAGAGACAAGTTGGGACTGGTTGTGTGGCCTTAGGCAATCACCTAGCCTCTTCTGATCTCAGTGGAAGGAAGGCTGGAATAAAGGGAGAGAGAGTCAGGTATAGAAGCCCTCCCAGCCCACCCAGCTTCCGGCTCAGTCTGGCTTCTGCAGGAGCCGAGCCCAACTAGTTAACAAACGGAAGCCCTACTGGTTTTATCTGAGGGGGGCTATTTTTATCTTTGAAAACGTTTCCAGTTTATAATTAATCAATCATCTACTTTAAATCACCGGTTCTCATCAATTCATTGGCGGCTGCGTTGCTACAACCATTCGGCCCTCTGTACAATTTCCGTCTAGTGGGAAGTTTGGTTCAATTCAACAAATTTGCTGATTCTACCACGTGCCAGACGTCATGTCAGGTGATGGAAATACAAAAAATGAGCATGACGTAGTGGCCCCTTAAGGAGTTTACGGCCCAGCAGGACAGAACAATAAACATATTTATTGAAATAATATCACTCTAAAACATCCCGTTGGTATGAGGGCCCCAACTTACCTTGCCTGTCTCATCTCTGGCGTTCCTGGTCTACAAGCCACTCAAATCTCCTCACTCAAAATGCTCTAACTGGTGATCATACTACGTATCCTCCCAGACCCCATGAGTTACCTGGACTTCTCCCCTTCTTTCCCGCCTCACCTGGGAGGCCACTTCTTCTATACTCCGGAAAGCTTAGAATACCTCACCCGTCCACCTGGAGCTGAGCATAGAAAACGTATACACTCCACAAAGCTCAAAAGATGCCAATCTGCCCATTTTGTTAGCTGATGAGTTCCAGTACAAAGATTTCATTTGGACAGTTTGAATTTACCAGTATTTGGTTGCCCTGTGAGTTTTAAAACATATGAATTCAACCTGTCCTCCAAAACCACATGCAATTAAAAAAAGCATACTGTCTGCTTCAAAATCCCATTTCAATTCTTTCTTCCATCTATTATCTCTGCCTATTCCTTAAACATCCACCCTTGGGAAAATCACTGGTAACCTATACAATAGATGCCATTTTCTGGGAGAACTATTTTCACAGACTCTGAAAGAGTTGCGGGGGAAGGCTGTCTGCCCTGTTTTCAACGTTATAGCTGGTTGACGAGTGAAGAAAGGCATGGTGATGGGCAAAATGACTCCCCTGCCTTCTGTGAACGAGCGGCTCGGCTTTCAGGTGCCCTTTGAAGCATCGCTATGCTTCTTCCCCTTTCTGTCTTCACCGTTCCATCTTCCAAAGGACATGCTGAGTGAAGTGAGGAGTGACACTTGCATCAGACAGCTTCAGTATTCCCACTAAAATCAAAGCTCCAGTGACATCTGAATCACAGGGCGCTTTCACAGATTCGCTCTTCCCCTGTTTCATTCCATTAGCTGAGCGACTAAGAGCCTGTTTACTGGCATGCATTTTAAGAGTGCTTCACTGCGTTGGCAGCTCTGCACTCTACTTTTGTCCCTCGAGATGAAGGCCTAGGGAGCATTAACGAATGTATAACTCACAGCAGAAGGAAATGCAAGCATTTCTCCTCTCATACTACGTTTAAAAATAGTACTGGATACATCTAGTATGGCAAGTCCCAAAATGGGGGTGGGACACAAAGATGAATATGAAACAACTCTACCTGAAAAGTAACTGATCAGAAGGGAAGATAAAAGGCCCGTAAACAATCAAGAGATCTTTGCAGATCAAGAGTTCCGAGGTTTTGAAGTTAACTTCCAACTAGGAGACTCAAGAAGGTGGAAGTGGGGCTTCCCTGGTGGCGCAGTGGTTGAGAGTCCGCCTGCCAATGCAGGGGACACGGGTTCGTGCCCCGGTCCGGGAGGATTCCACATGCCGCGGAGCGGCTGGGCCTGTGAGCCATGGCCGCTGAGCCTGCGCGTCCGGAGCCTGTGCTCCGCAATGGGAGAGGCCACAACAGTGAGAGGCCTGCGTAGCGCAAAAAAAAAAAAAAAAGAGGGTGGAAGTGGGGCCGACCTCAAAGGAGAATTGGATCATCCGGATGCGGAAGGGGAGGGAATTGACAGCTGCCAGACATCAGCCAAAGAAAGGTGAGATTATCCAAGCCTGCAAGGGGCACAGCAAGTAGTGGAACTTGGCCAGGTGACCTTGGCGAAAGACACGGCAAAAAAAGGCGGGTTGAAGCCCTGCTGCACGGGTGGAATCCACAGGACTCAGCAAGTGGTGGGATCTTGCTATTCATTACATCTTATATTTAGAGTATATAAAATATACCTTTGCCAACGGACGCTTAAATACAACTGCTGCAAAAACTGAAGACTCGGATTCACAGCCCCAAACAAAGATGACAGTGCCTTATTGTTGCTGTAGAGCAGACACTGCCCGACTCCCCACTGGTTGCAGAGGTGCCAAGCGGGGCTACTTGGAGGAGGAGAAAGAGGGTTCCAAGATGGGAGGAGAGTGCTCCCCTTCTTTTAGGAAGCCTTAATGATGCGTGCTCACTTGTAAGCAGGTGCAAACTATATATTTCCTGCCTTCTCCAACCCTCCTCCTCACCCCTCCCGAGTCTAGAAGGGCAAGAGCCTTGTAGGGGAGAGCAGGAGGCAGGACAGATGTAGAATCTGGTTGGGGGTTGGGGCTTGGGGGCAGGGGAGAAAAAGAGCTGGAAGGAAGAGGCTACCACTACACTACACTCCAAGCCCTAGTCCTACAGAATAGAAACAGAGCACAGAACTGTGATCCAGAGTCCAGTTATTAGAGTCCAGCAATTTCCTTATGTGTCCTCAATTAGTTATTAATTTTATAATGAATAATAATGAATCCTCATGAGAGAAATGAGTTTTCAATTATTTACATAAACGTCAAACCATTATGTCCTTGACTTATATTTGAAGTCTGCATTAGACGTATTTCTCTTCGTGATCACAGGAGAATATAAAAATCTAATAAATGTGAGACCAATGCTGTGACTCTAGTTTTTTTTTTTTTTTTTTTTTTGCGGTACGCGGGCCTCTCACTGTTGTGGCCTCTCCCGCTGCAGAGCACAGGCTCCGGACGCGCAGGCTCAGCGGCCATGGCTCACAGGCCCAGCCGCTCCGCGGCATGTGGAATCCTCCCGGACCGGGGCATGAACCCGTGTCCCCTGCATCGTCAGGCGGACTCTCAACCACTGCACCACCAGGGAAGCCCGTGACTCTAGTTTTATGCTTTATAACCATTCTGAAAAATTAAGTCAGTTGTCAACAATTAATACTGACCCTTGCCTCAAGGTAACTTGTATTGGTTTAGTATCTCTGGTAATCTTACAAAGAATTATTTTAACTCAGTACTTCCAACTTCCCTTCTCTCTAAAGCTTTATTATATTTGCTTTTCAAACATTTCCAGTAAAAGCAGGTTTAGGACCAGGTTAGGATCCCTGGACAAAAGACTTGTACTCTAAGGTCACTTCTCCTACTAATTTGCCAGGTGACCTTGGTCAGGCTACTTAAATTCTCTGGGCCTTAGAGTCATTTGGGGAGGCCATGGACCACTTCAGGGAGTTAGGATTCTTCTCCCCAGGGAAAAATGCACACATGGACACAGACACAAACTTCAGCATATAATTTCATAGGCCACGCCCCCCCACCAAGTAGTCTCTGAGACATTTCTCATCTTGACATTCTATGTTTAAAGGTATCTGATCATTGAAAGAAACAAGTGTTATTTGCACAGCCATCACCATGATACAGGTATGTATGAGAAGGAATGAAGAGACGAATAAGCATGAACTGGCCCTGCCAATTATACCTAAAGAGAGTGCCTGAGTAGAGCTAGGACTGTAGGCTGGGGAGCCACCTCAGCCCTGCACACCAAAACTATGGGTGCCGACATACTCCTGTGTATCACTGCCAGATACTCCTGTGGATGAGATCAGGCCAAGCTTTAAGGAGTCTCCCCAGTTACTGGAGATGTCTACCTTATTCTGTAAAAACAAAGCCTGTAATATTAAAAATCAAAGGGAAGCTACCTACTTTGGTTCTCTGAGATACACCCCTTCCTCCAACCCAAGAAGTAGACAGTGCCAAGAGCTGAGAGCTGAGTTTTGCTTTATTTAAATGCCAGTGTAGGGCTTCCCTGGTGACGCAGTGGTTAAGAATCCTCCTGCCAAGGCAGGGAACACAGGTTCGAGCCCTGGTCTGGGAAGATCCCACACACGCGGAGCAGCTAAGCCCGTGTGCCACAACTACTGAGCCTGCACTCTAGAGCGCGCAAGTCACAACTACTGAGCCCGCTGTGCCACAACTACTGAAGCCTGTGCACCTAGAGCCCATGCTCCGCAACAAGGGAAGCCACCGCAAGGAGAAGCCCGCACACCACAGTAAAGAGTTGCCCCGGCTCGCCGCAACTAGAGAAAGCCTGCACAGCAAAACAAAAACCCAATGTAGCCAAAAATAAATAAAATAAATAAATCTTAAAAAATTTATAAAAATAAATACCAATGTAATACAGAGATGGTTAGAATGAAATGATAGCTAGGATTTGCTTCAAAATAAACCAAGAGAAGGTGAGAATAGAAGAAACAAGATTGAAATAATTATATGCCAAAAAATTAAGAGAACCTAGGAGAAAGAGATGAATTCCTATAAATATACAACCTACCAAGATTGAATCATGAAGAAACAAAATTTGAACAGACCAATTACTAGTAAGGAGATTAAATCTATAATCCAAAACCTCCTAACAAAGAAAAGTCCAAGACCAGATGGCTTTACTGGTGAATTCTACCAAATATTTAAGGAAGAATTAATACCAAACTTTCTCAAATTCTTCCCAAAAATAGAAGAGGAAGGAACACGTCCACACTCATTTTATAAGGCTAGCATTACCCTAGCACCAAAACCAGACAAGGACACAACATGAGAAGAAAATTACAGGCCGATATCCCTGATGAACACAGACACAAGAATCCTCAACAAATACTAGCAAATTGAATTCAGTAATACATGAAAAGGGAATTCCCTGGCGGTCCAGTGGTTAGGACTCCACACTTTCACCATTCTGGGAACTAAGATCCTGCAAGCTGTGCGGCACAGCAAATAAATAAATAATGCACGAAAAGATCATACATCACGATCAATTGGGATTTATTCCAGGGATGCAAGGATGGTTCAACATCTGCAAATCAATGCTATACACCACACGAACAAAATGGAGAAAATAAGATTGGCCATGAGTTATCCATTGCTGAAGTCCAGCAGTGAGTTTTCTCCCCATTTGTGTAGTTTAAATTTTTCCATTTAAAAAGAGGAGAAAGAGAAAATCAAAGGGAAAGATCCACAGATGAATGAATTTTTTTTGAGACCTAGGCCCAAAGCTAGGTTAATCCTACTCTGTTCACATCCTGTCGAGGAGCCTGTGGCTCACAGAATATGGAAGTGACACCAGTATGGATTCTTCTGGGAACGATAATACAATCCACAACACATGACTTTCATTCAAGACAAAAAAAGTATTTTTGTGTGTGTGAAGAATGCCTTTCTCCACATGGACAGCTCAGGGCTGGCCAGAAAGGCAGAATTAGTCAGTGAACAGCACTGTCCTGACCTGTTCCAAACAGTATTGCTCCACTGTTATATCCAACAGGCCATCCAGTCCAGTCTGGTTTGGCATGATTCACTGCTCTGGAAGCTTGGACTTAATCATGAAATGTTTATTTTTACAAACTCCCTTCAACAGAAAACAAAAGAGTTTTTTCTTCTTGTTTTTAGCTTCTGCTTTTACTTTTTTCCAGCAAAAATAGCAATTGAAAAATCATACTGAGGCTCTGTAATACAAAAGAACTACAAGTTTTAATTCCTCGTACTTTGGGAAAACAGCAGCAGATGTATCAGGAGCAGTGGGGGCTTCCGTCATACACAGGGGTTCAGAGGGCCATCCGGGAAAACTAGATTTGCGCTAAATCTATTCCTGCCTCAATGTATTCACCCAACTAGACACGATGAAAGAAAAGGTGGAGGGTAGGAACTGTGTCTGAGCCCCAGGGCAGTCCTCGCCCACACTAACCCTGACGGTAGCTATGTGACTTGCTTTGGCCAATGAGACAGTATCAACCAGGATGCAAGCAGAGGTTAAAAAAATGCTTGTGCACTATGGCTTGCTTTCTCTTTTGCAGTTCTTGGGAACCCTGTGACCACTGCTGTGTTAACAAACCAGGACTAGCCTATTGTGAAAGCGATAGGTGGCCAAGCCATCTCCACTGCCCCAACTGAACCTGGGCCAACTAACCAGCACGTGAGTGAGGCCGTCTCAGCTCATCCATCCCCAGCCAAGCCACCAGCCAACCACAAGGACCTGACGAGCCAGCCCAGCCCAGAACTTCCCAGCCAATGCACAAAATCATGAAAAATAATAAAATCTTTACTATTTAAACCACCAAGTTTGGGGTGGTTAATTATATCAAAACTTAATAGTAAGGTAAGAAAAGGTAAGAAAGGAAAAGGTAAGAAAGATGCTTAACAGATGCTGAACATCCTGGGACATAATCCCTAACGGAACTTTACATAACTCAGTGGGACTTACTATTGATTTGATTGTATGTCAACTGTCACTAAAACAACCGGACAGGGACTTCCCTTGTGGCACAGTGGATAAGAATCCGCCTGCCAACGCAGGGGGCACGGGTTCGATTCCTGGACTGGGAAGATCCCACATACCACGGAGCAACTAAGCCTTTGCACCACAACTACTGAGCCTGTGCTCTAGAGCCCACCAGCCACAACTACTGAGCCCACACACCACAACTCCTGAAGCGCACGTGCCTAGAGCCCGTGCTCCGCAACAAGAGAAGCCACCTCAAGGAGAAGCCCGCGCACCGCAATGAAGAGTAGCCCCCGCTCTCCACAACTAGAGAAAGCCCACGAGCAGCAACAAAGACCCAACGCAACCAGAAATAAAATTAAATCTTAAAAAAAAAAAAACAAACCTGACATAGACCCAAAATTGCATACTCCTTAATATTCACCTCAAGACAAGGTTTGCTACAACTCTGCGAATGATACTGTGTGGGCTTTGGAGGTTTATGAACCTCCTAAAATTAAATGAAGAATTGTGTTCATGTGGGGTTTTTTTCTTCTTAATTGTAAAAAGATGTTAAGACTATGGGGGAATAATATAAATATTTATGCCCATACTGCCCAGAATTAATGATACTATTTTCTATATTTGCTTTAGATTTTAATAAAGCAAATAAAACATTCTTAATAATGTTACAGTTAGTCCACTGACCTCAGTCCTCTCCTTTCCTCCTTCCCCCTTCAGCAGCTTGAATTTGATATCTTTCTAGTCCATCAATTCATTTTTTTAAAAGAACATATACATAAATATATACATATATGAGTATATATATCCCCGAACAATACAGATAGCCTTGTTTTGTGTTTTGACATTTTTCTTAAATGACTTTACATGTATCTTTCTACAACTTGCTTCTTCACCGCATACTACCTTTGTGAGATCTATCCATATTGATTCCCTATTATCAATAAGTCACAGACATTTATGCATTTCTTTCCTAATGGACATTTAGATTGTTCCTGTCTTTCTGTTTGGTTTTCTTGTTTTCCTTGTTATTACAAACGCTGTCAGGAAACAGGTCAATAGCTTCAGAGGGCCTCGGGGCACCCCCAAATATTAGGAATCTCTGACAATCTGATGGGAGAAAGGAGAACTACCATCATTTTGCAGACATATTTCTGCATTTGAGCATTCCCAAATCTTGAAGGCGCCATCTTTCTCATACTATGAAGTAGCTTAATAGATGCTTCTACATTTAAATCCAAAATTTCCTGTAACAAAGGTCCGTATCTAATTGGGACACTAAAACAACCGTAATTTTTTTTGTTATTGAAAATTTTTTAGAATCAGACAACGATACTGTCCAAATCGTTCTGTTACAAAGTAATATTGTGTTAACTTGCCGTCAACATCAAAAGCTGGTCACACCAATTAAATTACTAAGAGACTAATGATACGCTATCCTAATTTTTGTTTGTTTTCTGTCATGCATATAAGGACTCGAGGGCTACATTTCTTGTAGTTACCTTGTTTCCCTTATTTTCTACTTTTTAAACTAACTGAGATCAGAGAGCTTTCTAGCATGACTTTCTTTTACTTTTATGCTTGATCCCAGTGTGATATCATCTAGTCCCCAAATGTTGCGACATGCAAACATCCCCGAACAAGGAAATTAAAAAGCCCAGACTTTAAACTAGATTTAAAAAAAAAAAAAAAAAATCAACCTTGTTTTCCCTCAGGGGTATGTAAAATAATGAAGTGTTATACAGCTATCTGGACCCTGAAATTTCAAATTCAGAAATAATGTACACAATTGCTTTTGAAAGAGCATAAAGTTAGCAGACCTGGTTCATTACATACAAGTTGTATGGCCCTGAACAATTCTCTTGCCCTCACTGCACTTTGGTTTTCTTACCTATAAAATGGCAGCAAAACCCATCATTTGTACAAGAATGAGACGAAATCACCTATAAGAAAGCCCTTTGTTATTCCCTCGTCTGTGAGCACCTCATAAGCAGAGGCAGGGCTTAATTCATCTTTGCTTTTCTAGCGGTTGCCACTGTATTTGGTAAGAATTCCTGCCTATCAGGCATGTACGCTAACCTCCTTGGCAACTGCCGTGTCTTCTCCACTTTGGGGTTCAGAGCTCCTCGTCTCCAACCATTTGGGTCCTCTGACAGGGGAACTCATCGTTGCCGAGTTGCAGTCAGAGGCCTGAGCACCCACTGTTGTCACACATTTGAGTTCCAGTATCATGATCCTGGGAGAACACCAACAGTACCCACCTCAGGTCAGGACCGGGGAGTGTGGAGTGTACACCAAGCCAGCCGGTCCTGGCTTCAGACTTTACACCAGAGACAGGGCTCCATGTATCAGCAGGACAGGAGGCTGAGCAGCCCAGCACTGCTGAGGGCAGTTCTAATGGGGGCAGGAAGGAACAGTCACTGGTGCATCTGGAGGACAGTTCTCCATACAGTTAGGACTCAAGTTGGGTAATCGGGTTACATGGGATGATCATACCACCACCAAAATACGATAAATATGTTTACCAAGGAAAAGAGTTTACAAAATACATGGGGAAATACAGAACACAAATTGTATATTAGCCCCATAATTACAGCTACATAAAAATGATGTGCGTTTCGATAGTTTGGAAGGAAACCCAAAGACATGAAAAAAATTAGCACTACGGTAATGGTATTATGGTGAATTCCCCTAAATTTATTTTTTATAATCTTTTAAAGTTGATACAGTAACGCATCAAAAATAATTCACAACCTTCCATCTCCAAGCAGGCTGTTTTTGAAGGGCCCCAGAAAGAAAACTACCTGGGTCGTGCCTAGACTCTAACCCACCACCGTGGTTTGGTGGGAAAAGCCTTATTAAACTGGGATCAGAAAACCTGGATTCTGGCACCAGATCAGTCAAAACCTAGCTCTGAGACTTCCGAAGCCATTTAACCCCTCTAGATCTTTCTATGAAGTCAAGCCAAAGGATTTAGGATAGACTCTTAAATTCTCTTCTGGGCTTTCTACAATGTAGTGTATGTTTTACTTTCTACAATGCAGTGTATGATTTCAAAGTCCCATGAATGAATTTTTAACAAACACATCAGAACTCAAAACACCTAAGACAGGGTGGCCTCCTTCAGAGCAGTTCTTAGAGGACTGATTCCTGGAAGAACCACCTCCTTTTTGGTCCCCAGGGCCTAGGTTACACAATACTGCCCATGTTCAGGACCAATTTCTTCCCCCTTTGAGGCAGAATGTAACTTCAGGAAACAGCTGAGAGGGACCTTATACAAAGTCTGGTGAGTAAGATGGGTGATCAGCTGCACACTAGCATTTTAGGTCATAAAGGAAGTCAAAAAATTTTCTTAAATGGCCATTCGTAAGTGCCCTGAACAACATTAATGACAGTGTTCCCATGGTGGCAATTCAGAAAGGAGGGCTGACTTCACCTGCATATACGGTGTCGAAGCCATTGTCCCTATTTTTAGGGACGACTCTTATAGTTTTACTTCTCTGAAGTAAAGCTGTCGTAAAGATATGTAAAAAAAAAGACTTCACTAATATGCCTCCAAACCTTTCATCTCTGCCAAAATAAATTTTGAAGTTGAAATTCAAAACACAATTTGTTTACCATTTTTACAGAATGTGCTTACAAGGCCAAGCTGTTTATTTTTAATACCTTTGGCATTTAACCTTTAACCCCTTATTTGTTCTGTAAATATTAAGTCCCAGCACGGTAAAAAAAAAATTAAAATCTCACCACGGAGAAACCCATTTTAATCACATACTGATAAAAACACAAGTTGCTGCATCTTTGTTTAAAAAATAGTAGATGACTCAAAGTTGGAAAATTACGAATGTACGTAATTTCTCTAGGATCCATAATGAAGCTTTACATGTGTATAGAGGTTTCAAAATATTTCTGCTTTTTTGAAGCTGATGAAAAGAGCTTTCACAAGTTCTTACCAAGTAATGAGACCCAGTCCTCTCCTCATAGGAGAGAGGTCTCACATGAGCTCATAACATTAACACTGAAGGGCAAAAGGTTGTATTCCAAGTCATGTTTACAAAAAAGCTCATTATCTAGCCCCAAGGAGAACCCCTGAAACAGACCTCAAATTCATGAGATGCAACAGGGAAAGGAGTAATCAAAGAGGTCCACCATACAATATGGAGGTTGGGGGAGAGGGGGAGTACCTTCCCACTGGAGGGAGTTAAAGGGTTAAGAAAAAGAGAAGTTCAAGCTGAAACTAACACACCATTGTAAAGCAATTATACTCCAATAAAGATGTTAAAAAAAAAAAAAAGAAGTTCAATTTACAGGCTCACCACTCACAGCACTACCTGCACAGGTGTTGAGCTAGCTCCAAACGGTGGCAGCTGGAGGCATACCGCCCCTGTTTAATAGCTTAGCGAGTCCATGGGCTGGAAACACCAGGCAACTCCCTCTCTTAAGGGAAACGCAGTGGGAAGGTGTGCATGTGTCAGTAAAAATCGAATGCCCTTACTGGGTATGTGGCTAAAGTTCAGACTTCCGGCTGGCGAGCGAATGCAAGGAAGCACAGTGGTTCGCAGGACACCACTTTGAGATTTACAACAGGGTCGCTGCAAACAGCTGACCTGTTTGGCCTCTCAGCGATGATCAGCACCCTTTTAAAAATTGGCAGCTCTGGCCTAAAAATCTAGATTTTCAGCTTCTCCTGAAAAAGCAGACAATTTGGTAATGTGGTCAATGTCATCACAGCCTAAGGTCAAGTAATGATGGCTCTTTTGATGGGCACATGTTCTATATTTACACTCCAGAGGCCAGTCTCACCCCATCAAAAATTGTATCCTGGCCTCTGTAGACATTTGAGTTTGCAACCACTAACAAAGCTGAAATCCCCAGCAAAACTGAGGAGGAAGTGGCTTCCAGCTTCTGCAACTGTCTGCTTCCTCTGCTTCTCCATCCCCTCCATCCGTAGCCCCACTGGGCTTCCCTCCTTGCCCTGGGCTGCCAAACATTTCCTACTAGGCAGGCCCACCCACAGTGGTCCCAAGACAATGCCCTGGATTCCACTCTAGCCCTAACCCTCTACCTCTATCAAAACTTTTCTGGACTTCATCCCATTCCTTTCTGTTTTGGTTCTGTGTTGTGTTGTTTTGGCCAGGAGACTACTCACTAGAAATCTGATAAACTAATCAGCGGGAATGGACTAGGTTACCTTCGCAGAAAACATGTTTGAAATGGATTCCAGACTTTCTAAATACGTGCCATGCCTTCACCCAAAGGAACTTACCTACCTTGTAGTCAGCTGCATCAGATTTCTAAGTTCGTAAGCCTATTCCTGTGTACTATCTGCAATTTACTCACAAGTAATATGCAAGTAAGGAGACGGGGACACCTCTTGAACATATTCTGAGGTGATGGTCAAGTCACATGTACTCAAATATGTCAGTATATCTCAGTCACAAAAGCCTTATGAATCATAGTTTCTAGCTCCAAAGTATACAGCAGAGCTATACACATGGGTTCCAGTCCATTAGACAGTCCAAACTGGTCACGGCCACAGAAGTAGAACTTCCTTTGTGGCTGATGATAAAGCCACGTTCTACAAAGGAAACCTTAGATGTGTATTATTATTGATTAAAGTCAAAGGAGATTGTTGTACCCTCCTGACCAATGTATACTAAATTATAGAGACAGGCAGAGATTTTTTTGGTGTTTTCCTTTCTTTTTCTTTTTTGGTCCTTCAAGTCTAAGAAAAAAAAGAAAGACATTGCTATTGCCTGGTAGTATTCTTGGTTCTCCAAAGACGGAGAAAAATGTCCCAAAGTGAGTTTTCAGGAGGAAATATAAGGTAAACTGTAAGCTGTACACTTTGTTCATGAGTCAGAAGATGGCAATCTTCCTTATGAATCACAAATGAGTGAGCCTTGGTAGGGCCTTTAGTACAGGTGGAGAGCCTTCCTAATCTGCTACCAGATTTCCTAAGATATCTCACAGAGAGCGAGAGACAGAGAAATCCACAGTACAGGTGCCAAGGGCCTGATGAATTATATTCTCCAGGCTAACCCTGAGCCACACCCACTGGAGGCATTGCCCCTTCTCTTCCTGTTCTAAGCAGCTGAGGGATGCAGCTGGGCAGACGCAGACAGATGTGAAACACAAAATGAAGCCTCATTTGGCTGGAAGGGGATCTTACATAAATAGTAAATACTATAATAACTGAGATTGCTGACTATTTAAGCTGCTGATGCTCTGTTCTAAGGCAACTTCACACATCTAATGCACAGACTTAATTTTTCAAGCCAGCGAAGAAATGATTCATTTAATTTTTGCCAAATTACTCTAGATCCAGTAGATGGAGTGATGGCGCAGCTCCTATTTCAGGACAGCCAGCTGTTTCAACTTTTCTGTCAGGGAATCGGGGCCTCAGCAACTGTATCTGATGCACTGATAGTCTCCTGGAGGCCCACAATACGGCCATCTGTGCTGTTGGCAGGGAACATCGATAGGTAAGTCATACCCCTGTCCTTCAATAGACACCCTACACACTCTGGAAACAGCTCTTCCTTAGAACATGCCTCTTCTGCACCCACTTCACAAACCACCTACTTCAACAGCAATGGACTGAATTGAGCGTCCAGTTTCTGAGGTCCCCAGAAAAGTCATGCTACACTACTTTTTAGTCTCTCCAGCATGAAAAATGAGTGAACGAAGGGAAAGTTAATTTTCTCAAGGTACCACTCAACTATTTAAATTCAGCAAGATTTTTTAAACTCTTGACATACAACACATTTTTTTTTTTTTTAGAAATATTGAACCATGGGAAACAATTCTAGCAATTATAAAGTATTAAGATTCACATTGCTTAAGTTCAGGTAGCCAGTTAGGCAGTGGCCCCATTTAGGTAGCTCCACACACACACAGTGTAAGTAAATGGTTCTCTTTAGGGGTTCCAAAAATAATATGGGGTGGACTGACTTCTTAAACCCTAAAACTGAAAGGGAAATTTTATTTACAGATAAAGTGTCCTCTTCGGTAGACACAAGGGTGACATAACTTTGGACTAGGTGAAAAGAAAAAGCTTTGGTCAAGGATGCCCTTCTAAAGATTTTGGCTTGTTTGTTTTTAATCATTCTTTTGAATAAACACAGCACTGGATCAAGGGCTGCTTTTGAGTTTTGTGTGTAGGTTCCTATGGGCCTTTCCTAATTTCCCTCAGACTCCTGCAGGATAGAGATTTTTAAATTAGTGCTGTACCGGCTATCACTGTGACTTAGCACCCCTTTCACAGTCACTAAAAAACAACAAAAACCAATCAGAAGAGGACCAGTTCATCCACCTAAGCCGGATTATTTGAAAAGAAGCAAGTGTGGAAACTATGAAGCCTTGTAGTAGAACTTTTCCCCCCTCTGATGGACTGCCAATCTCTTCAAAATAGAGCCCTTGCTTTTGTGCTTAGGAAAGAAAAGTACACCACCCCAAAGCCCAAGGGATGCGGCTAAGGTTATTGGGGGCGGGGTAGCCGAGGCCGGAGTGAAGGAAAAGTCAGAAACGAGTCAGAGAGAGAGCCAGACACTTCCATCAATACCCAAAGCGCCAAAGGAAAAAGAACAAAAAACTCGACTTCCTCCCATGCGTACCGTTCGCTGTACACCCGGAAAGTGCCAGCCACCTCGCACTTGGGGCAAGTGGAGGAGGGTGGTGTTTACTCGGCCTTTTTGGTGCAAAGACCCTCCGGGCCGGCGCCCAGCGGAGCCCAGGCCGGCCTGGCTCCCGGCAGCCCCGGCTCCCGGCAGCCCCGCGACACCCTCGCCCGCAGCCGCCAGTCCACCGCCAGGTGCTCGCCCTACCTGGCGCCCCACTGCCTTTGTGCGGCCGCGCCGCCCCCGCCGGCGCGCGGATGCCAGCGGGACAGCTGCGGCGCTGCCGGGCGGCCGGGGGAGGAGCAGTGGTCCGCGGCGCCGGTGCAGCGGGCGGGGAGCGCGCGCACTGAGGGGCGCAGGCGGCCGCTCCCACCTTCCCAGCGGGAGGGCATTGATACCCCCCGGCGGGCCGTGCCCCTGAACGCGGATCTCCCCGCACTCCGGCTTCCGACAGCTGGCAGCCATAGCTACCCCGGCCACGAAAACTTTGGCGACGCCGAAAGTGACTTGAAAGAAAGTTTTCCTTGGCCCCTCACTCCGTCTCCCCCAGCCCCGGTTGAGCGAAAGCTGCAGGAAATAAGGGCTCGCGACGTGCCGACTCCCGCGTCCAGCTTCTCCACCCCTGGCCTCGGCAGCGCGCCCAAGGTGGGTGCCCCGCGCCCGGGCTTCCCGCCCCATCCCTGGGTCAGGCGTCCCGGGACGCCGCGCGGCCAACTCACCATGGTGACTCGCGCCGCGGTCGCGCCTCTGCCGGGTCCGGCTGCCGGGGAGCTGGGGCTGGAACGCAGTCTCCTGGGCGAACTTCAAAAGTTGGTTCCCTTCGCCAAAAACGGGCTCTCGACACCCAAGCACTCACAGGAACCAATGGGAACCCTGGGGGGACTCCATCCAGGCGGGATCGGCGGCGGTAGGTGAGGGCGAGCAGGAGGCGGCTTAGCAGGCGGGGCGCATATTGCGGAGGGCAGGGGTCCACCCGGACCGGGCGCTCGCCGCCCGCCTAGGTGAGAGCAATGCTCTCCGCGCGTCCGACTAGCTGCCCTGCCTCGCTCCTCTTCCTTCGGCCACCTTCTCCGTTCTCCTCTGGCTGAGCCTCGGCTCGGGCAGGGCAATCTGTCCATAAATGGAGAATTCAGCTCAGGCCTGACCAATCAGGGTTTGTTTTCATAGCGTCACTCCTCAGGGAAACCGTAGTAGCCAACAAGCTTGGAGCTGCTGGAGTTTCCAAAGCCCTCTGGATCCTGTAGTCCTCCTCCACGCCAGCCTCCAAAGAGCGCTGCTGACCCAGCTAGCTCCCGGTGGCATGACTTGAACTGGTAAGAAGAAAACCACTCTGTGAAAGAGAGGTAAACTTCTAAATCTTTTTTCTTTTAAACGCGAAAGTTAGAGTAAGTGTAGCTGAAGTGGTATGATTTTTCCCATAACTTTTTTTTTTAAAGAAGGAAATATTTTATCAGCATAAAAGATCAGAGTCGTGGCAGCAGCCCAAAGGAAATCCTTTTTCTTTCCAACGTCTGGATTGTGAGGAAAGTCAAAAATATCGTTTCCCCCACCCTTTCTTTTACCTGAATTTCCTTGGAAAACAAAGGAAGGCTTTTTGAGGGGGAGGCGGGAAGGGGGAATTTTGATGGTGAAGAAGTTGCACGTGCAGCGAGGCCAAGGACGGGGGAGAGAGGCAAGGGAAGAATGCGCCATCCAATCTCAGTCAACACAAATCTGTCGAGAGCAATTAGCATTACAATCAAGAAATCAGGTGGGCTGTGAGGAGAAGATTGGAGTGGGGGCGGGGAAGCAGACTCCTGAAATAAAGGTAGAGGGTCTGATATTATTGTTTTCAGAGTTCAGGAAGTAAACTTGGTTGGTTATAACAGGATGGTCCTCTCTGGATCTGTGGTAGGTAAGACTTGAAAACTTCAGGGCACAGAAAAACTATGAAGCATAATGATTTACTGTGATTTGCTTTATGGACTTTGGTGGTAGCCCTTCACTTGAATAAAGGATCCTGGAGTTGGAATGGATGTTAAAAATGCACTTGTCTAGGGCTTCCCTGGTGGCGCAGTGGTTGAGAATCTGCCTGCCGATGCAGGGGACACGGGTTCTGTGCCCCGGTCCGGGAAGATCCAACATGCCGCGGAGCGGCTGGGCCCGTGAGCCATGGCCGCTGAGCCTGCGCGTCCGGAGCCTGTGCTCCGCAACGCGAGAGACCACAACAATGAGAGGCCCGCTTACCGAAAAAAAAAAAAAAAATGCTCTTGTCTAGAATGGGTAAACAAAATGTAGTGTATTCATAGAATGGAATATTATTCGGCCTTTAAAAAGGAAGGAAGTACTAACACATGCTACAACATGAACCTTGAAAATATTAAGTGAAAGAATCCAGAAAAAAAGATCCCATATTTTATGATTCCATTTATATGAAAATAGAGAATGGGGACATCCATAGAGACAGAAATTGGTAAATTATTGATTGCCAAGGGCTGGGGGAGGGGAGGATGGGAGTAGTTGCTAATAGGTGTGTGTTTTCTTATTGGTGAAAATAGTCTGGAATTAGATGGTGGTGATGGTTGCACAACTTTGTGAATATACTAAAAACCACTGAACTGTACATTTTAAAAGGGTGAATCTTACAGTATGTGAATTATATCTGCAACTTAAAAACTGAAAGAAAATCGTGTTGACCAACTTTTTTTAAAAAAAAACATGTTGACCAAATTCTCGTAGTAATCATCCACCCAGTTAGGCAAATAAATGTAATTGATTGCCTACCATAGGTCATCATGGCCACTGTGAATACTGTGGTCTCTGCCTTCACCAAGCTTACAATTTTAGAAGGAGGGAAACAAAAGATAGATTTTAAAACAATAAATAATTACAGGAAAGATACACATACAATAAAAAGTAACAGTAGTTTTGTGCAGGGAACTGCCATATTTGGAGCTATAGGTTAGGTAATTCATCTGGTAGCATTCTGTAGCACAGACTGGACAGGAAACCATAAGACATCTGTTGAACACTCATCATGAACTAGGTCCACACAGGCGTGATCATTGGCTAAATACATTCAGCTGTGTTACATTATTCTCAGGTGAGTCTGATTCCGTGTCTCAGAGGTTATGTCAGCTTCAAAATTCAATCAGGCATTTTAAGAACTAGTGGAACAGGGAATTCCCTGGTTGTCCAATGGTTAGGACTTAGTGCTTTCACTGCCTGCACCAGGTTCAAGCCCTGGTGGAGGAACTAGGATCACAGTGAAAGAAAAACAACTAATGAACAGATGTTACCAAAAGGGAAATCTGAGCTTACCAGTTGCACGAAAAACACTACTTAGGTTGGAATTGACACATTGCTTCAACCACCATCCTGTCCATGCAACCCTGATTAGTAATCAGACTGAGATGGGCTTTGAGGGATATAAACAAAGATGTAGCTGTTTTCCCCAAGGTTAACCTAGGGATATGCAACACTGAAAATCTCTTAATAATCCATCACCAACCTATCAGTCTTGGATTTATCTAAAACTACCTTGACACTATCTGTCAGTTGTATTAGCATTTGAGATTTTTTTTTAAGTGCTTACTTTTATTTGCCCTAATAATCTCTTTCTAGTTTCCAGAAGTATTCCCAGCTCTAGTAGGTGGGACTTTGATGAAGATGTCTGCTTGTGTTCATTTTTCATGATTTTGTAATATTCCTTTCCAGATTAACTGTAAATATATAGATTAATGCCTACGTCTAGGCAGTACTTAGAATATGAGATTTCATGCACATAAACCTGAATTTGTAGTCTGGCTTTTCCACTTAACTGGCTGTAAGATCTTAATTTCTCTGAGTTTCAGTGCCCTTATCTATAAAATAGATTGATATTTCTCTGAGTTTCAGTGCCCTTATCTATAAAATAGATTGATGTAAGTCTGAAATGAAATGTGTGCAAAGATGGTCAACAAATTTTGGTTCCTTTTTCCTTTCCCTTCTGATTAGGGATTCAGACCTAGATGCCTGGGTGAGATCAGATGGTCCTTGGCCCTCTGAATTGCATGCCAACTCCTGGAGGCTGTTTGTGTGTGCCCTTTTCTGCAGGGAGAGTTAATAGCTTTCATCAAATCCTCAAAGATTCGGTAACTGCCAGAACATTAGGACCCACAGCCCTTTTTTTTTTTTCTTTCTTGCAGTATGCGGGCCTCTCACTGTTGTGGCCTCTCCCGTTGCGGAGCACAGGCTCCGGACGCGCAGGCTCAGTGGCCATGGCTCACAGGCCCAACCGCTCCGCGGCATGTGGGATCTTCCCCGACCGGGGCACGAACCCGTGTCCCCTGCATCGGTAGGCGAACCCTCAACCACTGCGCCACCAGGGAAGCCCAGACCCACAGCTCTTGATCATATTAGTTATGCCTCTCTGGATCTTTGTCTCTATTATTGTGTTTTTCTTGAGTCATAGGAATTAGAACTGAGTCTGATACTAAAAGCACAGAAGTTCTTGGATTCTCAAAGCAAAACCCACTAATTCACAGTCTGAGCATAGAATACAGTGTGTGATGACGTGGAAGAGCCTATAATTTCATGAAGAATCCCTTCAAGCCCTCCCCTGCTCCATCCCCATCTTAGGAAGGTACCTTGTCAGTTTTCGCTGGGGTGACCATACATCCTGGTTTACTTGGGGGAGCCCAGTTTATGCCTTTATCTCAATGAAATGATAAAGTGCACCCCTCTTGCATTCCCAACAGGCCTAGTTTGAATGATAAACCATGGTCACCATAGATTTTTGACCAAGTTGCACCCCCTAAAAAAATCCTCACTTTTTAAAATGAAAGTTTTTCCAATTTTCTTGACTTCACCTGTTTTGCAGAGGACTCAATATCTTACCAGATATTTATTCTTATGATCTCAAGATCAGAGTAGCAATGAAGGGAAAGCAACTTTCAAAATTGTAAAACTCATTCTAGACACATGATGGAGCTAGTCAGATGAGACTTTATACAGAAGTTGGCATGATTAACTGCATTTTATCTGGGGCGGAATGAAAAGGAATGAAAGAAAAACTCAAGATGAATACAAAGCTCAAATCCCCATATGAATCCATCAGTGAAAAAAAATCACTGCTCATGTATTTTGGAAAATAATTAGTAAGAAGATAATGTAGGGCAATGAAACGAGTTTCCACGTCAGTACCATGAAAGAACATCAGAATGCGTTCACCACAGTACAATTAAAGAAAAATTTGTTAATGGAAAAATGAGGGCAGAAATCTTTAACGAGACACTAATGAAAGAGAGGCTGGCGTCACATCAATGTGAGATGTCCTGGGTAATCGCTGTTTCTACCATAACAGGCATCATTTATTAGGTTCAGTAGGTAACAGATACTGAGCTAAGTGCTTACTGTGCAATATCTTATTCCATCTTCCATACAACCCTATTAACTTTGTTTGCAGTTAAGAAACTAAGTTGAGAGAGTTTGAAGTAACTTGCCCAAGATAACACTCAGCTACCATGCATCAAATCTATATATTTGTCTGACTCTGAAGCCCAAGCTTTTACCCTCTAAGCAGTGACTCTGTAGTAGGAATGCCCATTAGAAAAAATTTCCCCTTATGCAGGCCCAGTATGAATGGGAGCACACCTTAGGAGCCTGTCCAAACCAGGATCCTGGAAAAATTCTTGCTATTTATTTAATTTTATAAAAAATTGGTGTATAGTTGATTTACAATGTTGTGTTAGTTTCTGGTGTACGGCAAAGTGATTCAGTTATATATATATATTCTTTTTCAGATCCTTTTCCATTATAGGTATGATAAGATACTGAATATAATTCCCTGTGCTATACAGTATGTCCTTGTGGTTTATCTATTTTATGTATAGTAGTGTGTATCTGTTCATCCCAAACTCCTAATTCATCCCTCCCTTCCTTTCCCCTCTGGTAACTATGAGTTTGTTTTCTAAAAAAATTCTTGCCTTTTTAAGAATTACTATGATGATAAATTATGAATTTGTATAGAGAGTTTAAGTCAACTTCAAACATTCTTTGTTCTTCTAATATGTTAATATTCATTTGTGAAAAGGATATTGCTGAGAATTTCAACAGTGGGATAATGTGATATGATGCTACTTTTTTAATATAAATTAATTTATTTATTTATCTTTTTCTTTTTGGCTGCGTTGGGTCTTCGTTGCTGCGCACGGGCTTTCTCTAGTTACGGCAGCTTCACGTTGCGGAACGTGGGCTCTAGGCACGCGGGCTTCCTTAGCTGTGGAATGTGGACTCAATAGTTGTAGCTCACAGGGTCTAGAGCACAGGCTTAGTAGCTGTGGCGCACGGGCCCAGTTGCTCCACGGCATGTGGGATCTTCCCAGACCAGGGCTCGAACCCGTGTCCCCTGCATTGGCAGGTGGATTCTTAACCACTGCGCCACCAGAGAAGTCCCTGATGCTACTTCTGATTAATATAACTTTTTTGCTATAACAATTATTTTACCAAAATAAAAGAATAGGAATCACTTAAACATATGTTTAGATTGACAGCTTACTAAGTGCACGTTTATATAAACTTATGATTATATTTTCTCTGATACAAGCCAATCTTTTTTTTTTCTTTTCTTTTAAAATTTATTTATTTATTTTTGCTGTGTTGGGTCTTCGTTTCTGTGCGAGGGCTTTCTCTAGCTGTGGCAAGCGGGGGCCACTCTTCATCGCGGTGCGCGGGCCTCTCACTATCGCGGCCTCTCTTGTTGCGGAGCACACGCTCCAGACACGCAGGCTCAGTAGTTGTGGCTCACGGGCCTAGTTGCTCCGCGGCATGTGGGATCTTCCCAGACCAGGGCTCGAACCTGTGTCCCCTGCATTAGCAGGCAGATTCTCAACCACTGCGCCACCCAGGAAGCCCCAACCAATCTTTTCTTTCTTTCTTCCAGTGTCAATTTGATTTTTACATTCAGAAGATAAGCCCTGACCTTTTTCCAGATTTAAAAATGATTAAATAATGAGTAATACTAGCTATGGTGTCCCATGATCTGTCAAGGAGTGAGGCAATCTACAGAAGGGAGCTTTGCTGATAACTGAATCTCCTGGATCAATAATGTGACCACAGCCTGGTTTTCTTTCTTCTTCCCCCTTACTGTCAACTTATGCTGTCTTATTGGATTTTGTGTATTCTTTTAAGTCATCTTTAATCTTTGCTGGAACAAGGCAAGGCATGTATGAATAAATATATACATTTAACAAACTAAAAAAATAACACATAACTGTGTGAGCCTTCCCTTGTTTAAGCACTGAAACTTTTTTTTTAACTTAGAGGAAAATTTTTCTCCATGCTTCATTGCCTTTTGAAAATATGCTGAACATCAAGCAGCCTGTGCTTGAAGACTCAAGGTCATCACTATAAATATCAATTATCGCACAGGGTTATACTGAACTGAGGTCCTTGGGGACTATTGAATGGAACCACCATTTGCCACTATACTTTATGGCCCTGGACTGCTGTACTTGTACAGTTATACTATTTTTTTCTTTAGATTTTATATCCTCCATTGTTAGAGACTTTTTTTCTCCTGCTATTCCAGTCTAGACTCCTTTAGTAATAAGGAGAAAAAAAAAAGAAAAAAGAACGCACATGGGTTGTTTTGTGAGAAAAATATTTTAAAGGTATGTATGCCCCAGAGCCCAGCGAAAAAAACAACACAAAGGAAGATAGGGCTATATACGCTCTCTGTCCTTTTCTGGCTTCCTGGCTTCTCTGCAAGGATGGATGTTCTTCTCTGTCTCTTCAAGCTTCTCTCACTTACTCATAGTTGCTCCTCCTTCCATAATTTCAGCTTGCAAAGTGTCTTTAGTTTGTCGTGGTCCTGACTCAGGCCCCCAAACCACCTTTTATCTGTACTGCCCACAACTTACTGGAAACTTCCCCCTTAGTCTCTGGATTCAAGTCCCAGAGAAAGAAAGGGAGGGAAACGAAGAGAGAGTCTGACTCAACCAGCTCAACCTTTCAAACTATGCCACCAGGTCATAGGTCAGTGGAAAGCCTATGTAAGGCTCTGCTTGAACAAGGTATCTGTATAGTCACATTCCAAGCAAATGTTGTCACAAGGATAGTGTTCTAGAGCTACTGCACTATTAACAGTAGATGGTAAATGGGGACAGTCTCTGAGGAGGGGATACTCCAACTTAGGGGTATGCAGCCATTTGCCAATGGCGACTGTCTGCTACTTTAATTTATACACAGTTGTCTTGGTGAGGCCAGGAGGGAAGTTTCATTCACCTCTTCAACAGAAAAAATTGCATAGGTTTTGCAACAATCATCATCATTTCAACTTTATTGTCATACACCTATAAATGTATTTATATACTTAAGATGTGACATATGTTTTGCATTTATTATCATGCCCTTAGAAATGTGTGTTTATGGGCTTCCCTGGTGGCGCAGTGGTTGAGGGTCTGCCTGCCGATGCAGGGGACGCGGGTTCGTGCCCCGGTCCGGGAAGATCCCACATGCCGCGGAGCAGCTGGGCCCGTGAACCATGGCCGCTGAGCCTGTGCGTCCGGAGCCTGTGCTCCACAACGGGAGAGGCCACAACAGTGAGAGGCCCGCGTACAGCAAAAAAAAAAAAGAAATGTGTGTTTATGCATGCTTATAACTATTTGTATATACACATAGATGAGTGTGTGTTTAAGATGACATTTTTCAAGATATTGTTACAACTTGGGGGTATTTGTTTTTCTTAATAGACTTTATCTTTTAGAGTGGTTTTAGGGTCACAGCAAAATTGAGGGGAAAGTACAGACTTCCCATACACCTGCCCCCACCATGCATAGCCTCCCCCATTATCAACAGGGGGGTTTACTTTGAATAGAGTGCTTCTTGGTGTGGGTGTCTGCATGTTGCAGCATGGTTTCCAAACCACTATTCTTTTCACTCACCACCACAGCAAACATTTGCTGAGCATTGTTGTAGGCGCTGGAGAACTGTAAGACAAGTCCCCTGTCCCCCTGGGATTCACATCTTTCCATGTACATCAAAAACATACACAACAATGGGAATTCCCTGCTTGTCCAGTGGTTAGGACTCTGTGCTTCCACCTCGGGGGGCACAGGTTCGATCCCTGGGCAAGGAACTAAGATCCTGCAAGTCGCATGGCACGGCCGAAAAAAAAACAAACAAAAAAAGCCATACACAACAACACAAGGGCTTCCTACTTCAACACACAACATACTCCCCAAAATACACACCACGTTAGATGTCTCAAATTCAAAAACAGATTTGTGTTAAGGAGAGAGTTCTATTTCCAGAGAGCTAAAACACAGTCTAAAATTCCTAATTGTGCCTTTTCTCTTAGATATACTCTTAAGCTGCAATTCCAAAATTTGGTAGATGTTCTTTAAATTTGAGCTCTCCATCCCAGCTGAGCAGAGTTGACCAGTTAAAGTCTAAAGGCAGCTTTCCAATATGGGTCAGGCTGTTGACCTCCCTATGGATCGGGAATAGTTTTCTTTATCTGTAAAAACAGAAATAATGACACCTCCACCATTTATTTCAACTAAGTCATGTGAAGTGATGAGAATGGTGACAAAGGCCTATAGAGAGTTCTCAGTATGAGTCGTCATTATTGAGGCTTAAGATTCACCAGCTAATTATTTCCTTCTGTGTCTCAATTGTTCTAAGTTGATGAGAACTATTCTTCTGTTGACTGGTGTTTGCATTGATATTTTCCCCGTATTTCACTAATTTTGATAAAGCAGCAAGGCTAAATGCAACTTAGTAGGAACACAGTTGAATAAATGCTGTGAGACTGAGAAAGATGTTGGCACGGAAGGAACTGAACTGGGAGCTGAGCCTGAAGGAAGCAACCACATGAGATCCATCAAAATATTCCTTTGTTACCTGGCTTATTGCCTGGTGCCATATAGGAGAGATGGGTCAGGTACATTAATGTACAGTGTCCTTATTTGTGCAGAAGTGAATGGACAGAGGTCAAGGGCACCAGGAGATGGCCTTTCCCTTTTACTCTATTAAATTCCTGGAAATCCCAGAATAAAGCCAAATGTGTTAAAGTTGATGATAGCTTCCCATAAAAGGATGCTTCAGTAAGGTATTGGTAACAAATGAATTACATATTTGACCGAGAATGTGATTCTAAAAGCAGCTATGACCATTATAAAGCCTGTGTAATTTTAGCACAGTTTTGCTCCAAATGGTATAAAATGGATATAAACGTGCGCTTTTGTTATAGAAAGGACCTCAGTGGATTGAAAAGCATATTATAGCACATAAAAATACCATGCAGCTATCATAAATTCTAGCTATATAAATTTGCCCTAAAATAGCATGCCAGCTCTAATAACTATTACTTAAACATTTCATTAGGAGTACTTTCTTAATTTCTTTCCAGTTTAAAAACTGGGAGTGGGTATGAGAGTGGTGCCAGGGAAGGGGATGCTTAGGAATAATTTATAAAGTAATGGTTTTTTCTTGGTTAATTTCCTTATAAAGCTAAGTTATTTAAACTGTAAGCACCCGGCAGAAAAAAAGGGGGGGGGAGCAGCTAACAGAATAAAAAGTGGTTGAATAGATAAATAAAAACCTAAAGAAAAATAACCAGACTCCCAATTTTTTTTTGCAGTACATGATCATTGGTTTTAAATTACAAAAGAAATATACACTTCATATTATAAAATAAAGCATGTGAATCCAGAGTTTGTAAAATAAAAAGTGAAAGTCTACTCACCCACACTCTCTCCTACAAGATTTTAAATGTGAGAAAATGGTGATTCCATTGGTAGAAAATGAGGCTGCAGAAAATGGTGATTCCACTGGTAGTGGAGAGGAGGCTCCAGTGTCAGTGAATTCCAAGTTAGACGTGTTCAGTTGGAGCTAACAGAGATCTCTGGGAGAGATCTCTAGGTATCTCTGAGAGAGACTGGTTGAACCTCAGGGGAGATGTCGGGTCTGACATTTTCTGTGCCTTTGCGGTCTTCATCTAATTGTCCTCTTGTTGCTTTTCATACCAAACCATTCTTTCCTAAACCTTCTCTCTCTGTTGGCACAGCTGTGGGGAAACAGGTTTCTTCTATATTTTTGATGAGAGTATAAACAGTTAGAAACCCTATGGAGAGCAACTTGGCACTATCTAGGAACATTACAAAATTGTCCAGTCTCCGACCCAGCCATTCTGCTTTTGGGAATTTATACAAAGATGTACATACCCAATGCAAATTAACATATGTCTACAAAGCATCCTTGGTGTAGCAAAAGATTGGAAACAACCCAAATGACCATCATTTGTGGAACTGGTGAAATATATTAGGAGACAACATGTAATAGATTTTTTAAAATTGTAAAAGACTTTTAAAACGGGATGAGGAATTTCTCTCTGAACTGATATGGAATGATTTCCAAGACGCACTGATAAGTTACAATGAAAAGAGCAAAGTACAGAATAGTATGTATATCAAGCTACCTTTTGTGTAAGAAAACAGGGATGGGGAAATAATAGGTTTGTGTTTATGTCTGCATGAAGAAACTGTGGAAAAAGCATGAGAAACTTACAGAAGTGTTTGTAAGATGTGGGAGCAGGGGCAGGGAAAAGACTGCTGGATACGATTTATATTGCTTGATTTGTTCATTTCTTTTGGGGAGGGGTACATTTTGGGTTTTATTTTATTTTTATTTTTAAAACATTTTATTGAAGTATAGTTGAATTACAAAGTTGTGTTTATTTCTGCTGTACAGCAAAATGACTCAGTTATACATATATACAATCTTTTTCATCTTCTTTTTCACGATAGTTTATCACAGGATATTGAATATAGTTCCCTGTGCTATACAGTACAACCTTGCTGTTTATCCATCCTATATATACTAGTTCGCATCTGCTAATCCCAAACTCCCAATGCTTCCTTCCTCCACCCCTGCCCTTGGTAACCACAAGTGTGTTCTCTATGTCTGTGAGTCTCTTTCTTTTTCATAGATATGTTCATTTGTGTCATATTTTAGATTCCACACGTCAGTGATATCATATGGTATTTGTGTTTCTCAATCTGACTTACTTCACTTAGCATGATAATCTCTAGGTCCATCCATGTTGCTGCAAACAGCATTATTTCATTCATTTTTATGGCTGAGTAATATTCCATTGTGTGTGTATGCATGGGTGTGGAGATATATATATATATATCTCACATCTTCTTTATTCATTCATCTGTCAATGGACATTTAGGTTTTTTCCATATCTTGGCTGTTGTAAATAGTGCTGCTATGAACATAGGGGTGCATGTGTCTTTTTGAATTATAGTTTTGCCTGGATATATGCCCAGGAGTGGGATTGCTGGATCGTATGGCAACTCTATTTTTAGTTTTTTGAGGAATCTCCGTACTGTTTTCCATAATGGCTGCACCAATTTACATTCCCACTGACAGCGTGAGAGGGTTCCCTTTCCTTCACACCCTTGCTAACATTTATTATTTCTGGACCTTTTAATGCTGGCCTATATTGCTTGATTTCTGAACCGCTGTAAACATGTTACTCGGAAACGTTTTAAAATATTATCAAGCAAAATACATTGTTCCATATGGCAGAATAATACAAAGGCTAAATAGGGATCATGCAAACAAATATTTTGAAAATATAGAAGGGCTTCCTGGAGTGGTGACATTTCAGCTGGCTGCCCTTAAATATTGATTTCGAAAGATGGCGAATTAGCGTAGGATCTTCTTGGTTTTAGGATCTGCATAAGCAAAAGCCTAGGGGTATGAAAGTTTATAGAGTTGACTGGAAATGTTTCTCCCCAGGACATTTTCTCAAACTCATTGAGAAAATAATGAGCTGAGAGTCCATTTTTGTCTCTTTGGAACTGGGGCAAAATGAATTTGGATTCCCAGTCTTTGCTCAATGGAAAATGCAACTTACAATGCTTCTTATATACTGTTGATATCCCATCCTCAGATCTGTCAGATCTCATCCACTGCTCATCTTTGAGAAAAGTCACCAAGTAAATATGAAGTTACTTATGCCACAAAAATTGAATCCCAATCCATTTTATGGCGAGACTTAGCAGAAAATTCAAATGATTAAACGTGATTTTTAACCTCTTTAACCTTAATCATAAATAGGTCTCTTGTGATTAAGGGACTCAGGTTTGTGTAATAATTTAAGTGTTGAAGTCATAATAACATGTGCCTTAGTTGTGTTTCTTACCTTTACATCTCTTTGTTTGTATCTTGCTATCCTTTCCACTGAACATGGACCATGGAAGAGCAGCTGAAGATTAGAGTAGATGATTCCTGATGACAGGATAAAGGAAAATCAACTTTGTTTACACCAAACCTCATAAAGTCGCTCAGTAATCCTAAAATGACTCATTTTAGTACTTTAAAATCACATTAATCCAGTTGCCTTGAGTACAGTGCTTTAGGGAACTGGATCCAATTATGTTAAAATCAATCTCTCTCTATCTCCCTCTTTCTCTCTCCCTTTCTCTCTCCCTCTCTCTCTCCCTCCCCCTCTCCCCCCCCTTCCTCCCTCTCTCTCTCTGTCACACACACACACACCACCTATACAAGGAACAAAAAATAAAGCCTTGAAGGAAATAGAACAAACGTTTACATTGATGGGATTCAGATGGCAGTACCATTGATGATTTTTCTTTTCCTTTAACTTTTTATATATTTCCCAAATTTTATTTCAGGAGCATTTTCACTTTCACTTGTATAGTGAAAACAGAAAAGAAAACAACCAAAGCACATACTTAAAAGCAGAGAGTGTGGTGGACCAGGGCCAAGCACACTGCTCAGCCCTCTCTTAGTTCATCTTCCAGGAAGCCCTGACTGAGCCTGTGGCCACCGCCCCGGGTTCAGTCTCAGCTATATGGTCGTCACATAGGTCCTTTAAAGCCTTCACACAGTCAGCTCTGGGGAAAGAGAAACTTTTACTTAGTTAACCCGAATGGGCCCTCTGTAGCTCCTGTTGTCCCTCCAAGATCATCTTCAGGCCAGACTCGGCACTGGGTCCCCTCCCTCGGTCACCCTTCTCCAAAACAAAGAAACAAATCCAAATCCCTAAACAGTCTCGAATAGTGGAGAGTTCACTGACTTTTCTTACGGAAAGTTAGGCAAGTTCCTCAGAACATATAGAAAATTTCCCTAAAAATACCTGTATATATACCTCTAATCTTTCTTCAAAATCTCTCTCCTAGGGACAGTGGTTAAGACTCCAAGCTTCCACTGCAGGGGGCACGGGTTTGATCCCTGGTCGGGGAACTAAGATCCCTCATGCCTTGTGGCACGGCCAAAACAAAAAACAAAAAAAAGTCTCTCTCCAGCAGTCAGTCGCTTCATCCCCTTTTCCCCCCAAGTTGCCTCCTGGGGCCTGCTGTGACGTTGTTCTCAGCCGGCACACGCGCTGCCTGGTAAAAAGAAAATAGGGTTGTCGTCCAAATATGGACACCTCATCTTTTTCAGGCATGTCTCCAAGGCTCCTGGTTCAGTTAGATTGATGTAATGGTCCCTAGAACTAGATAAAACATATACTCTTAATGCCCTAAGCAACACAAACATGGAAACTAATACAGGGTTTGTCCAAAACATGTGGCCATAAGGATGAATCCTTAACTCAATGGCCTGTATGATCTAACCACTAACCGCTCTTAGGAGCTAAAATAGGGCAGTTTGAAGAGTAGGACAGATGCGAGGCTGTTTAGCATGTGGGTTCAGCTGGACCACTGAGCTGTGTGGGCTGAGAAGGCTTCTCTCCCAGAAGGTAGCCGGCTGGGGCGTGGGGTGTGGTAGGCCCCAAGACAAGAGCACAAATGGAGGCCCACAAACCATATGTCTAAATATTATAAATCAAGCGAACAAATCATTAAATAAAATATGTTCTGTCCTCCTACCTTGACAAAAATACCTCAGGCAACCTGGAAGTCCAGGTTTGAATTTAGAATTCTTGGACTCCTTAGAGTTCCTTGCCGGAATTCTGGGGTTCCATGTGTTTTTCAGAAAACGGGGTTGCCGAACACTCCACTCGTAACTGACAATCTTTTTACGTCCTCCCCTAGATGGTTTGGGGAAATTCAAGGTCAGGGTCACTATTAACTGCTAGTGCTGCTAGGGAGTGGGTTTCATGACTTCTAAATGTTATTTGTGCCACCGCAGTCCCCTCTGCTGAACAGGGTATTGGGAGAGCTCAGTGGACCATGGTCCACCCTGACCCCTTGGTGCCCTTTGGCCAGCTTCTGACATGAAGCAAAGTGCCCGTCTGTTCCCTGCCGCTTTCTGCACTGTTGGGATGAGCACCAAGGGGAGGACCTTTAAAGGCAGAGCATTATCGGCAGGAATTGTTAGTTTCCCTGTTTGGTCACAGATAACCGTTCCTGATACCTAGGCTGGGAGGCAGAGGGGGGATATGAGGAGGATAGTTAAAGATGACCAAGGACTGGAGAAGGGCCACCATGCCTTCTATCGCTGCACCTGTAGTTCAGGTGCAGTCAGTTCTGTTGGGGGCGTGGGGACGAACTGTATCACCCTGCAGTCTTCTGACCCTCCTCAAGTGGTGTGGACCCAACCGTGAGACAGGGCAGCTCTGCAGGCCAGGAATTCAGAACTTCGGATCTGGAAGGGATGTGGGAGGGCCTTAGAAGCTGAGCTGATACCCTGGAGCCGGATGTGCTGTGTAGTCCCTTCTATCCCCCTGACGCAGGCTGGAGGGAGGCAGGTGTGCTATGAAACTGCAGAAGGTATTAAGCTTCTCTTCCCCCAGTTTAGCTACTAGGCTCTGAAAGACTCTGCCATGAAGGCTAGTTCCATGTGATCTTATCCAGGAATGGTGTAAGGACTGGACACAAAAATTCTAGAGAGGGGTTCATAAACACATAAGGCATTATATCAAGACCTACTCTGCAGGAGACAGTATTTTAGGGTAGGGCAGTTGGTGAGATGGAAAGTCCATAACATCTTACCTTTCTCTGAAGTTTATTCCTGTCATCCCCACCAAAAACCATACTTGGAAGTCAGTACACTATCCTGATTTTGAGCGAAATAGCATTAACTTGATACTTACTCTGCCACCTGCATTTTCATTTCAAAAGTACAGTTACTGGGAAATGCCATTGGGAGTTTGGAAAGAGAAATGATATAACTCCTGAATATTACGGGTTGACCAAAATGGAGCCCAGGAGGCCAGGTTTGCACCGGGTTCTCATAATACCATCATTAGGAAGCCTACCTTAAATCTGGCAAATTTTGTGTTTTCAGGCCTTGAAAATATATTTCTTCCAAGTTTCATCCAAATTACTCCCAGGAGCTGACACATAACCAGAAAAACAGCTTCAGCAAAAACTATCTCAATCTTACCTCCAGGAACACTTGGTTTTTGCTGAGCATAGTTTTAGAGAAACTTCCAGCCAGTCAAATAGGCAAGTCTGGCCTCACACCAATATGGCAAATCTGGTTTCTGTCCAGTGGTGCTGGTGCCACAGATCCTCTTGGGGAGATGTGCCAGCCACATTGCCTCCGTGCACGTTCAAGGTTGAGCGCGAAACTTCTACCCTTTCCCTTTCTCCTTATCAGCTATGGGAAAAGGAGAGCCCTGCTACACTGGTTATAGTGTGATCCCTGGAGCCAGGTAGGCGGAAGGTTGTTAAACAGAGTAATACAAGCACAATCAGTTGCAGGGGGAAAGAAGGTTTCATGTAACGGAAGGGAGAGAAGTCATTTTATTTGAGTTCCTGCGGCATTATTATTTTGATTTTCTTTTTTTTTTTACATGAATTTTCTGATGACTGTTCATAAATAGATATTGCCAAGTTGGACTCTCTGACCCCTGTGCTAGAGGCTTAACTTGCATAAATCCTCGTGGCCATACTCTGGGGAGTGAGGCTACTTTGTGGAGTCCTTTGGCTGGAGCCCTGAACAAGAGATTCTTGATCCAGGCTGGAGCATGTGACTGTGCTTTTGGAGCTGGAAAAGGAGAATCAGATGGACTGTTACATGGCAAATTAATTAGTCATTTAAATTAATGAACATTTGCCTTCTGATAAGAGTTATTGTTGAAGCTTCTGCTGGCTTAAGAAGGTCCAAAAATACAGCATAATTAGGACCTCAACCTATAAGATTATCACATTGGTCCAGACATTTGGACATTATTCTACTGATAATCTGCAATTATTTTTATTTCAGATTTCTAAGATAGTGTCCAGGTTTTGTACTTCTACCTAGCTCTTGGCCATTATTACTTTTGCTTATACTTTAAAGCCTTTATCAGTAACAGGTGAGCCAGTTAAAGCAGAAACCCTTGGTGTAACGGTGTGAAACACCATCACATTGTATTTGACCTCTGTAAGGCTCTGGGGGAAAAGGTGAACTAATCAGTATAGACTCACTGCTAGAGTCTGCTAAAGAGTATATCACCAAATGCTTATTAATGGTGCTACAGATGAGCTGATCTACGCAGATACACTCACTCCGCTGATCTTACTGAAATCCATCCTGACAATCTGTTTCTGCAGCTAGTGATGGAGACACAAACGCTGGCTGTCAGGATTTTCCAGATTGCTTTCAATATTCCAAATGTCAAACCGTCAGAGTTTTTTAAATTACTTTTGATTTGCCAAGTACCACAACATCAGGACATGGAGAGTAGGAGATGCCAGTTATAAGACATTGTGTGTGTGCTTTTTGCCTTGGTGTCTCAGGTAGAAGGGGCTGTTCACTCTGGTGTGGAATTTTGTACTAGTAGTTTAGTGAGAAATTTCCTGCACCTGGAAGTCTGTTCTCTACACAGCCAAAATAATCTTCTATACATCACATCACCTGTCTCCCCTGTCCCCAAACACTCCAAACGGCTTCCCATCACATCTAGAATTAAATCCATGTTTCCTGTGGCCAGTGAGGCCAACAGGTGTGGGCCCTGACCACCACCCTGAACTCATCTCCTACCACCGTGACTTCCTCTCACTCCACTCTAGCTACACTGCTTTCTTTCTGCTTCTTGAACGCATAGAACTCACACCTGCCCCAGGGCCTTTGCACATTCTCTTTCTTCAGCCAGGAATGCCCTTCTTCCAGATCTTTGCTTCTTTGGGTCTCTCAAGCTTTTGCTAAATTGTCACTTCCTCAGAGAGGTCTTCCTGATCACCTGATCTAAACCAGCCACCTTGCCTCCTGCCTACCCTACCCTTGTTAGCACTCATGTATAGATCATTTCATTTCCTGCTCACCTGTCTGTGTCTCCCACTAGAAGATAAGGTCTCTGAGGGCAAGAACCTTGTCTAGCATAGCCCCGAGCATATAGCAGGAGTTTGGTAGATGTATGTTGAATAAACAAAGGAGCAGGTCAGCCTGCCAAGAACAGACTGAGAATGGGAAATGTGAAGGTGTGCGTTGTGCGACTATATGCCTCTCACGCAAGAATGACTACTACTTCATTCTGGTCATCCTTGTCCCTGGACACTTTAGAATAAAGTGTCCTCCACATGCAAGGAAAGAACAAGCCCTCCCAGCTGGTCTTGGAACCACGCACCTTCCTCCCACACTGCCTCTTTCTAGAAGCAAATCCCAGTTATCCTATTTTGATCCCAGCAGTCAAATCAGATTTGACTTTTCTGGGGTCATCTAGGCATCTCTCAGGAGATAACGACCCTTGTGCACATCTTGTTGCCCAGATCACATCTCCCTTAGAGCATCTCAGGGCAGTCAGCTTGGGACAGTCACCAAGGATCCCAGAGCATCTGATCTATGTGCCTGGTAACAAATCTCATTCCTCTTCCTTTCACAACTTGACCCAGGACGAGGTGAAAGAATGTCCAGGGATGCCTGGAAAGGGAGTGTGGAACTGTGGAACCATTGGACACAGAGGCATTGGTGTGCCTAAGAGGCTGGAAACAGTGTTACAGCAGATCTTTCCAGATCACTCTCATTAAAATATCCAGGGTGAACTTCCCTCCAAAGTAAGAAGCGATTAACACACCTTCCTGTAGGCTATCCCCACATTCCTAGTTCTGGAATAAAATATAATATTCAAGAAGCAGTGGCTTTGTGCCAGCTGCGGAGCTGAATGCTTTCTGCGAGTTTTCCCATTTAATTGGTGTTCTGCTTTAGAGATATGCATTGTCATCTCCCATTTTACACGTGGGGAGATTGTGGCTGAGGGATGGGAAGTAATTTTCTCCAACTCACATGGTTTGCAAATAGCCAGGACTATCATGTAGTTACTAACTAACCACTGTGTTATTTGGCACTCCAATTTACACCAGTTAGTTACCTACACTACCGTTTTTTTTAAACAGCTTTATTGAGGCATAATTTATGTATCATAAAATTCTGCCGTTGTAAGTTTGAGATTCAATGCAACCGTCACCACACTCTAGTTTCAGAACATTTCCACTGCCCCAGATATTTCCTCATGACCATTTTCAGGTAATCCCCCTCCTACCCTCAGCCCTAGGCAGCTTCTGATCTATTTTCAGTCTCTACAAACTTGCTTTTCTAGATACTTTGTATAAATGAAATCATCCTGCGTTATCTTTTATGGAAAACTGCATTTGTTTTGTGAAGACTGTTTATTAGTTCTCAACATTCAGTTCAAAGGTGTGTTGTGGATGAACACAAGAAGGAAGGTATTGTACCTCCAGTTCTGCAGGAGGCCTGGAGGGAAAGTGTGTTTGTTAACTGTTCCTGGCTTCTGAGGAAACAGACCTGCTGGAAGCAGAAAACCAAAGTGGGGGAATCATACATGTTGATTTTTCTGTTCTTTTATTTCTAGAAACATGGGGAATCGATATTCATTCACGAACTTCTACTCAAAATAGTTTCAGGAATGGTTCTATTTTAAATAAAATACAGAGAGTGAAATGAAGCCCTACAAATCTCATTGAAAAAACGTAATCCAGACGGCGCACCAGCCCGGCTCCTACCCAGTGAGGAAGCTCCTCCCTGAAAGTGGAAGCGAGGAAGACAATAGCAGAGTTAACCCCTTTCATTCCCACCCCAAATCCACCCACTATGGCCATAAAAACTTGCAATATTTCTTCTTGCTCCAGACCCTGGGTCTCTCTAGGTATCTTGCTCTACTGCTTCTGGACCCTCCGTCACTCCTGAGATGTCTTTCTCTGGGGCAAAGGCCTAAGTTCCTCTCCAAGGTGGAGAGACAGACGAGGGAGCTGAACCCCTTCTTTCCTCCTGTTCCTCTGAATGAAATTCCCATTCCACCCAGAGAGAGAACAAAGCCCCTGCTTCGCGACCATGCGGTCTGTTCCAACCCCTCTCATACCCATTTCTCTTCTCACTAGGAACAAATTCTCTCCACAGGTGGAAAGGCAGCACATGGGCTCATGAAGCCCCTGGGGTAAGGCTATATATATATACATATATATATATGTATATATATACTGACACATATATATATGGTATTCAACATCTTATAATAACCTATAATGGGAAAGAATCTGAAAAAGAATATATATATATACATGTTATAAGATATTGAATATAGTTTCCTGCACTAGACAGTAGGTCCTTGTTGTTTATCTATTTTATATATAGTAGGGTGTATCTGTTAATCCTGAACTCCTAATTTATCCCTCTCCCCCGCACCTGTCCCCTTCAGTAACCATAAGTTTGTCTTCTATGTCTGTGAGTCGATTTCTGTTTTGTAAATAAGTTCATTTGTATCATTTTTTTAGATTCCACATATAAGTGATAGATGGTGTTCGTCTTTCTCTGTCTGACTCACCTCACTTAGTATGATAATCTCTAGGTCCATCCATGGTGCAGCAAATAAGCAAGACAGTTTTCAGTTTTATTCATAGGCTTCTCTGGTGCAGGAGCTCTGGGGAGACTGGCTAGAAGCCTAACAACAACAACAATAACAATAATAATAGCTAGCATTTATTAAGCACCACTCTGTGTCATGCTCTGTGTATCTCACCTGTTTTTTCTCATATAATGCTTAGAATAAGTCTCTTAGATCAGTAGTATTATTTGCCCCATTTTATGGAAAACTATTAGTATGATTAGTACAGATATTATTAGCATAGAAATTATACAGAATTATTATTATTAAATTATTAGTAGCACAGACTTATTATATGTGTATTATTAGTACAGAAATCATTAAAGTGTAGAAATTCTTAGTACAGAAAATAGTATCAGTACTATTATTATAGTGCTGAAATCATTAATTGTTACTGTAGGTGGGGGATTCCCTGGCAGTCCAGTGGTTAGGACTCGGCGCTTTCACTGCTGTGGCCCCAGGTTCAATCCCTGGTCAGGGAACTAAGATCCCACAAGACACACAGTGAGGCAAAAAAAAAAAAAAAAAAAAAAAAAATTATTACTGTGGACATAAATTAGTGCAAAAATAATATCATACTATTATTAGTATAGAAATCATTAGTGCAGAAAATAGTATCAGGTACTATTATCATCAGCCCCATTGTTTTAGGTAACTGAGGCTTGGAGAGGTTAAGCAAACTGACCTAAGGTTACAGAGTTGGCAGTGGAGCTACCTGAATGCACTCAGCTCTTAACCGTAGCAATGCTCTCCCCCATTTCCAGCTCCCCGCCCAGGGAAGGGGGTGAGTGTGGGGAGGGCGGGGAGGATCTGAGCTGGGACTTCAAGAAACAATCACAGTGACTGAAGGAGAAAGAACTCCATGTACTTTCTGGTAACCCAGAAGCGGCTGTGAAATGGGTAACTAATTAACCTGAGAAATGTTCCCACATCTTGTGTTGGGAAGAAAGAAACCATTTTGAAAGTTAGAAATGAGTTGGAACAACGTTGCATTTAAACTAAGCTGAAGCAACAGGTGTTTCTTGAGTGTAGATCTTACACTGGGCTCTTCATTTTGCTTTTGGGTTATGTTGAATTATAGGGGCTTCTAGGGCTCTGCTGCATGTGTGAGCCCAGATCTCAGCCCCACAGGTCAGAGAAGGGTGTGGACAGAGCACAGAACACTGGCTGGTATTTGCTTTGGGAAGAGTCACTGGGGCAGGGGACACATGGGGAGGGAGTGGTTCTTTCTATGTGAAGTTGTGGGGATCCCAGAGCTGGACTCGGAGACCTGGAAGGAGAAGCAGGATGAACCTCATCAGAAACAAAGTGTTATGTATGAATCTTCCCATAGAGACCACAGGCGCTCCCACTAAGAATTCAGCTGGAAGCAAGGCTAGGGGAAGGAAATTACTCTGAGTATTAATGAGAATTTCTATAGCAGTCCTCAAACAACAGATTCAACACAGCTGCACCACTTCTCCTTCAGAGCCGGGCAGAGACACAGGTGTAGACAAAGTTTACATCCCTCTACTTCCCTCCACCAGAAGAATAAAGTGCTTTGTCTGTATTTCTCCTAGGTCCATGTCTCTGGGTGGAATCTACTGCTGCCCTTGCTTGAGTGGGTAGGAGAAAAATGAGGGAGAAGAGACTATCCTGGGAAAGAAAAAGGGGGAGAATGGGACAGAGTGAGATAGGAGGGGAATGGTGAGGGGAAGGGCTTCCCATTCATGGGCTGGTTGCCCAGATGTGTACACGGATCCAGCTTTCTGCTCCCCCCGAGTGTGGAGACGATGCTGGAGAGAGTCAGGGCACATGAGTGGAAAGGGGACTGTGATTTGTAAGCTGCAGAGGAAAGGTTGGAAGTTTGGGACAGATGGTGTAGCATTTGCGATGGTGAAGGAAATTCAGGAGTTTTGTTGGGAACGGAAAGACCTGCTGGAGCATCATGGGTCTGAGAAGCAGTTTGAGGTCATTTGTTTTTGTTTTTTGTTTTTTTTCACATTGCCATACGCCCATTTATTTGAAATTCTAGAACAAGCAAAATTAACCCACGATGAGGGCAGGGATTGACTGGGAAGGGAGTGAGTACCCTTTCAGGCATGGTAGTAATATTCTATATCTTCATAGGGTTTGAATTATACTGATACATGCATTTGTCAAAACCTAGTGAACGTACACTTGAAAAAGTATATATTTCAATGTATGTAAATTATATACAAAAATCTATTAACGAATATTGGACTCTAGTTAATGACAATCATCCTGAAGTGTTTCGGAGGAAGTTTACGGATGTCTGCAACTTACTTTGAGATGAATTAAGAATAAGATGGATTAATGGATGGATGGAGGGATGGATGGAAAGATAGATATGTGATACATCAAGTTTAGTAAAGTGTTAATGAATCAGTGTTGCTGTGCATTTGAAAATTTTCATAATAAAATGTTGGGAAAAATTAGCAAAAAAAAAAACCAGTAAGAAGCTATGTGTGAGCTTAACACACACATACCCCTGTAGGCTAGATCAGGCTCATGGGCACCACTTTCAAGACTTTTGCTCTGTCCCATCATGCGTCCCCATCACCACATTACACTTACTCTGCAAGTTGATTATAAGGGGATGGTTCCTGCAGTCAAGCTCTGTGTTCTGCTCTCCACCTTGCATGGGGCTTGATAGATCGGGCACGGTTCAGTGAGTGAAGGTATGAGAAAATCCATCACCTGATGACATCATTAACATTTCTTCAACATGACCTGCCTGAGATAGAAGTGAGCCTGGCCTCCTTCTCATCAATCAAGGGGAAAGTTATGGGTTATTTGTGAAGGGGAAGCTGTCTCTTGCAGTCAGAATTCCTGTTCCTACCCTGGAGGCTGGTTTCCGGACCAGTCAAAAGACAGTTCCCAAGGAACAGCTTTGCAGTCAGTACCCTCCCCTGCACTTTCTCTGCTGCCATCTGCTATGGAGCGGCCCGAGCAGGTCTCTTGGCATTAGGGGTGAGAGAATAGAGGGATATCCTCAGCAGAGTTGCCTCAGGCCTTGCTGGACTTCCCTTTCTTGCATTAAAATTAGTCTTGAACCCTTTGAGAAAGGTCTTTTCTGAACCTTTGGTACAGAGAAAAATCAATCAAAATGTTTAAAGTGAGAAAAATCAATTGAACACACTTACCCTGTGTTTTAACCCTGTTACCTTGAGTGAGGCCAGACGCGGATCGTGAAAGCAACCGGAAAGAGTGTTAGAGTTTTGTCATACTCGCAGCTCCCTGGGGAGAAACAGTGAGCCGTGCAGGGCCACTTGGGGGAAACACTGGGGCCAGTCACAGGCAAAGGAGAAAGTGGAACCATGGGCAAGCACCTTAGTGTGGATTCTGTGAGAAGGAACAGGCAAAATGGGGTAGGAAGGCTTAGCACTGGCTGACTTGAGTAACTTCAGCAAGCTCTGGGCCATGGGGGCTGTGGTCCCTGGTTGTATGGTACCCGGTCCTGTAGTGACCAGTGTGATATACAGCAGCCTGGAGCATGAGAACCTGATAGGGCATGTGGTTGGGGTGTGGGCTTAATTGACAGCTCGGGAAGGGGAAGTGACTGGGCTCTAGGCAGGCCCTCAAAACTGGGTTAAGTCAGCATGTGAATAAACTGTATTACATCCTGTGAACCTAGGAATGCAAACGTCATTTCCTTATTTTAGGGGACATATAAAGCTGGGAACATATAAAAGTCTCTCTACTTAAGCCTAAATTGGAAGAGTTCTAAGCCACGACCTGCTCTTCCTTATGTGCATTCAAGAGTTCTTGTTTAAGCCACTGATAGACGGCCATCTTCATTTCTCAGGAAAGGGCCTGGAAACATACTGGCTTGGGAAGCCACAGCTTCCTCCCAGGTGATCCTGTCATCCTTAGAGTCGGTTGACGGGAGTCAAGCTGTCCCGAGGCTCTGATAGGTAGAACAGTGGCTCTCCTAAAGACGTCTACATCTTGATCCCAGAACTTGCGGATGTGTTGCCTTACATGGCAAAGGACAATGAAGGTTGCAGGTGCAATTAAGGTAGCTAATCTTGAGATGGGGCCAATCTAATCACATGAGTCCTGAAAAGTGAAAGAGGGAGGCAGAAAGAAGACCAGAGAGATGCCATGTGAAAAAGACTCAACCCATTGTTGCTGGCTTTGAAGATGGAGGAAGGGGCCACAAGCCAAGGGATGCGGGCTGCCCCTAGAAGCTGGAAAAGTCAGGGAAGGGACCATTTTTCTAAAGACTCCAAAAAGGAATGCAGCCCTGCCAACACCTCGATTTGTGAAATCTATATTGCACCTCTGACCTAGGACTGTAAGATAATAATCGATGCCATGATAAGCCACCCAATTCATGGTCATTTTTTAATGGTAGCAACAGGAAAAGTAGAGAGACTGAGAGGGGTTTAGGTGTCCTTAACTGACAGAGTGACTACCCCTTCAGAACCACTCTCCTGTCCTTCTTGTTACTAAACACACTCGATACCAAAGACTTGTTTTCAAGCAGAAATAGACTTACAAAGGGACATTCCATAGCTTACAGAATCTCTAGGAGGGCCACAGAACAGGCTCTGGAGCGCACAGCCAGGAACAATGCCCAACCATACCATGGGGCTGCTTTTCTAAAACATATTTTAAAAATCTATTTATTTACTTTGAGTCAGAGAGAGAAAAACAAATACCATATGCTAACACATATATATGGACTCTAAAACAAAAAAAAATCGTTCTGAAGAACCTAGGGGCAGGACAGGAATAAAGACGCAGACGTAGAGAATGGACTTGAGGACGTGGGGAGGGGGAAGGGTAAGCTGGGACGAAGTGAGAGAGTGGCATGGACATATATACACTACCAAATGTAAAATAGATAGCTAGTGGGAAGCAGCCGCATGGCACAGGGAGATCAGATCGGTGCTTTGTGACCACCTAGATGTGTAGGATAGGGAGGGTGGGAGGGAGACTATATGTATACATATATCCCCATATCTCTTCCCTCTAAGACAAGAGGGAGGAGATATGGGGATATATGTATACATATAGCTGATTCACTTTGTTATAAAGCAGAAACTAACACACCACTGTAAAGGAATTATACTCTAATAAAGAGGTCTAAAAAAAAAGTTAATTTGAACACATGGATGTGGCCTTTTGGAATTCCATACATTAAATCTGAAACGTAATTTTCTGATATAAGGTCAAGGTAAAAAGCTAATCAGACAGGGGCTTCCCCTGGTGGCGCAGTGGTTGAGAGTCCGCCTGCCGGTACAGGGGAAGCGGGATCGTGCCCTGGTCCGGGAGGATCCCATGTGCTGCAGAGCGGCTGGGCCCGTGAGCCATGGCCGCTGAGCCTGCGCGTCCGGAGCCTGTGCTCAGCGGCAGGAGAGGCCACAGAAAGAAAAAGGCAACCAAAAAAAAAAAAAAAAAAAAAAAAAAAAAGCTAATCAGACAAACTGAAGGATTTTTTTAAAAATATAGCATACGTTTTCTTAAAAACAAAGTAAACCAACACATGAGCTATAAAAAAAAATCTATTTATTTACTTTGAAAAGACAGGTAAAGGAAAAACAGCAATAATGTGTGCTCTAATAAGACAGTGGGCCACCCGGGCTCAGTCCTGCTGGGGACCGTCTGGGAAATTGTATAACACGTTTCACAGTTGTCTCACCAGAGGACAGGGGGTGACTGGGGCTTTTTCCCACTGCCTCCTGTCTCCCATTTGTTGAGCGTTGACCCTGAGGAAGTCAATGGTTTCAGGTTCCAGACTGTGTCTAGGCATCAGTGTTAGTAAACTCCTTTGAGCTGGAGAGAGCTCTCCAGCAGGGAAGCAGAGCGGTACACCATTTGAGATGTAAGGTCTTCAGCACAGCAGAAACTATGACCCACAGGGGTGTGTGAACTCAAACATGGGCTGAGGAGATGCGGTGTGGGACATCAATATCACCTGCTACAACCCCTCCTAAGATTAACTGCTAACATCTTGCCACCCCTTTCCACCTTTCTATACGTACACACAAACAGCAAATACATACTGTTTATCGTGTGCAGGGCACTGTCATCTATTAAGTCCTCCGTCTTCATAATGACCCTGTCAGGTACATTTCAAAGAGCTGTAGTGCTTAGAGGATATTGGAATCATTCCAAAGTGTGTTGGAACAGTTCAATTTTAAAATGTTATTGTGCCAGAAATTACATCTTTTGCAACGATTTGAATTTATGGTGAAAATTTTTAGATGTTAACTTTAAACTGTATATGGGGGTGCGTAGTTTTTCAAAATTCTTTCTGTGGGTTAGCAGCTGAAGAGTTTGTAAATCACTGTCCTAGACTTCTGCAGGTGTGTCTTCCCAGGTGATGTGCACAGAACCACTAAAATGGTTAATAGGGGCGGGGGGCGGGGTGTGGTGAAGCAGTTAGAGGAGCTTCTGTCATTACCCTTAAAGAATCCTAGGAAATAAAGGAAAATCAAAACTGGAGACTATAGATAAAAAGTGAGTTCAGCTCGCTGCAGATCCAAAGGATGAATGCTGAGCTCTCCAGCATCCTGATTCAGTGCCTCTCCCCTCCCAGAGTCTGTGGATGCTGAGTCAGTGGCTCCAATGCCATCCCAACCTGTCATCTCCCCTTTCATATTGACTTGATTTTCTTGATGTCACCTCCTCAAGTTCTAAGTGTTAAACTTACTCTATGATCAACATAGCAATAGGAAAAAAAAAAAAAGACTCATTCTGCTTCACTAGGAAGGCATTAAGCCTTTCTATTCTAGGAACCAAATGAATATTCGAGTGTAAACTTCATGGTACATTGAAGATACAACACGAGCTGGGAGGTAGTTCTAAGACTGGGCTTATGGACTAGCTTCAGAGGTGAGGCAATGAACAGTGGCAACAGAAGACCTACCTGATGTAGGAAAGAGATGCCTTGTAACTTACCCAAACTGATTTTCACAACCAATCAAATTCATTAGCTGTAACTCAATGTTTCCCCTTTCAGAAAACAATACTCTCTAATTCACAGGGATAAGCACGGTAGTTCTATGGTCTCTCTGGAATCTAGTCTCTCCAAGAGTGAGTTAAGAAAGCTTAGAAAGGTTGTTAGAATTTAGTCTGATCAATAACCCAAAAGTGCTGCTCAAGACCGGTATAACAACCAGTTCAGTTCACTTTTTCAGCTATTTTTCCTCTCAGTCTTGTTCGTGCTAACAATAGGCATGGTAGGAAAAACTTGAATGAATAACTTCTTACTCTGATTCCTTTTTTAAACCTGGTAACGTAGGGGTAAGAGCTTGGGCTTTGAAGCCAGATGAGCATGAGTTTACATTTGGGCTCCATCACTTATTAGTTGTGAAGCTTGACTAGTGCAGAGTGGCAGTGATGTTTCCTCCTCACAGGGCTGGGGCAAGGAATCAGCAAGGCCATATGGGCAAGGAGCCCAAGACACCGGTGTACAGTAAACGGTGGCCAGTATTATCGGGATCATCACTCTCCTTTCGATTTGTAATTTGACTTCTGGATAGACTGACTGCAGGAAAAAACCTTACGCAGAAGACTGATACAACCCTTTTGGCTATTTTTTCTTCAGTTATAAAATCAGGAATTGATATTCTGATTTTAAATCACTACTGATAATTTGGTTACTGAAATCATTTCATCCGTTGGATTACTATTCGGATGTAAAACATTTACAAACACCATCTCATATAATTTGCCTAAAAACCTATGAGCCAACCAAAACGAATACTGTTATTCTTTTTCCCATTTAGGGAAGTAAAAAGTCAGATTAAGAGATATTAAATAACTCACCTTTACTCTCCTTTTTTCCTCTCTAGGAACTACTCTAATCCTACTTCTATATACTAAAATGCCACACATTCATCAGAGCCCATTTTAAGCTTTCCTTTCCACTTTTCAGAGGAAAAGAACTCATTCTTTCCTGACCTTCTCTAGCGCTCAGAGTGTGAACTATATAATTTAGCACTATAATACTCTTTCATTTCTTCCCAATGGCTTCTTGGGTTTTGTGTTTGTGTGTGTGTAGGTTTGTTTGTTTGTTTGTTTTGGTATGTCTTTTTTATTTTAACTCTGGCCAGCAAGACAAGAAACCTCTCAAGGCTAGGAATCATGCAACTTAAATATACTTTGGGTCTCACTCCCCAGTTCCCTTTCCCCTTCACACTCCCCAGCCCAGAGCTGGACTCAGAGCAAGTGCCTGATGTATCCTCGATTGATTCGCAGAGAGTGTACCTGAAATGATGATCTAGAAAATCCATTGCAAGAGAAAAATGGAGAATCACTCCTTGGGGACTGCCATCTAAGAAGCAGGACAAAAATGTTTCTGCTGGGAAATTGAAATGCAAAAAGCAAATACACGCAGGACACACATCACTTCTCTGCAGCTTCTAGCGCTGATTCTAGCAATCCCCTTCATATCCCTCTAAGTTTATATGACCAGAACGTGCCTTTAGTCACAGTGTCCCCCAGTCATGGCACTGTGACCATGTGTAGGTGGGGTCGTCCTTCTGTGACTTTATGACACTCTGTTCTCCCTTCTGCAGTGATGATAATCAACTTCATTGTCTAGTAAAAAAATTAAACAACTCTTAACTGAGGGAAGCTAAATAGCAACTGATATTTTTGGAGACTCTCAAATTAGGACAGCTGAGTTTAATGGAAAAATAAACAAGTGTCGTACTGAATATCTGTTGCATATTGTTGCATGCTAAATGTCAGCCTAGAGAGAATTTTCCCATTTGTTTGTTCCTTTTTATCACGTCTTCCTGTTTGTTTATGAGTTGTTTTATAATCAAATAGATATTCCTTATAAATTCCAAATGGCAAGACATGACTAGGGTTCTTTTAGAAGACAAAATTCCAGATTTTTCCCAATGGTTCTAATGACCAGCCTTCCTACCTCCTGAACCAGGCTCTTGAAGTCTACCGGATTCTGGTGGGGTCATGTTCACCAGGCAAATGCTTCTCGGTACTTAAGGTTCATATGAATCAACTGGAAATCTTGTTAAAATGCAGATTCAGTTTCATAGATCTGCTGTGAGACCTGTGAATCTGCATTCGAACACAGAAGTGATGCTGGTGCGCCTGGTCCACAGACCACACTTTGGTTTTTTTGTTTGCTTTTGTTTTCACTTTTTTTTTTTTTTTTTTTTTTTGCGTTACGCGGGCCTCTCACTGTTGTGGTGTCTCCCGTTGCGGAGCACAGGCTCCGGACGCGCAGGCTCAGCGGCCATGGCTCACGGGCCCAGCCGCTCCGCAGCATGTGGGATCCTCCCGGACCAGGGCACGAACCCATGTCCCCTGCATCGGC
Organism: Aethalodelphis obliquidens; assembly: GCF_003676395.1. Classification (NCBI taxonomy): domain Eukaryota; kingdom Metazoa; phylum Chordata; class Mammalia; order Artiodactyla; family Delphinidae; genus Aethalodelphis; species Aethalodelphis obliquidens. The sequence goes on from NW_020837970.1 coordinate 6,691,276, forward strand.
AGGCGGACTCTCAACCACTGCGCCACCAGGGAAGCCCCACTTTTTATTTTATATTGGAGTATAGCTGATTAACAATGTTGTGTTGGTTTCAGGTGTTCAACAAAGTGATTCAGTTATACATATACATGTATCTGTTCTTTTTCAAATTCTTTTCCCATTTAGGTTGTTACATAATATTGAGCTTCCCTGTGCTATATAGTAGTTCCTTGTTGATTATCCATTTTAAATATAGCAGTATGTACATGTCAATCGCAAACTCCCTATTCCTCCCCCACCACCTACCCCCCAGTAACTATAAGTTTGTTCTCTAAGTCAGTGAATCTGTTTTTGTTTTGTAAATAAGTTCATTTGTATTATTATTTTTTTTAGATTCTACATATACATGATGTCATATGATATTTCTATTCATTTGTCTGCCTTACTTCACTCAGTATGACAATCTGAAGGACAGACCACACTTTGGGTAGCAATGTTCTAGGTAGAACTGGGTCTCTTGAAAACTTGATCAAAGGTTCTTGTGTGGAAGCAGATGTGGTCCCTATCACTGGAGGTCAGAAAAGTCCTTAAGTTTTAGGTGATCCTACTTTGAAAGAAGAACAAGGTGAGGAAAACCTGAGTTTCTGAAGGAAAATGGTTAAATTCGGGACTTCCCTGGGGGTCCAGTGGTTAAGCCTTTGCTTTCCAATGCAGGAGGTGCAGGTTCCATCCCTGCTCAGGGAACTAAGGTCCCACATGCCTCGCGGCCAGCAAACCAAAACATAAAACAGAAACAATATTGTAACAAATTCAATAAAGACTTTAAAAAATGGTCCAGATCAAAAGAAGATCTTTAAAAAAAAAAAAAAGAAAATGGGTAGCTTCTTCTTAGGATGTAGTAGGAAACGGCTACTGGCTGGGAGCTCTCCCTGGTGCTGCTTGAGACTTCTCCCAAGTCTCCTTTCCTCACAGGATCTCCTCCTGAATTTTAGCTCTTTTGTCTAAAATATCAATCTAAATCCTTGTTTGAAAACGTGCCCTTCTTGGACTTTGATGCTTGACTATCCCTCGTATTTATTTCTGGCCAATACCTGGAGCCTTTGGGCCTGCCTAGGAAAAAGTATTGAGGTCTTTAAGCTCTTTCCTTGAAGACATATTTTCTAAACCACCAAACCCTGATTATCTATCTCCTTTCTATCTATCTGTCTATCTATCTATCTATCCATCCATCCATCGATCTATCATCTATCTTTGCTTAAATTTGATGTTCTTGACCAAGAAAGGAAAAGAAAGTGCATTGTGGCCATATTTTCATAAACAAAATAAGGTAGAGGCACACAGTATATGCCTTGCACATAGCAGATGTTCAATGCATACTTTTTATGCCTGTAAAATTCATGAAAATACAATTAAGCATTTTCAAGTATACAATTCATGTATTAAAGTATACAGTATACATCTACATTCATGCTTTGTGCAAACACCAACTCTATCTAGTGCCCATAACATTTAATGCATACCTTTTGAAAGCTATATGAAAACAAAGATTATTTGGGTGATTCAGAAGAAATTTGTCATTTATTGAATTCATTAGGCAATTTATTGACTCTTAAAATTGTGAATATCTTAACTACATTAATATTTTTTCATTTTGGTTTCTATTCGTCTATGTGGTAATGATAATATCAGCTATTATTTATGGAATGCCTACTCCATGCCAGATACTTTACGTATATTTTCTTATTGAAGCCTCAGAACAACTTAATGAAATAGGTATTATTATTAATAATATTGATTGAAAAGAACAGTAAAGCTCAGAGATTTTAATTAACCTGCCCAAGGCCATACAGCTACCAAGTGGCAGAGCTGAGGCTTAATCCGAGCCAGTCCGACTCAAGGACTTGATCTCTTAATCACAATGAAATGATACCTCATATGGACACAGACTTATTATCTATGACAAGTGTGGATTATGAAGAAAGTTAAAGTGTCAGCAAGCAAAAAACTAGATACATGTAAACTCAAGATTAAATGCTTGGAAACGAGGACTGAGAAAAAGCTAACGAAACAACAGAAATCTCATAGAACTGTTCAAAATTAGGGAGTTTTTGCTGGAAGTTTTTCATATAGTTTAAGTGACTTGTATTTAATTATTCAACTGTCAGGATTTTAAAATCATGATTCTCTTGCATCACTGGTTTCTCTCTCTTTACTGGATCACTGCATCAGAAAGGAAACTTGTTCCAACGTCTTCTATTTGAAAAAACAAACTGAAAAACCTTTCTGGTTACCTTCCCATTTTTCTCCTCCTCTTTATGGCAGGACTCCTTGAAAGCATTGTCTACGGGCATCACTTCTTCATTCATTTCCCATCTTTTCGTCAACCTGCTCAAACAGATTCCATCCCCCCCACTCCACTGAAACAGCCCTCATCAAGGTCACCAGTGGCCTCCATGTTGCCAAATCCATCGCTCTCTTTTGGGGCCTTAACTTCTGAAACTTCAGCAGCCTTTGACCCCACTGACCTCCTTGAAAGTCTTCTTTGCCTGCTGCCGCACCATACTCTCCTGACTCTTGTTCATCTGCATAGGCTCCCTTTCTGGGTTCTTTTTGTTTGTTTGTTTGTTTTTTTGCGGTACGCGGGCCTCTCACTGTTGTGGCCTCTCCCGTTGCGGAGCACAGGCTCCGGACGCGCAGGCTCAGCGGCCATGGCTCACGGGCCCAGCCGCTCCGCGGCACGCGGGATCCTCCCGGACCGGGGCACGAACCCGTGTCCCCTGCATCGGCAGGCGGACTCTCAACCACTGCGTCACCAGGGAAGCCCCCTTTCTGGGTTCTTGATTCTTGATTCCGGAATCTGGTTCCTTTTTCTCTGCCCCAGGGCTTGGTTCCAGGACGCACGCAATTCCCCATCTGCCCGTCTTCCCTTGACTTTAAGTACCTCCTATATGCTAATGCTAATCAAACAATATCTTCTGCTCAAACTCTCCCCCAGAGTTCAAACTCATAGTTCCAGCTGCCAGCTTGATAGTTCCTCTTAGAGGTCTAATAGACATCTCATACTTAACATGTCTAAAACTGAACTCTTCATTTCTACCCCTAAACTTGATCCTCCCGAAGAATTCTCCACCTTATAAATGGCATCATAATTTACCCAGTTGCTCAGGTTGAAAAAACAGCAACCACCTTGATTTTTCTCTCCTCCATCCCTAACTAATTCATGACAAGTTTGCTTAACTCTACCTTTACATTATATCCAAAATCAGTCCAGTTCTATCCCTATCTCCCCTGCAACCATTGTAATCCAAGCCATAATCATACCAATTACGTCATCATTACAATACACCCAATAGCTTAAAACTAGTTTCTCTGCTTTCTCTTATGCCCTCCTGTAACTCATTTTCAGGACAGCCACCAGACCAAATCAGATCAGGTTATTCCCCTGCTTAAAACTGTCTTTTGAGTCTCATCTCAAATAGAACCCAAGCTCTTTACTGCAGTTTTCAAGCTCCTATGCACACTGCCCTCTGAGTCCATCTAGTACCCCACTCTCTTCCTCTCTTTCTGAGCTTAAGCCACACCAGCCTCCTCTTAGCCCCAAGTATGCCAAGCCCCTTCTCGACTGGCTGTTTCTTCTGCCTGAAATTCTCTTCCCCTAGATCTTTACATAGCTGACTTTAGATCATCTAGGTGTCAGTCAAATACCACCTTCTTATAGAAGTCCATGGTAGCCATCCTTTCTAAACTAGCCAACATGCTCCACATTGATCACTGTCCTATGGCTCTTTTTATTTTCTCCATGAGGATCATCACTATCTAAAATTGCTTTGCTTCCTTATTATCTCCCCACTTAAAATATAAGCTTCGGGAATTCCCTGGCAGTCCAGTGGTTAGGACTCCGTGCTTCCACTGCATGGGGTGCAGGTTCGATCCCTGGTCTGGAACTAAGATCCAGCGTGCCGTGTGCCATGGCCAAAAAAAAAAAAAAAAAGTTAAAAAAAATATAAGCTTCATGAGGGCATCGATTATGCATGACTACTGTATCCCCTATGCCCAAAATAGTGCCTATCACAGTCTAGGTTCCCAATAGATGAGGAAATGGAGGCTGAAAAAAATTAAATGATGTGTCCAAAATCATCCTGTTAGTAAGAGATGAAGCCAAAATTTGAACCCAAATCTGAAAATTTCACTCTGAATCTTGAAGTCCTTCTGTTACATGATAATGCATGTAATATATGTTCAGCAGGCAACGATTTTCATTATCTGAGTAATGGAAAATAGTCCCCTGGCTTTTTGTTATTCGTAAAGCTTATAAAAAGCTAACTAAAATAATTTTTTTCTTTTTCCTTGCTCTGAAACATTATTATATTTACACACACACACACACACGCACACCCCCATACCTTAAATGAATATTCTATGTATCTGGAAAATGATTTTGTACTAATCAAATAGGCCTTATCTTGACGGTTCTATTTTATTTTTTTTTTTTTTTGTGGTATGCGGCCCTCTCACTGTTGTGGCCTCTCCCATTGCGGAGCACAGGCTCCGGACGCGCAGGCTCAGCGGCCATGGCTCACGGGCCCAGCCGCTCCGCGGCATGTGGGATCCTCCCGGACCGGGGCACGAACCCATGTCCCCTGCATCGGCAGGCGGACTCTCAACCACTGCGCCACCAGGGAAGCCCGACTGTTCTATTTTTAATGGGCTAAAACTGATAGGAAAAGCCATATACTGATTTTTTTGTCAGAAAATTATTAACATAAATTTGGAACAATTTACTATGAAGTCAATGGGTTTATGCTCTTTTGAACAAAATTTGATTTTAAATTAGAGTCTTACATCCTCTATAAAAGGTTTCATAATGCCATTCTCAAAGGGAAGAATTGTGGTTTGCTAACAACACATCTTGAAAGTGCCTGAAATAGAAATACAGAAATTATGTCCTAGAAAGAAAGGCAGTAATAAGACTCTTAAGTAAATAACCTGAGGATTTTCAAAATAATAGGTACATATATTTTTTAAATACTCTATGATTTTCTCCTCATAACTCGAGTTTTCTTTTAATTTTTTTTTGCATCAGAGAAATACATGTATCAATACTTAGTATATAAAGTCAAAGATGTTTATACTGATGTTTCTTGATCTTTCACTGTTAATGATTTTTTTTTTTCACTGTTAATTATTATCTATTGACTTTCTACTATGGAAGATGAGAATTTAGCTTTCTTAAATGCCTCAGTCTACCTTCTGCCACATACACTTTTCCTCCAATCTCCCCAATATGGTGAGGTAACAATTTTTGATTAAGCTGATAATCGATGTTTACATTATGTCTATTGTTCACAGCTGAGCTATGTATGATTGCAGACAACTTTTTTCTTTTCTTAGTGTTAACGATTGCCTTTTTTGGCCATTGGTTTAGTTCTTTTTGTACCTCTCACTAATTCATCTACAGACATTTTTTTTAAAAAACACTTTAAAATTAATTAATTAATTTTTGGCTACATTGGGTGTTCGTTGCTGCGCACAGGCTTTCTCTAGTTGTGGCGAGCGGGGGCTCAGTAGTTGTGGCTTATGGGCTCTAGAGAACAGGCTCAGTAATTGTGGCACATGGGCTTAGTTGCTCCGCAGCATGTGGGATCTTCCCGGACTAGGACTCGAACCCGTGTCCCCTGCATTGGCAGGCGGATTCTTAACCACTGTGACACCAGGGAAGTCCCATCTACAGACTTTTTGATAGAAGTATAACTCCTTTCACTGTGGTACAAACATATTAGATAATCCGTTTCTCTCTCTCTCTAATTTCTTGGAAGTATCCTTCCTGTGGTGCTCTACTTCTTGCTTTAGTCTGTACTGGTTGCTCTCCATAAGACTTGTTGGACATCAGTCCTGGTATTACTTTTATCATATTCCTAAGAATTCTCTTTACTATTATCTTGGAGTAGATCTTCCACTTCCTGGGCCCATGTCTCTTTCTTTTTAGCTTACTTTCTTATGCAGTTTACATTTCTCAGTAAAATCCTGAGAAAGTGTACATTTTTGGGAAGTAGCATATATAAAAATGTCTTTATTTTTCCCTCAGACTCAATGGATAGTTTAGCTGGATGTAGAATTCTATAATAGAAATAAGTCTCTCTCAGAATTTTACAGGTACTGATCTTGCTTCCAGTATTACTATTGAGAAGTCTGATGTCATTCTGACTCCTGATTCTTTGTCTGTGATATACTTACAGTCTGGAAGATTTTAGGATCTTCTCTTTATCTTTAGTGTTCAGAAATTTCAAAAAGAACTGCCTTGGTATGAGTTTTTTTTAATTCACTGTGCCAGGTACTTGGTGGTTCTATTCAATCTAGATCATCACGTCCTACAGTTATAAGAATTTTTCTTGTGTAGTTTCTGCAACGTTAGAGGGCTTACTATGGGCAGTCTTATTGGTTGGCGTGTCATCCAATATTGCTCATAAAAGTGCTTGTGTTGAAGTTTTTTTAAAGCTTGATTTATAATTTTCTCTCTTTCAGTATAACAAAAGGCAAGCTGATATCTCTTGTGAAAAATTTTCTACAGATATTATTATTTTCTCCCCTTGGGAAAAGAGTAGACTCTTCCTTGGAAAAAGAAATGTCAAACTTATTATATTAAGATTAGATACTGTGTATGCTTGTGTTTTATTTTTTTTAATAAATTTATTGTTTATTTATTTATTTTGGCTGCATTGGGTCTTCGTTGCTGTGAGAGGGCTTTCTATAGTTGCGGCAAATGGGGGCTACTCTTCGTTGTGGTGCACAGGCTTCTCACTGTGGTGGCTTCTCTTGTTGCACAGCACAGGCTCTAGGCGCACAGGCTTCAGTAGTTGTGGCGCACGGGCTTAGTTGCTCCGTGGCATGTGGGATCTTCCCGGACCAGGGCTCGATCCCCTGTCCCCTGCATTGGCAGGCGGATTCTTAACCATTGCGCCACCAGGGAAGCCCCTTGTGTTTTAAATTTATAATGAATTAGCAAGACTTTTGTATTTGTCACTAAGACCTATCCAAAAAAGACCTATCCAACTTTTGAGTACTGAAATTACCGAAATAAAACAAAATAGTCAAACCAATATTAATTATTTGCTCACTCTTCTGACTGGATTTGGGAGAAAATAAGCCGGGCAAAGCTCAGCCCTGACTTCTGATGTAAGAGACTTGGGCAGAGATACTAGTCAGGAATGGGCCACATCTACTCCTGGTGCTAAGAACAGGGTAGGCAGGTGGAGGAAAGAATCTTAGAGGGCAGAACCCAGGTCAGGTGGTGGCAGGAGTAGGGAAGTAAAAGTCTTCCTTGTTCTGGTGATGCTTTGAAATCCTACCCTATAGTTCAGAAGAATAAACCAAACAGCTGAAAGCAGGGGCCAGATAACTGTCTGGTGGTGGTGGTGGCAGTGGTAATCATTGACTCCTCAGCCATCGCTGGCTATATTCATCCTCAGAGATGTCCATGGGGAGCAGAATGACTTCAACTGGCAGTGGGAGGAAGGACGATGGGCTAGTGATGCCATCTGCACCTTTGCCACAGCACCAAGTATTATGCACAGGCCTCTTTCCCTTTTCAAGGGCCTGGGTGGGTGCTTAATTTGGCTGAATCATATCGGTGGAGCAGGAAGGATGCAGATAAATAAGGCAGAAGCAGTAGTGTGACAATCTCACTCGTTGTTCTTAGAGGAGAACTTGGAATTTGTGTTAGGTGCAGCCACAAATGACCGGGATATTAGGCGCTGTACATCCGTTTGACTAGGACGTTGATAACTTCATGCAATGGAAAGAAATGGTTTGGGGTGTGGCTGACACCAAAAGGATACTCAGAATTGTTCCAAGACAAGCAACATCAGTAATTGTGTGAGGAGCAAGTCAACCAGATTAATTACCAACTTCAGTCTGCATATGTAAGATAAAATAGTTGAGCCAATATTCATTAGACCTTCACTCTTCTGATTGGGTCCTGGGAGAAAATAGTAATAATAAAATGTATATGATATGAGATATAATAAATAATATTAAAATAGTAACTAAAGTGCCCTAAAGTTTTTCTTACATGAGTTAGTGCCTTTGATCTCCATTAGAATCCAGTCAAGTCGGCACTACATTACTGCCACCTTACAGGTGATGCAACTGAGTCAAAGAGACGTTAAGTAACTAGCCTAAACACATACCAGTAGTGTTTAGGAACTTCACAGCGTGAATCCTCCTTAAAAAGAAAAAAAGAATGTGTCAAATTTACAATTTATGATTCTAAGGGGAAGAGAAAGTTACCTCCTGAGTCTATCGTGATGAAAACCTATTACATGACTATGGGGGGGGTGGGAGGCGGCTACAGCTCCTGGTAGAAAGTCCTACAGCTCATTCACATGACCTTGGGAAATCTGCTATAGGTACATGAAAACAATTAAAGTGTATCCAAATGCTGGAGAGGAAACAAAGAGGGTTACACTTGGTATTTCTCCTGTAAGAACAACTGCATGATATTAATTTTAAGTGCAGAATATGTATTGTCTATTAATCAGGACTTTAAAAAGTAGCACTCCGTATACCTTTTGCTAGCAAGCATGCACTCATAAAGCACTTGCTTCTGTTTCATTATTTAAGAAGATGCTCAAATCCCAAAATATTTTTGGCTCTGTGTATTTCAAACTAAAGATTCTTTTATCAGGTTCATTTAGAAAATTATACTAAATCTTCACTCTTTGCCAATGTAGACTTGGGTGAAGGTGTAAGAAATCAGATAGAGTGTTAAAGTTAATTTGTACTCCCCAAAATAAAATTGTTTGTATGTTACTCTTCATATTCTTTTTTTTTTTTTTTTGCGGTATGCGGGCCTCTCACCGCTGCGGCCTCTCCCGCTGCGGAGCAACAGGCTCCAGACGCGCAGGCCCAGCGTCCATGGCTCACGGGCCCAGCCGCTCCACGGTGTGTGGGATCCTCCCAGACTGGGGCACGAACCCGTGTCCCCTGCATCGGCAGGCGGACGCCCAACCACTGCGCCACCAGGGAAGCCCTCTTCATATTCTTTGATATGTACAATCCTTGGGGGAACAAAAGGGGAACTGAAGCAACGTTTATTCACGTCTCACTATGCCACGCATATTATGTACTGAAGTTTATGATGCTTTTTTTTTTTTTTTTTTTTTGCGGTACGCGGGCCTCTCACTGTTGTGGCCTCTCCCGTTGCGGAGCACAGGCTCTGGATGCGCAGGCTCAGCGGCCATGGCTCACGGGCCCAGCCACTCCGCGGCATGTGGGATCTTCCCGGACCGGGGTAGGAACCTGTGTCCCCTGCATCGGCAGGCAGACTCTCAACCACTGCGCCACCAGGGAAGCCCCTATGATGCATTTTTCCTTCCTGGTCTGATGTGATCATTGGGAGGCCATCCAGCATCTGGTTAAAACACAGGCAGTGGCATCAGAAGTGCCCAGGTTCAAAGTCCACCACACCACAAAAATAGCACTTAAAATTTATACAATATATGTCATTATTATTCTTACATGAAATCTAACTATGGCCAATAACATGAAAGATCGATGTTGTATTTCAAATACAAGAATATCAAATACCAACATCTGAAAATCCCACCCACTAATCAAGATTATCAACCATTCATTTATTGATCTACCAGCCCTATCAAATATCTTCTCATGATGAAATTTCTACTCCCTCTTAGAAATCTGCTTAATATTGCAAATCCCAACAGGAGGCTTTCTAGCTATACACTATACATCAGACACAGTAACTGCCTCTTCATCTGTGACTGGTATCTGCCAAGGTGTGAGCTACAGATAAATTATCTGAAACTTACATGCAAACAAAGCCTCCATATTCTCTATCTGTGTATTCATTCTTTCTAGTGCCGTAAAGCTTCGGGACCTGGACAAGCCATAGCAATGTCTCTAAGCCTCAGTTTTACTCACGGATTTTTGCAAGGAATGCATTAAATACTATAGGTAAAGCATTTAGCCCAGGGCCTGACACATAAACACTGGCTATTAGAGCATCACGGCCAGGGCCCAGGTGAGGTAAGGCACGTAAGTGCAAAATTCAAGGGGGTGCTCAAAAAACTCAGTAATGAAGATAAATAATATTTTAATGCAATACTTTAAAAATTGAAATTAGTGTCAAAAATCCATGAAGAACAAAATATCAAAAATTTCAATAAGGACAGTACTGATAGTCCTGATTTTTCCTTTGCTTCACGTCAATGTGGCTTGGAATGGCACGGTATAATGTATCGTGTATGTTGTGTGTATCGTTATTTAGTGGGTATTGTCATTTCTTTTTTGTGGTTGACAGAAGTGAAAGTTGTCTCTTAATTCTCGTACCTGTGAGGATCACCGTCCAATAATGTACTACTTGGCAGAGAAGCTAAAACAAGAGTGTCAGCTTACGTGGGGCTCCATTGTCTAAACTGTGGTGTCCTGACTGGTCAATACATGGTAAATAAACATGATTGTTTTCTCAGCTATACTGAACTGAGCTATTGTGGCATGAAACTTCAGAAGAGCTTAAAGACTATACAGTGTATATATATATATTTTTTTTTTTTTGGCCTATTTTCTGAAAATTGCTGGAAGGAAAATTTTTTCCAAAGTCAGTGTGCAGGAGTCTTAACGGCGCACGCACGTGAAGGAAGGAGGGAGCTAAAGTGATAGATTCCTGTGGCCTTTAAAATGATTGAATAACGATGGAAATGGATGCAAAGTGACTTCTCTACTGAAGCAGAAGATTCTTACTACCTTCCATTAACTCCATTTAGTCTTCAGGAAGGGGCAGAGCGAGTGAAATACAGAAAACTGAAGAGAAGAAAACCTCACTTTGGAACTTTCTCCTTGACTGTTCCTTAAGCCCTGTCTTTCTACTTGTTTTGATTTTGCTGTGAATTTATAAATAGTGAAGACCAAAGAAATAGAAGAAACATTTGAGAGCTTTATACCAAGAAATTTGCCTTGAGAGCTGCTACACTTTTAAGGGAAAAAGCATATCAAGTTCCTGTCTGATTTTTTTTTTTATTAAACAAGATTTCTTATGTCCTTAGGTTTTGAAGGATAAGTCATAGATAAACACATACCTGCACACTAGTTTTAGCAGCTGTGTAAGAATAATGTGATTTATAAACTAAGGGCTTTGTAATGTGGATGTTTTGCTACTAGAGTTGACTGCTCAGAAGATCTTTTATAGCTCTTCAGTGTTTTATTTTTGATCTATCACTTCAATGACATTATTTGCCCAAACAAAAGTCCATCTGTCCCTCAAAGCTATGACTTTTTATGAACAGTGTTTGCATTCAATGTGCAAATGTCCATGTATTATCTATTTAAGCAACATCATAGGGCCGTCACTCAAGGAAGTTGAATGAGGTGAACATTAATATAGCTCTTTCCCCTATTTTTTAAGTGTAACAAATACTTTTTACATTCCCCTCCCCCTTCCCTTTTCCTCTTTCCCCTTTTGGAAACATGTCAGGATCTAGATAGTTTAAGATGAGCAACTGAGGGGACTGAGAAATTGATCCACACAGAGCCTGGCTTCTTTGTGTTTCATCATAAGGTGTGCTGCCGGCCAGCCTAATTTTAAGTACCCTTTTAACAAGAGAACCTCGTGGAAATCCAGCTGGCAGACTCAAGGAGTTCAGGAAACAGGACCACAGAGGTTACACTCTGGGATCCTGGCCATGAGGTTGGATGCCTCACCTTGTTGAAAAGAGACACTGGACCTAAATGGTGCAGCATGACTTTGTTCCTGCTTGACTAAATTTCTCAACACACAGTCAGCTAAGTCACCTACAGCCACCTTTGAAAAACACGGAGAGCACCTACCCTGAGGAGGTGGTAGACTTGGAGTAAGCCGTCGTCAACCTAATTCCTCTGATGGCTTTTTTAACAATGGACCTCTACGAACGACAGGAGATTCCTGGCACCAGCCCTCCCTATTCCGCCATGATTCCGTGGACTCTGGTGTCTCTAAGGGAGCATATGCTGGAATCACAGGGAACCTATCTGGTTGGCACGGCTCTTCCCGAGGTCACGACGGCATGAGCCAGCATAGTGGGGTGGCACAGGGAACCATCACCACTGGAATGGCAGCTTCCACTCCCGGAAAGGCTGTGCCTTTCAGGAAAAGCCAGCTACAGAGATTAGGGAAGAGAAGAAAGATGATAAGGTGGAAGGGTTGCAGTTTGAAGAAGACGACTTTCCTTCTTTGAATCCAGAACCTGACAAACAGAGTCAGCCATGTAGACCTATGGGGACCCCTTCTGGACTGTGGGAAAACCCACCTAGTGCCAAGCAGCCCTCCAAAATGCTAGGCATCAAAAAAGTTTCCAAACAAGATCCTGCTGCTGCCTTCTCTGCTGCATTCACCTCACCAGGATCTCACCATGCAAATGGAAACAAATTGTCAACCGTGGTTCCAAGTGTCTATAAGAACCTGGTTCTTAATTATAAGGTTATTCTAGAACTTCTGGCCATAAACTCTTTGGATAAATCCTCCTTTATTCCAGATTTCACTCTCTAGTGGGTAGTATTATGTTAAGGCTCAGTTGTTTGCTGTTTCAACACAACTCAGGCTGCCTTCGCCCTGCTATGTACACCAGCAATTACCTAAGTTAAGACATAGATAACACCTCCTAAGTTAACACTACTACACTACTAGGAAGAGTCTTCCAATATTTTATGCTTCCCTGCTGGTTGTGCCCTAATTATAATTACTTTAAAAAAACCTTGTGAGATGGATAGATACCAACAAATCCATAAGCAAAACATAATATTTGAATTAGCTAACACATGAAGGGAAGTTATTAGCAAAAACAGATAAGTCAATTACAGTTTACTCAAAACATGTGAAAAATCCACTATTTTTACATATAAAAGAGGAAAACAAGGGATTTCCTTAATTCTAAGATGTTACTATTATCAACAAAGAAAACCACCAAAGAAAAGTCATAAAGAATAACATATTTTATGAACTGATTATTAAGAGAATAATGTCCCACAGTCTGAACCCCACCTTTGTTCAATGTAAGATTTCTCTTATTTGATGAAAGATTTTTTAAAAGGAAATGGATATGGTGATGATGAAATTAGGGGCAGAATTTAGATTGAGTTAGTCAGTGCAAAATGATGTATTGTGCTCTCTGGTTCTTCATGACTCCAACAGCACATATAAATGCAAAGCATATTTTCTCCTATCTTGAAAATGTTCGCTTAGCACTAAAAACCTCTCTGTTGACCTTATTTCTCACCTTCCCTGCACTACCAAACTTCTCTAAAGAGTGACCCACACCTCCTCCTGCATTTCTCTGGCAGCCAGTCTTTTCTTAACCCACAGCAGTCCAATAACTCAAAAATACCCATGAAAGGACTTCCCTGGTGGCGCAGTGATTGAGAGTCCGCCTGCCGATGCAGGGAACACGGGTTCGTGCCCCGGTCCGGGAAGATCCCACATGCCGCGGAACGTCTGGGCCCGTGAGCCATGGCCGCTGAGCCTGCGTGTCCGGAGCCTGTGCTCCGCAATGGGAGAGGCCACAACAGTGAGAGGCCCACGTACAGCAAAAAAAAAAAAAAAAAAAAAAATACATTTCCTGTAATGAGTCACAATCAAACAATTCTGGAAAAACAGATAGTTCTTTGAAATTTATCCTACAGAAATAGTTTGAGTTGGAAAAAAATTAAGGTAGGCTTAAATCATTGTGCACTGTGTCTCCTCAGGATTCAAAACATGTCACCTGAACAGGGGGGAAGACAAGGTCAGAAGTGGGAAGTCGTGGCTCTGCTATACTATGAAACTTCAGGATTCCTACTGAGGAATTCAGAGTTTGCAAGAGCTGCAATTATTTGTCTTCTTACTAATGAATCTTTTAAAATTTTGGATTCTGTTTATGCTAATTGATATGATTTTTTAAAAGGAAATTAAAGTCAGCCAGAATAAAATGGTGTGTGTACGTAGCAAGGACCCTCATTCACCAGGTCCTCTTCTTCTCTACCCTTGAGAGTGATGGAGTCTTGTGGCAATTACAGCATAAAGTTATGCTTTGAAGGCCAGCAGAAGTACAGGAGGGAGTTTCCTCTGTTTTGCAGATGCTCCACTCTGAGGATTATAAGGATTGCTGCCATTCTCCTAGGAAGCCAGGAATGGGTGCCCTGCAGCTCTGAATCAAGGGGGAGTGGCAGAATGGAGCTGGGACCAGGGAAGAGAGTGGGATAGTAAGGGCGGGGGGTGGAAGAAATGAGGCAGAGGGGACTTTCATGTGCCCATCTGAGATGTACACCTTACACTCTGGAAGGCAACCCAATGGGGACAGGCAAGAAGCATTCTGAACCTTTCTTGGGACTCTTGATGGTGGGCTCTGGGTTTGAATGAGTACTTTCCCGTAAGACCTGCACGTCTTTCCAGACATAGCAGAGACTTATGTTTCAAAAATATTTTCAGTGGGAGAAAGTCAGTGGGAAACTGAGTGATACTGTTATCAGGATGACGTAGGATTCAATTCCATATACATTTACTGAGTGCGTACCATGTGCCAGGCAGTGGGAATCAAAGGGAAAAAAGGAAAGAATAATCACTGAGCTAAAGGGATGCTCCTAGGTCAGATTTCCACACCATAGTTCTCCAGGTCATGCACTCTCTTTATCACAATGTCAGTTTCATGCTGTCTGTGGTTATTTGATTGATGTGTTTCCGGCTGTAAGCTCTATGAGAGCAGAGATTCCTGTCTCTTTTTCTTTTTCACCATTGTGTATGCACAGTTCCTAGAGTTTGACAAGCATCCAATAAGCATTGTTCACTGAATGTTATGGATGCATTAGCCCTTTGTGGGGATAGTATCCCGTTTTATAGGTATGGAAACAGAATATCCAAGACCACATAGAAGTAACTGCTGGAGAGAGAACTCCAGAACAACTCAGCCTGACTCCACAGCCCAGGGTCTTTCTACCAAATTCCCCCTTTCCCTGGGTCGGAGAGGCTGTGGCTGGTGGAGGAGACGGATAGGAACACCCTTCCTGGGTAAATACTAGCGACACGAAAGAGGTATGAATCGGAGGTGGGCGTAGGTGGGGGTCCCCAACTCTGCTTAAATCCCGCCCACAGAGAGGAAGCAAATTTCTGAGTGGATCGGCGTGTGCATCCTGCTCAGAATGCACATTGAGAGGAAGGTGCGAAGAGTTAGGACGCCCTAGGAGGCGGGCGAGGCAGAAGGGAGGAGGAAGGGATGTAAAGAAGAGGGGTGGTAGCACTTCTTTCTTGCGTCGTGCCTGCTGCCATGAGACCGGATCCTTGGTCCCAGTGGCCGGTGTCAAGGGGATTCATTAGATGACACTTGGCCGCCTCGAGGGTTAGTTAGTCCCGCTGCACAGGTGGGGCGTCAACGCGCAAGCTGTTTCCCAGACGGTGGCCTCATAAAATAACTTCTCCTCGATTTGGAAGGGGATGGGGGTAGATAATAACGCTTTCTGTGGGAAAGAGGTTTGGTAAATAACGGATGTTAGGGCTCTGAAGAGAATTACAGGGCAGGCACCATGGCTATTATCTTAATCAGGCACCATTTCAACACCCCTCTCTTCAAGTCAACCAGCCCTACAAGAGGACTTATTTTCCAATAAGCGAAATCCCCGCCCGCCGACTCCGAGCGGCTGGGCTGCGAGCTGGGTGGGAAACAGCAGCGGGAGGAGAGGCTATTTTGGGTGTGGGAAAGCGGAGGGAGGAGGGGCGGCGCCGCTGGGCTGGGCGCGGGCGCGGGGAAAGCCTCCAGCTCGGGCTGCCACGGCAACCGCGTCCAGGCAACGCGCCCGGAAGCCGCTCGGGCGGCGCGCGGCTGCTCGCGCCCCCCGGGAGCCGCGAACCCGGCCGGGCCGCGCGCCGGGCCAGGCGGCAGGCGCGCGCTGATTGGACGGCGCTCCCCGCGGCGCGGGCCCGCAGCCGGGCGCCTAGAACAGCCAGCGCCAGCGGCCGCCGCACCCAGCCGCGCCGGCGAGGACATGGGCAGCCGCGGCGCGCCCGCCCCCCGCGCCGGTGAGTGCCGCGCCCCGGGCCCCCGCCCTGCCGTCTCCCGTCGCCCGAGGCGGGAGCTCCCCGGGCCAGCCGGTGACCTTGGGGCGGCCGCCGGGGGGCCGGGCTCGGGGGAGAGAGAGCTGACGCTCATGTGACCTGCTGCCGGCCGGAGGGTTTAACTGCATGCTGACGCGAAGGGATGAAGTTGGGCACCGAGCGCGACTGGCGTTGCATTTTTGCGGGGGCCGGGGGAGGTTGCATGCTAGCAAGCCAGCAGAAGCCCCGAGGGACTGTTTGGGGGAGCTGGGGTGGAGCACGGATTGCCAGGGGGCAGTGCCAAGTCAGCCGTCCCGTTACTCAGAGCAGAGTGACCTTGGGCGGGTTCACCTCTCTGCCCCCTCCCCACCCCTTTCTCATCTTTAAAAGGAGGGGCTCGGGTTCTTTGAAGTTCCAGGGTGCTGTTGTGCCGTCTTACGGTGAGCTGAGGAGGGGCCCCCAAGTACTGCAGGTACAGGACATACGAGGCTTAGCCTTGTTTCTTCTACCAGGGGTTTCCATTAATTGGCTCTCAAAGTGGTAAGATATGTTACCGTTTTGTGAAAGATTATGGAGAGAAAGCAGTGGCTGATGAGAGAGTGGCTTCTCCTGATGCCCAGGTTAAAGCCTCTTGAGTGCTCTAAAGTCATGCCCAAAATCAGGGTTAAGACTCCTGAGTTCTTCCCTGTAGTTAATCTAATAGGAAACTTTGTATTTGAACAGGTAGAATCCAAACCCAATAGTGGCAGAGGCAGCAGCAAATGAAGTGAGTCATTTCTTCAATATGCACGAGGTTGTGTGTGTGCGCGCGCGTGCGTGTGTGCCTGGCTGCGCTCACGCCCTCATCTTAAAGTCTGTGTATGTCAGTGTTAGAAATTATTTCATCGGAGTAAGCAGATTTGAACCTACAGAAGTGCAGCTCTCTCAGAAGCAGGGGCGAACACTTGCAGCTTGCTCTTTAAATGAGTTGGGTTTGTGAAAGTAAATATGTTCTTTACTGAGAAACATCCCTAGCGTTTACCCATTGGGGGATGTGGGGGGCGGGTGAGGGTAGCAGTGCTCCTGAGACTCAGTCATCTGTGTCACCTCTTCTGTTCTTAACATTGGCTGGGGCCCCTTTCTGTATTCTCAGTTCATAAATTCCCCTCTTCCTGGGAGAGCGAAGGGAGGGAATGTCCTGTCCCTCTCACAGGTTTGGGGTTGCCCCATCTGTCTTTCTGCTCCAAAGCAAACCTTGATATTCCTTCCAGTCTGATTTCATCTGTATAAAAATGTGGGTTGGGAAGACAGATTTTTCAGTGTTAATGAATAAGCTTCTGCAAGCTTGTTTACCCAAAGGTTTAATAATCTGTAATGGTTTACATATTAGAAATCTGATAGCGTTCAGATAGAAAAATCCTTACTGCCCAAGAATCCAGCCACTAAGCCCTACAGACCCTTTAATGAATCACACCTCATTACACTTGGATCCCTTAATAACAAACTGTTCAGCCTCCTGTCCTGCAGGCTGCTAACCTGTGTGTCTCCAACCTGCCTTGCAGTCTCTTGTTTCTTACATCCTGCAGCCACATGCCTTTGTTTTCATTTTGCTGTAGCTGAGTCCATCACCTGTCCGTCCCCTAGCTCCAGAGCCTGAGTGAACAACTTCCCTCAGAACAGCCCTCTCCCATCTCAACCGGTGCAGGGACTGGGCTTCCCCTTGCTTCTCAGTGCTGCCTCCAGACCATTAACCCATCCCTAACAGAGTCTTCGCGCAACACGTCATGCTGTCTGCTTGTGCCCTATACCCTCCTTATCTTCTGAATCAGCGCTTGCCAAACCTGGTGGCTCCTCAGAATCACCTGGAGCACTTTGAAAAACGCAGCTCTTTAGACTCTCCTAAACATACCACATTAGAATCATCAGGTGGGCAAGACCTAAACATTTTTATTTTAAAAACAAACCCAAAAAGAAGGAAACAGAAGGGGAGGGAAGATGGGGAGGGAAAAGAGAGTTCACCAGGTAATTCTGATATACGCCCAGGTTTGGGAATCACTTCACTTGATGCTACAAAAAAATTAACAAACAAAGAAACAAACATGAACAACTAACTTGGTTCTGTTCTCTACCTTGTCTCTTGCTGGTGACTTTGGCATCACTGTTGAGGCTCTATTAATTCACTGATCTTGAAGTTCATCAAGGTCCTCAACATCAACTTTTATGGCCTTGGTTTCTACTTTACTTCAGCCACTCACTTCTTGAACTTGTTTAGTCATGGGAAGTTTTTCCACCTTCAAGATCTGGAACTTGGATGTCAGTTTGCTTCGCCGATTCTTTCCACTTAACTGAACCAGACTAACCGTCACTGAAGACTCTGGTCCCGTAATCACTTACTGTTCCAATCCCTTTATGTCTCTGTTTATCTATTTGGAGTGTATACGTTCCAGCCATTTTGGTTTTGTCCAGAATCCGAGAATCCTTTGTCTTAACATGTTGGACTTCTCATATTCCAGTCCTCAATCCAAAATCACCCTCATCATCTGCTTTTCCTTCTCCCAGTCTGCCAAGTTATCGCAAAGACCTTTGCACTGGTTCCACTGTAAACTTATGCTAGCTCTAATTTCACCTAGGTCTTACTTTTCTGTGAAAAAAGAAATCCATCTTTTATGAACTCCCAGCTGCATTCCATTAGAGGTTATGCCAGACTTTTCCATTCCTTCAACTTCCAGTCAGTTTCCTTTCTGGAGACAGCCTTTTTTCATTCACGAGATTAAGGATGTTTATATTGGAGTTTACTGCCTTCTGCTTTAATGTTAGTTCCCACTGTACCCTCCTCACCACCCCAAGCATTCTTTTTTACCCATCTTTGTCCTTCTTTATTTCCTCCCTCTGAGGAAAGAAATGTCTATCAGTCCCTTACCCAAGATTAACTCACATGTGTTGCACACTTTGTCTGGACTTTTCTCCTTCTTCCTTGCCTCTTTTGGGAACTTGCTCCATTTGTTATTCCCTTTCTCTAATTTCTTTGGTCCCTCCTTACTCTGCCCCAGCCCTCACTCCACCCTACATTCAAATCATCTTCTCATAATAAAAGAAATTGTGTTAGAGTCCCAGCTCCATCCAAGAGAACTGTCTGCAGTGATGGAAATGTTTTGTATCTGTGCTGTCCAACGTGGTGGTCACTAGCCGTATTGTCACTAGTAGCCATATAGTCACCAGTAGTCAGATGTGACTGCTGAGCACGTGAAATGTGGCAAGTGTGACCGAGCAACTAAATTTCTGATTTTTGTAAAATTTCAATTAATTTAAATTCAGTTGAAATAGTCACCTGGGGCTGATGGCTGCTGGACTGGGCAGCGCAGTGCTGCACCCTGCTCCTCTGTTGAACTGTCTTCCGGTTTCCCCGCCTCCGACTGCCCACTTACTCCTTCTGGCCTCAGCCCCACCTTTCTGTTGAAACTGCTGTCGCATAGGGCTCCAGCAGAGGTGTCCAGGTTGCAGAGCTGAGGCCTGTACCCTGTCTCCCTGCTCCTTGGTCTCTGCCCCGCATCTGGTGCCAGCGGGTACCCTTTTTCCCAGCCTCTCTCTTTCCGCGTCTCCTTGTCACTGGCTCTTCAGGGGCAACTCAGACCTCACTTACCTCCTTTCTCTTCCTGACCTCTGAATGGGAGGTTCAGTGGGATCCTGTCCTGGGCCTTTTTCTTACCTGGCCTCCTCCCTTCTCGCAGCATCAACCCCATCTCAGGGCCAACATTAGTCGCTAATGGACAGTTACCTTGTGCCTCACGGGGCACCGTGGTTCTCTTGTTATCATGTCCTTCAATCCTCGCTCCACGTCTGTGAGGCAGATAGCCTTATCGTTGCTGTTATGGAGTGAAGAAATTGAAGCAGAGAGAAATGAGAATAACTTAAGCAATTGTTACTACTGCTGGTTGTTAAGGAGCGAACTGAGAGAGCAGCCCTGGCAATCTGCCTTCGAGCTCTGCTTTTAACCAGGTTTTACTCAGCCCCCCCAGACGCCTTCAAACCTCCATTTCCAGCTTTCTGAATCCCATTCAGAATTTAATACCCAGAAGCCCAGCTCTTTTGTCTCTAAACAGCTCTTCATCCTAGCTTCCTTAATCTTTTTTCCCGTTAACTTTTTATTTTGAAATAATTCAGATTTACAGAAAAATTGCAAGCATCATTTAGATAATTTCTATATACTTTTCATCCAAATTCTATAAATAATAACTATTCACCACACTTGCTTTTTCTCTCTCACACATTTGCTGTCTTCTTCTACACACATACACAACCACGCACACACACATACATGTGTTGTGATTTTTTTTGAACCTTCAGAGTAAGTTATGGACATGATGCCCCTTTACCTCCGCCCTCAGATACTTTAGTGTATATTTCCTAAAAAATACAAGGGCATTTTCTTGCATAACGAAAATCAAAACATTGACATTGATTCTGTACTATTATCCAATCTACAAACCTTATTCAGGTGTCACCAAGAGTCCTAATAATGTTCTTTAGAGCGAAAGAAGGAAAAAAAATCTTAACAAAAAAGCCTCTTCCTGGCCCAGGATCCAGGTCCAGGGTCTTGTACTAGTTGTCTTGCCTCATGAACTTCCTTTATTCTGGGCAGTTCCTCAGTCATTCTTTGTCTTTCATGACCTTGACACGTTGGCAGGGCGAGGCTGTTTATTTTGTAGAATACCCTTTAACTTGGGTTTGTCTGGAGTTTTCTCGGGGTAGGTCCAGGTTATCCATCATCAGAAAAGCATCCCACAGGGGAGAGAGACATCACGTCCCTGTCGGTGCATCTGTCATGATTTTCGTGCTGTCATCATCCTCTCTGTGACCTGCTTTTGCTCTCTTGGGTTATTCTGACTTGTCTCCTCTTCACACTCCTACATCCAGTTGGCTGTTGAGTGTCGCGGCGCTCCCTGCGCAGCCTCCTTCAATTTGTCCCTTCCTTTCCATTTCTCCTGTCTCTCCTGTTGTGGATTCAAGGCCTCCGCGCATGGTCCTGGCAACTGTTGATCATGGCTTACCAGCAGGAATCCGTGTGTGCAGTAATTTTCACTGGTCAGTACTTCCTCTGCTCTGTCCTCCCCTCCACCCTTTCTCGAGCCATCCTGCATTTCCTTGACCCACCCCTTTGAATAGCCCACTCGAATGGCTGCTTCTCAAATGCATTTCCTGCTGGCCCAGTTCAAACTGATCCTGCCCCTGTCTGGAGGCCGTGCGTGGCTTGTGCCACCACTTGGCACCTACCAGCCTCTTCACTCTTGCATGGTGGCTCGTCTGTTCTAGTCCCCTATTGAATCGAAGCTCCTGAGTGCGGGAGCTGTGTCTTATTCAGCACTGCAGAGGCTCAGTGTATATTTGTCGACTGGACAAAATGACTTGATTAGAATCATTAAGCGAACGCGCAGGCTGACCTTAGAGTT
Organism: Aethalodelphis obliquidens; assembly: GCF_003676395.1. Taxonomy (NCBI): domain Eukaryota; kingdom Metazoa; phylum Chordata; class Mammalia; order Artiodactyla; family Delphinidae; genus Aethalodelphis; species Aethalodelphis obliquidens. Next base: position 6,712,726 of record NW_020837970.1, read on the forward strand.
GTCGGCTAGCGTGCCGTACGTGGTGGTAGGCGTGAGGCCCGTGCTTTACTCTGAGGGTCAGGTAGGTGTTGGTTCACAATAGGGCCTGTTAGCAAAACGATACGTAATTCAGAAAGGTATTTCCATGTTGTAAGTGGAATCAATGATTCCCCCCCCCATGACATCTTAACTTTGTGTATATGTGTCAAGACAAAGAAAGGGCAGGTTGGATTTTTTAAAAAAAGAAGAGAGAGAAACCTAACAGCATATTAAAAAGTGGCCCAACTATTTCTTCACACTCCAAGTGAACAGCTGAATGTGTGAGGAGCAGTTTCTCAGGCTCACATCCTCCCTTCGAGCCCTCGAGCCACCTGTTCTCTCCTCTCCATTGTCACCCCGACTCTCTCTCTGCTCCCGTCAGCGCTGCCGCCCTTCCTCCATGCTCCCTTCACTGTTTCTCCTCTTCCTTGTTTCACTCTTTCTGCCTGTTCCTTTCTCTTAATAATTCTTCTGTTTTCCTCCTTCTCCCTAGATTGATTCTTTTCTTTCTTGACTTCTTGGATGTGGTTTCATGTCCCACAGGTTTTTAACCTAAAAGCAGGTGAAAAAAGGATAAAACAATGGCTTTGTACTACTCGGTGGGCTTTTTTTGATTCCCCGCCTCTCCCTGCCACCGAGGGTCAGTAGATCTTGGTATTGTAGAAACGTAGTCATCAGTGATAATAAAATGGTTTATGTGATTACCTTTCTGCTACAGCAAGAGAGTTACTGGGAACATGCTGATAAACATCAAAAGGGCTGAAGTTTTCAGTCTGTTAAGGCAAAATTGGTGCTTGAGGTCAGCAATCCGACCGCAGGGTGGTGAGTTGTTGAGGTTACTGGAACAGGAGTATTCCTCCTTGAGGTGTGCCTGCACTTGCTGGCTACGGTCAGCCTTTTTTCTCTCCTGAGAACGCTTTTGTGCCAATAACATCTCTGGACAAAGTAGCTGCAGAAGTGAAGGCAGGAGATTCTGCTGCTCAGCTGAGTGGGGCTGAAATAACAAGCGTGTTTACGTGGGAGAGAATGAGGGGGGTTGCTTTTGCATTATGGAATTCTTAAAATTGTTTAACCGGGAAGATGTTATTCAGAAACCCCTGGTGCCTTCAGCTTGTTTTTTGTTTATTTCAGATTTCTTTTCTTTTCCCCCGTTTTTAATTATCTCTAGAAGAGCTCAGGCGGCCTCCCCTGCCCTCTCTAAAATAGTTACAATATTAATGTGCTGAACTCAAGTCGTTACTCCAGATAAAAGAGTCTCTCACAGACTCCAGTGTTCAACGGGGAAGTCCAGGCCCCTCCCGACATGTATGAGGAAAAGGCCAGAGACAGGAGGCTGGATCTTTCTTTCCAGCCCAAATCCTTAGCTTTTCAGCCAAAGACTGGTGTCGGGTATGAACCCAAAAGTCACGACTAGCATTGTGTCCGCGTGAGTATACAGAGTCATGCCTTCCCCTCCTCTGTACTATCCTGGATGCATCGGGGGTGTAGGTAGTTTGGGAGGGAGAGAGTTTACGCAGGCTTTTCATAATACTTTTTCTGTTCTAGCTGGTGCATTCGGCAGATTCCTTTTTTAACATGTGGTAATGTGTCTTCTCTAATGCTAGAAAGAAAAGTTGCCAAATATAGCTGTGGATCATAATAAAACACCCTAAAGGTAATACGAACACACTTCTGGTGTGGGTGCGGGCACGGGTGAGCGCCCGTGCTCACTGCAGGGCAGCCTGGAGCAGAGCTCACGGCTGGAAGGCACCTTGAGTCAGCAATTGATATGTCATTTGGGCAGAGCCAGTCAGTAATTAAAATGATGGGCCTTACCAGAGTAGAACAAGCAAATGAACCAGTGTTTACGAGCATCTGTGAAGGGGCACTGCACCCGTCTCGGGGGGGTTCCAGATCCACGTGGTGTGTAGTCCCTGCTGCCCGACCGCAGCTCAGCTGGGGAGACAGAACCCACGAAAAGTTCAAATTAACAATAGAAGATTTAAATAGCATTTCAAAATAGCTGTTATTAATAGATGGGAACAGAAACCAATCTGTTTTTGCAGGGATTCTCCTAAAAATGTTAGCATCGTTCCAAGCTGTGCAGAGTGGATTAGAGCAACATCGGTGGCCACTCCTTGAGTTCCAGGGGTCCCGATGATTTCAGTCCACTCGTGAATCCATCTGGACCTGTCGGAGGCCACGTGTATGTTGCAGATTTACAGGATCCCATCAGTTAGGCAGCAGTCCCTGCCCTGACTGCAAGGCCACTGTAAATGATTTGAACATTTTGAAGTTCGTTTTCGTATGGGTCAGAAATACAGCCACCCTTCACCTTTCTAGCATCGACAGAATTCCCCTGCTGAATGCACTCATGCGGAGCGGAAAGGACACAGGTCTTGCAAGGTGGATTGAAAGCCATTTCCACAAAAATGATTGGAAATAACTGCCTTGGGATCCCGTTGGTGGCGGGGTGGGGGAAGGACTCACTCTCCCTGGAGCCGAAGCTGTTTGGAATGCCGTGCTGGTGGTTCCCACTGATGGCAGCCCCGAGCCTGATAGAAGGGCAATCCAGGGCTCCACGGGGGCTTTCACGCGGGTCCTGGGCTCAAGCCTCCTTATGTACCCACAGGGAATGGGTACAAATTAGCAAACTGGGAGTTGTTCAGTCGATACAGAGTTTCAGTTTTGGAAGGTGAAAAAGTTCTGGAGATCTGTTGTACCACAGTGTGCATGTAGTTAATACTATACTCTAAACTTAAAAATGTTTAAGGTGGTCCATTTTATGTTATATGTTTTTAACCACGGTAAAACAAAACTTAACAGCAAACTTACTTTAACTGAGCCATTGACTCTTTTACACCCAGAATCAGTCGTGTCTCTTTGGTTTTGAGAGCTAGAAATGGGCAATTTCTGCATTTTCTGTTTGTTTGTGTGTCTTTTCTCATTGGCTCATTCTTTTATGCAAGAAGTTTTCACTTAAATTTTTGTCTTGAAAATAGCATACTCATTGAAGTATTTTGAAAAGAAGGAAAAGTAGAATAGAAATGTACCCAGGGCCATTGTTTTATTTCTTTGCACTGTTTAAAAAAATATTATTATAATAGTACTTCTAGCACAGGAACCCCTGCCACACTGTCTCCAGGATGGCTGAGGGATTTCTGGGTTGCTGGGGTAATGTGCTATTGAAAAAATATATATATCAGACTGTGTCAGGTAAGCTTCATTTGCCGTTGACCTAATGCGTCCAGAGAGGGACGTTTTGTTGTGAAGATGCCCAACGTCGTAGAGGCCGTGTAAGGCCTTACAACATTCCTTCCTTTGGAGACTTACCCAAGATTTCCCTCAGATCCACCTCATAACCATAATGCCATCTACATCCCAAAGTATGCTGGCCCAATATATTTCTAGTAAGTGATCTCGAAGGGACAGCAGTGAGCGGTCCTGAGGAGAGATCTTAGTTCCCTGCCCAGCAATTGAACCTGGGTAGCCTGGATGAAAACCAGCAATCCTAGGTGCGAGTCCACCAGGGGCTAGAGGCTAGAAGCAAATTGGCCCTAGCTCTTTACCCCATTTGAAAGCAAGAATGTTTCAAGGAGGCAAAAACTGTAAAAACAGGGTTTCCCTGGTGGCGCAGTGGTTGTGGGTTCGCCTGCCGATGCAGGGGACACGGGTTTGTGCCCCGGTCCGGGAGGATCCCACATGCCGCGGAGCGGCTGGGCCCGTGAGCCACGGCCGCTGAGCCTGCGCGTCCGGAGCCTGTGCTCCGCAGCGGGAGAGACCACAACAGTGAGAGGCCCGCGTACCGCAAAAAAAAACCCCAAAAAACCCAAAAAAACTAAAAACAGGTACAAAGTGTATTATTAAAGACACAGTACAACGTATGGGAGAGCACACAGAGAAGCAGTTTATTTAAGACAGAAGCAAGGCAGAAATACACACCTGGAGGGGAGTGTGGGAGTCCCGGATGAGGAGTGCAGTGAAGAGGGGATTTAAATCACTTACAGGGGACAGCCCTTCCGGTCTTTGTTTACATTTGGCCAATTATCTCGTTTCTTTTTTCACACCTGACTGGGCCTAGGACCCCCCCCCCCCCCCCCCCCCCGTCTGCGCAACTTTTTGCTAAGATGGATCCCTCCGCAGACGCCTGTGGGTGCATTCCACACTTACGATGGAGTGACACCCCCTCACTTTTTGACCCCCAAGGCGCCTTCCTGCGCATGTGCAGACAGGGAAGTTTTCCTTGACCTCAGGAGTGGGCACCTTATCTCTTTACTTTAGCAGAACTCAGCTTCTGCCGCAAGCTTTGTCCTTGGAGTGTCTGGGTGAGAACAAAGCTTCAGTTTTACTCCACTTGACAGACACCAGCTGTCTGGCCCAGGGGCCCATCTATCTCCTGCCTCCTAAAGATGGCTCATCCCTTCTCCAAAATTCCGGCCAGATATAGGGAGAGGTGAACTGCCTCTTAAGAAGGAGACAGGGTGTGCTTATTTATGCTGTTTCATTTTCTTTGTACATAGTTAGGAGGCACTCCCCCAGTCTGAGCCCCATTATTAATTTATGGAAAGTTCCTGCTATTACCAGTGGTCCTTCTTTGACCTTCTTATCAGTGCTTTGGCTTTTGAATTCGTCATCCCTGGCCTCAGTTGCACAGCCCTCTGCCTCCTCTTAGTACTGAAAACACATCATTTACGCAGATACCGGCTCTTCACACTATAGAACAATCTTAGCGATTTGACACAGGGGTGGGGTAGGGAAGTAGCACTGAAGGTAGCCACAAGTCAAGGGAGCATGCGTTCCTGCAGAGAGGGGCCCCTGGTGGTCAGATGGGAGAAGGGTGAAGGCAGGTGAGGGTGGCCTATGCGCACAGAGGGGCTTGTCCTTGATAACTCATCCATCTCTGCTGGATGAGATGCTCCCCACCTTGGAGAGGAAGATGGCAGGGGTAGAACTTAAAAATTTGAAGGGTCCTCTAAGCTCATAAAGTGTTTGCACCACCTAAATTGTGCCCCAGGGCAAAGCTCTGTTCCCAGGCCCTGGTTATGGTTCTATATAGTACGGAAAATCCAGTTTCAAATCTTGTTCTTAAAAAAAAAAAAAAAAAAAGATAACATTATAGCTAGTAAATATTTTCTATGTTACTTCATACTCTTTGTAACCATTATTTTAAAGAGCTATTGGTATCCTTTTGAGTGGATGTTCCATGTTTTAACTACTCTTTTGTTGTTGGACATTTAACCAATAACCATTTATAGAAAATGTTGACATCTAGATAAGGTCACATATTCAGTATGGAAAAAGGCGTGAAGGGTAGAGATTTGATGGACATTAGTTACTGTTGCCCTGTAATTCTAATTTGGTGGTCCCCAGAATGTACAGGGCAAGACTGAGTTCTGTGCATGTCCTGAGGGACTAACAGTTTGACTCCCTTCAAGCTCATGGTCTTTGCAGATTTGGGTTTTTTTTTTTTTTTGCTGTACGCGGGCCTCTCACTGCTGTGGCCTCCCCCGCTGCGGAGCACAGGCTCCGGACGCGCAGGCTCAGCGGCCATGGCTCACGGGCCCAGCCGCTCCGCGGCATGTGGGATCTTCCCGGACCAGGGCACGAACCCGTGTCCCCTGCATCCGCAGGCGGACTCTCAACCACTGCGCCACCAGGAAAGCCCAGATTTGGGTTTTTTTAAGTGAGGGCAGGAAGAAGTAATTTTCTTTCTTTTTTGATGATATAATGAAAAATAAATGGAAGAAGTTAAACAGTATGCATTTAGTCGAAGCCCCCTGTAGTCCTCTGTCTCCCACTCAGAGATGAATATGACGTTGATTTGGTGTTTATCATTTCTACATTCGTCTTTAGATGTTATAGATTTGGCATATTATTTGGCACATTTTAAACTTTTATGAAAATGTCATCATAGTGTCCACACCCTTCTTCAGCTTGCTTTTTTACTTAATGTATTTGTGAGAGTTGTTCGTGTTGGGACTTGTAATTCTAATCCAGTTATTTCCACAACTGTTTGCTCTTTCACTGCACGAATATATCACAGTTTATCCATCCATTTGCCTAATGATGCGTGTTCAGTACCCCCTCTCTGCCCGCTTTTTTGCTCTTAGAAAACAGTGCTGCCTTAAGTACTCTTCTAAAGGTCTCCTGTGGACATGTGTGAGAAGCTTTCTGGGTATTTCTTAGCAGTGGAATTATTGGGTCATGAGGTTTGTACATCTTCAGCTTTACTAGATATTGAAGATTACTTTCCAAAGTGGTGGTACTTCCCATTCCCACCCGGTGTTCCCATTGTCCCTCATGGGCTCCTGTCTATACTCAGTCTGCCAATCTGATGGGATAAATTGGTATCTCTTGTGTTTTTATCTCTTGCAGCAAATTAGATTTATTTTATAATTTTCTTCCACTGGCCAGAACAGAGCCAATGTTAGGAAAGAAACTGTTAAAGTTCTTCTTCTTTCTATAATATCCTTTTTTAAAAATTTTTTATTTTTAAATTTTATTTTTGGCTGCGTTGGGTCTTTGTTGCTGCGTGCGGGCTTTCTCTAGTTGCGGTGAGCAGGGGTTACTCTTCATTGCATTGTGCGGGCTTCTCACTGTGGTGGCTTCTCTTGTTGTGGAGCACGGGCTCTAGGCGTGCGGGCTTCAGTAATTGTCGCATGCAGGCTCAGTAGTTGTGGCTTGCGGGCTGTAGAGAGCAGGCTCAGTAGTTGTGGTGCACAGGCTTCGTTGCTCTGCGGCATGTGGGATCTTCCCGGACCAGGGCTCCAACCTGTGTCCCCTGCATTAGCAGGCAGATTCTTAACCCCTGTGCCACCAGGGAAGTCCTTCTACAATATCCTTTTGAGATTTTTCTAACACAACCATTTAGATATCTATTAAATGACTTAAAAGTTAGATTACGAAATAAATATTCTCTTCCCAGTAATCAGAAGTATACCCTATATAATTTGGTGTCAGAGTCCCAGCTGACTGCACCTACCGACGGGGTCCAGGTGCCTGCCCCTTGGCTGGTCTCTGCTGTATTCTGTCGGTTAGGAGCAAGTCCCAGGTCCCACCACACTCAGGGGAGGGGTTTACCCAGGTATGAATTCCCGGAGGTTAGGAGCATGGGGGCCACCTCTGCAGGAATCTGGCCTTCACAATAGGTCCCATGTTTCAGTGTCATGGTTTAAATACTCAGCACTATTAGGACAGTCAGAGACGTTCAGATTTCAGAAGACTGACTTACCCAAGTGCAGTTCTCATCAGAGGTGTCACGTCAGAGTACTAATTCATGTTGAGAAGGGAAGCTGGCAGGTAGCCTGGGGCTCGAGTTTGCTGATTCCTGTGTTTTCTCCTTTTGTGCACATCCACATGGGAAGCTAAATGATGTGCTTGGTGAGTGCGGGCTCAGGCAAGAGGAGTGACAGGATCATCTGAGTGGCCAGTGTCATTGAGCCCTGACAGCTTCATGCATCCCTGTCCATAATAGGGTTCTTCCTGCTACCCCAGTTTCTTAGGTTCTTGGAAACACTGATCAACTTTGCCTCTCCATACTCTGCTTTTACTAGACATGCTGTGTGTCCCATCTCCCTTTCTGGTTGCCCATTAAGTCTCTAGTTGGAATATAATTCAGTTGATTAAATTCAGCATTTTGAAATGACTTCATTGTAGTCATCTCTCCTTGAGATTCATTCATCCAGCAAACACTTATTGATCAGCTATGTGCCAGGTGCTTGCGACTGTGCTGTGGACAGTACAACTCCTCATGGAGCTCACAGTATAGAGCCGAAGACTGACAGTGAGCCAGTGAGCACAGGCGTGATGACTGCCTTGTTTCTGCTGGGAGTATTGGCGGTATCTTGGGTTGTTCTTACAGATCTGCTGATTTCATCCCTCCTTGGTTCTTTAGGTTTCATTGTCAGTGTCTCACCTTAACTTCAGTTTTGAAAGTAGCTTGCAATCTGCCCCACTGACTTTTTATACCACCTGTGTCATTTTGTAGAACAAAGGAAAGAAAAGGAAAACGAGACCAAAAAGTTGAACTAAACCTGGACTATAAATAGTATTTCAGTGTAGATATCCATCAGTCAGGGGCTGCCTAACGAGTATGATAGGTCCATTTAATGGAATATTATGCAGGCATTAAAAATTGTGATATGTATCTTTACATATTGACAGAAAGATGTTCAGGATATAGTGTTATTTAGGAAATGCAGGGTACACATAGTATAGAGTAGGATTTCATTTTTTTTCATAAAGGAAAATTATATGTATCCTGAAGAGAGATCTTAAAACAAGGTAAGTTGATGTACATATCAACACTCTCTGAGTGGTGATTTTCAATTTATTCTTCATACCTTTATGTAGAGCCTAAATTTTTAAATTATATTACCTTATTAATCACAAAAAGCATTTTTCAGTTTAAGGAAAGGTGTTTTTTAAAATGTTCCAAATTTCTTCATACAAAGTATGTGTGTTGCAATGTGTGTGTGTGTGTGTGTGTGTGTGTGTGTGTGTGTGTGTGTGGCTTGTGCTGCGAGGCTTGTGAGGTCTTAGTTCCATGACCAGGGATCAAACTCGGGCCCTCGGCAGTGAGAGTGCAGAGTCCTAACCAGTGGACCGCCAGGGTATTCCCGCAAATTGTTTTTTTCATGTATGGGCTCTGGTTTCAAAAACACAAGTTACAGGAGCATGGCTTCTGTCCAGCTGTAACCTCAGCACACATCGGTGCCGGAGGGACAGCTTTGGCCAAATGAAAAGGTAATAGCAAGTACCTAATGATTTCCCCACTAACCCACCACAGTAAACAATATAATAGGGCTTTAAACAAATGAATACTATATTTGCTGAACCTTTTACATAAAGTTTTACTTTAGAAAACAGATCTATTTTCTGTCAGATGTGATGAAAGGACATTAAGCAGGGAAGAGAAAGGAACAGCCCTTTTTGGAAGCATATCCAGTGCCCCGAGGCCAGACTCTGTTCTGGACACCCCACCACCTCTCTATGGGTGATGCCTGCTGATGAAAAGGCCGGGGCCCTAGGCTCAGATCCCTGATCTCTTCCTTCCTGTGACATCGGGCCAGTTGCTGAACATTTCTAGGTCTCTGTTTCCTCTGGGTAAATGGAGGTGATAAGATCAGACCCTTCACGAATGATCGTGAGGATGAATTCCGTTAATGCCCACAACCATGCTGCATGAATGGGGTCACGGGGTCAGCACTCCAAAGAGGGAGCGGCTGTTAGTTCTGTGGTCCCCAACCCGACAAGCCCACTAGGATCTTAGTTATTGGGGAAGCCGGGCTTCAAATAAGGACCTTCCTGACCCCACCACCCATGTCTCCCACGATGGAAAAGTATGTTGGACTGTAGCTGTGGGAAGGGAGAGCGCAAAGGAGGGAAAGGAGAGATGGTAGGGGGAAGGAAAATGGACTGTGGAAAGAGAAAGTTAAGAAGAGGGAAAGAGCAAAAGAAGATGAATGGAGAGGGGTGAGTGGGAGGAAAAGAGAAAATCAAGCGAGAGGAGGCAGTGAGAGGGGAGGGAGAAGAGCTGAATAGCAATGGAGAGAAAGGAGTAAAGAGGCTCTGAGGGAACCCTCAGCCCCTCTTCCCTCCTGGGCCCCATCCTGTCCCTCCCAGGAGGGATTCCTGGTCCAGCATCTGCCACTGCAACCTCTCCCCTATTCTGACATGCTCTCGCCGCTGGCTGTTCACTGCCCTTGAGTTTCCCAACCCTGATCAGTCCTTGCTGCCCCAGGACAGAGTCCAAGCGTGAGCCTGGCCTCAGAGATCAGTTAAGGAACACTCCCACCTGTCTTCCTAGACACGCCTTCCACTGTTCTCCGCCCTCTCTCCTTTCACTCTGTTTTTAACTATAAGGAAATCAGCTTTTTTTTCCCCCACCACCACATTACAACGACTTAATTCATAAATGCTTTGCCTATTTTTTAAATTCTGACACTCAGCAGAACACATCAGTGCTGTATTGTAATAGTAAACTGAAAAACTAAATTTTAATGTTTCCGTAAAAATTGTCATTTTAATTTGTTAAGTTCATGTATCATTTTACATTAAAATGATATACAGGTATTTCTATCCAGTGTCATCTTACTTACAAAAATAGAACAATTTATTGGGATTAATGTTTCCTTTTGTCATTAAATACTATATATGTATCTGAGAATATCTCAGAATCCTTATAATCAGAAATAAATGTTTTGGTTTTTACTCTTCTTTTAACCTCCAGATTCTGTTGATGTATTGCATATTTTGGGCGTTGTAATTTTACTTTCTCTTATTTCTTTCAATTCTTCTGTCTTTGCTCTACCTACCTGTCCCTTCCCCTGATTTCCCCAAGTTTTTAAACTCATAAACTGGAGATTGATATTATAACAGCAAAATATGGCACGATCAAAACAGTGTGCGACCCAGACCTGCCTGATAGTGTTGCAGACCCACTTGTGGTGCTAGAGATGAGATTTATAAACATGCAAGAGCTGATGCCCTCAGGCAAGGGAGCCAGAATTAATAGGAAGATCTGGAAACAATTTTTGATAAGTCACTTAATCCAGTGACATTTATTTTTCATCCTTATTCATTAGGAATATAGATCCCTTTGTTCTGGCAAAGAATCATGATACTAACCGACCAAGAGACCTAACAGATAAACACTTGCCCACCCACCACACTCATGAAAAGGGCACCAATTCTGGACAGACGTCAGTGTGTGTTGTGGACTCGTGCCATGTGACATTTTCTCTCGCAGAGTGGATAGTGCTTGGTTTGTTACAGGGAGGTGTGTTATTGAAAAGCAATCTCAGACAATGAGTGGTGGGTAGACTCCTTTTTCAGAAAGGGGATGTAGCTGGGCTTCTGTAGCTCAGGCAGGATAATTCCAGGTGGATGAAATGACTTTCAGAAGAAGGCATTGCAAAGGTCTCCATTCATTCTCAGGTATTATATTGAGTGACTAATGTTTGGGATTCGGTCTCCGTAGAGAACTATACTTTTAACTAAACCGTATTCTCTGATGCCTTTATTGCTGCAATTTCTGATACTGGAACGCTAATCATGCTCTCATTGTGTGGATTCTTTTTCTAAAAAAAATATTTATTTATTTATTTTTGGCTGTGTTGGGTCTTCGTTTCTGTGTGAGGGCTTTCTCTAGTTGCAGTGAGCGGGGACCACTCTTCATCGCGGTGCGCGGGCCTTTCACTGTCGCGGCCTCTCTTGTTGCGGAGCACAGGCTCCAGACGCGGAGGCTCAGTAGTTGTGGCTCACAGGCCCAGTTGCTCCGCGGCATGTGGGATCTTCCCAGACCAGGACTCAAACCCGTGTCCCCTGCATTAGCAGGCAGATTCTCAACCACTGCGCCACCAGGGAAGTCCATTGTGTGGATTCTCGTAGGTCAGCTCTGTGTCCGTTAAGATTTGAAACGTGCCCTGAAGGAGCATATAAGTTAGTAGGGGAGACAGACTATTAAACACCTAAGAATAATAGGACATAGTAAGTAGTATAAAACACACAGAATAAAGAGCTAAAGGATACACACGAGGGAGCCATTTTATTGAATTGAAGGGCTGGTGGGGCCTTACAGGATTAGTACGAGTTTTCTCGGCAGGCAGAGGTGGGAAGAGCATTTCTGATAGAGCACACAGGCAAAGGTATGATGGCAGCAATGTGCTGCAGGACGGTGGTAGGTGGGGCGGCTTTGGGGAAGGTTAGAGTTAACTGGGCTCTGGTATGGAGTGGCCAGGGATGAGGCTGAAGAAGGGGTTAGGCTGGGGTGTGTTGAGAGTAAAGGAAGTAGAGGGAATCCCGGAGTGTGGCACAGAGAAAGTATGGCACAACCTCTCTGTTCTCTACTTTGGGAACTCCTACTCATTCTCATCAGTCCTTCCCTGAGCTAGTTGCTACCCAGGAAAAAAACAAAGCCCTCTCCCTTTTTCCTCCCCATTTTTTTTTTTTAATGTTAAAATTTTTTTTTCTACATTGAGGTCTAATTGACATATAGCATTATATTAGTCTCAGGTATACAACATAACGACTCTGTATTTGTATATATTACAAAATGATCACCACCATAAGTCTGGTTGACGTCGGTCAGCACAATGGTTACAAAATTTTTTGTGTGTATGATGAGAACTTTTAATATTTACTTTCTTAGGATCTTTCAAATATGCAATACAGTATTATTAACTATAGACATCATGCTGACATTACATTCCTATGGCTTATTTATTTTATAGCTGCAAGTCTGTTCCTTTGACCCCCTTCACCTATTTTGCCTACTTCCCAATGCCTGGCTCTGGCAACGATCATTCCATTTTCTGTATCTATAAGTTTGGTGGGGTTTTTGTGTGTTTGTTTTGTTTTTTAAGATTTAAAGTAAGATCATACAGTTGCAAATGACAAGATTTTATTCTTTTTTTCTGGCTGAATAGTATTCCACTATTGTGGAATACTATATATAGTATTATAGTATACTATAATATATACTATAGTATACTATACTATATATACTATATACTATATATAATATATACTATAGTATACTATACTATATATACTATATTATAATATATACTATAGTATACTATAGTATATATAGTATTATAGTATACTATAATACTATATATAGTATTCCACTATACACACAGTGCATGTGTGTATGTATTTGCATGTGCATGGGTGTGTATGTGTGTGTACATCTCACATTATCTATTCATCACACTTAGGTAGTGTCCGTATCTTGGCTATTTTAAATAATGCTGCAGTGGACATAAGGGTGAATATAACTTTTTGAGTTAGTGTTTTCTCCCCATGCGTTTCTGTTCATATGATTAGTTAGCCAGTTATCCCAGTGTTTGCTGGTTGGTGGGGATGTCTACCTTTCTCTGTAGGCTGTGAAGCCCTTGAGGGAGGGGATTTTTATCTTACCTGTTTAGGTTGTCTACATAATAGATGCAAAATGTCTCTTAGGTTGGGTTATTCTATAGATTAACACTCCAGCTAAGTTATTTTACAACTTCAGAATTGTAAAGATTCTGTGATTCTAAATATTAACATCTTTCACACTGGCTTAACTTTTGTAGTCTAAATGGCAAAAATTATTATCTTTAATACTGAAGAACTCCTTTGGCATTGTAGATTGTTTGGCCTGAATCACTTTTTTTCTTAAATGCATTTTGTTTAAATTCAAACTTCTTTGTCTAGAAAAGTAAATGTTCACATTTTGAAACTCTAAAAATAACATACTGGATAGATGATGCCAAAACAATGGTTTCAATCAGAAATGCTTTTTGAATCCAACATCTAAATGAGAACTAATTACTGAATCAGATCACAGTTACTAGGCATTGTTTTAAGGCAATTAACAACAGTATTGAGAAACCTAAGTAATGAAATTTTTTTGAATTTTATTTTATTTATTTTTATACAGCAGGTTCTTATTAGTTATCCATTTTATACACATCAGTGTATACATGTCAATCTGAATCTCCCAGTTCATCCTACCCCCCCCATCGCCCCCGCTTTCCCCCCTTGGTGTCCATACATTTGTTCTCTACATCTGTGTCTCTATTTCTGCCTTACAAACTGGTTCATCTGTACCATTTTTCTAGATTCCACATAGATGTGTTAAATATACGGTATTTGTTTTTCTCTTTCTGACTTACTTCACTCTGTACGACAGTCTCTGGGTCCATCCACGTCTCTACAAATGACCCAATTTCATTCCTTTTTATGGCTGAATAATATTTCATTGTATATATGTACCATATCTTCTTTATCCATTCGTCTGTTGATGGGCATTTAGGTTGCTTCCATGACCTGGCTATTGTAAATAGTGCTGCAGTGAACATTGGGGTGCATGTGTCTTTTTGAATTATGGTTTTTTCTGGGTATATGCCCAGGAGTGGGATTGCTGGGTCATATGGTAATTCTATTTTTAGTTTTTTAAGGAACCTCCATACTGCTCTCCATAATGGCTGTATCAATTTACATTCCCACCAACAGTGCAAGAGGGTTCCCTTTTCTCCACACCCTCTCCAGCATTTGTTTGTTGTCTGTAAATTTTCTGATGATGCCCATTCTAACCGGTGTGAGGTGATACCTCATTGTAGTTTTGATTTGCACTTCTCTAATAATTAGTGATGTTCAGCGTCTTTTCATGTACCTCTTGGCCATCTGTATGTCTTCTTTGGAGAATTGTCTACTTAGGTCTTCTGCCCATTTTTGGATTGGGTTGTTTGTTTTTTTAATATTGAGCTGCATGAGTTATTTATATATTTTGGAGATTAATCCTTTGTCCATTGATTTGTTTGCAAATATTTTCTCCCATTCTGAGGGTTGTCTTTTCGTTTTGTTTATGGTTTCCATTGCTGTGCAAAAGCTTTTAAGTTTCATTAGGTCCCATTTGTTTATTTTTGTTTTTATTTCCATTACTCTAGCAGGTATGTCAGAAAAGATCTTGCTGTGATTTATGTCAAAGATTGTCCTTCCTATGTTTTCCTCTGAGAGTTTTATAGTGTCCCATCTTACATTTAGATTTCTAACCCATTTTGAGTTTATTTTTGTATATGGTGTTAGGGAGTGTTCTAATTTCATTCTTTTACATGTAGCTGTCCAGTTTTCCCAGCACCACTTATTGAAGAGACTGTGTATTGTGTATCCTTGCCTTCTCTGTCATAGATTAGTTCACCATAGGTGCGTGGGTTTGTCTCTGGGCTTTCTATACTGTTCCATTGATCTGTATTTCTGTTTTTGTGCCAGTACCATATTGTCTTGATTACTGTAGCTTTGTAGTATAGTCTGAAGTCAGGGAGTCTGGTTCCTCCAGCTCTGTTGTTTTCTCTCAAGATTGCTTTGGCTATTTGGGGTCTTTTGTGTCTCCATACAAATTTTATGATTTTTTGTTCTAGTTCTGTAAAATATGCCATTGGTAATTTGATAGGGATTGCACTGAATCTGTAGATTGCTTTGGGTAGTATAGTCATTTTCACAATATTGATTCTTGCAATCCAAGAACATGGTATTTCTCTCCATCTGTTTTGTGTCATCTTTGATTTCTTTCAT
The DNA here is from genome assembly GCF_003676395.1 of Aethalodelphis obliquidens. Classification (NCBI taxonomy): domain Eukaryota; kingdom Metazoa; phylum Chordata; class Mammalia; order Artiodactyla; family Delphinidae; genus Aethalodelphis; species Aethalodelphis obliquidens. Next base: position 6,727,783 of record NW_020837970.1, read on the forward strand.
CAGTGTCTTATGGTTTTCTGAGTACAGCTCTTTTACCTCCTTAATTATGTTTATTCCTAGGTATTTTATTCTTTTTGTTGCAGTGGTGAATGGGATTGTTTCCTTAATTTCTCTTTCTGATCTTTCATCGTTAGTGTATAGGGATGCAAGAGATTTCTGTGCATTAATTTTGTGTCCCACAACTTTACCAAATTCATTGATTAACTCTAGCAGTTTTCTGGTGGCATCTTTAGGATTCTCTATGTATAGTATCATGTCGTCTGCAAACAGTGACAGTTTTACTTCTTCTTTTCCAATTTGTATTCTTTTTATTTCTTTTTCTTCTCTGATTGCTGTGGCTAGGACTTCCAAAACTATGTTGAGTAAGAGTGGTGAGAGTGGACATCCTTGTCTTGTTCCTGATCTTAGAGGAAATAGTTTCAGTTTTTCACCATTGAGAATGATGTTTCCTGTGGGTTTATCATCTGTGGCCTTTGTTATGTTGAGGTAGGTTCCCTCTATGCCCACTTTCTGGAGAGTTTTTATCGTAAATGGGTGTTGAATTTTGTCAAAAGTTTTTTCTGCATCTATTGAGATGACCATATGGTTTTTATCCTTCAGTTTGTTAAATGGTGTATCACATTGATTGATTTGCATATATTGAAGGATCCTTGCATCCCTGGGATAAATCCCACTTGATCATGGTGTATGATCCTTTTAATGTGTTGTTGGATTCTGTTTGCTAGTATTTTGTTGAGGATTTTTGCATCTATATTCATCAGTGATATTGGTCTGTAATTTTCTTTTTTTGTAGTACCTTTGTCTGGTTTTGGTATCAGGGTGATGGTGGCCCTGTAGAATGAGTTTGGGAGTGTTCCTTCCTGTGCAGTTTTTGGGAAGAGTTTGAGAAGGATGGGTGTTAGCGCTTCTCTAAATGTTTGATACAATTCACCTTTGAAGCTATCTGGTCCTGGACTTCTGTTTGTTGGAAGATTTTTTTGTGTGTGTGTTTTTGTTTTTTTTTTTTGTAGTATGCGGGCCTGTCACTGTTGTGGCCTCTACAGTTGCGGAGTATAGGCTCCAGACGCGCAGCCTCAGCGGCCATGGCTCATGGGCCTAGCCGCTCCGTGGCATGTGGGATCTTCCCGGACCGTGGCACGAACCCATGTCCCCTGCATCAGCAGGCGGACTGTCAACCACTGCACCACGAGGGAAGCCCTGTTGGACGATTTTTAATCACAATTTCAATTTCATTGTTTGTGATTGGTCTGTTTATATTTTCTGTTTCTTCCTGGTTCAGTCTTGGAAGGTTATACCTTTCTACGAATTTGTCCATTTCTTCCAGGTTGTCCATTTTATTGGCATAGAATTGCTTGTAGTAGTCTCTTTTGATGCTTTGTATTTCTGCGGTGTCTGTTGTAACTTCTCCTTTTTCATTTCTAATTTTATTGATTTGAGTCCTCTCCCTCTTTTTCTTGATGAGTCTGACTAAAGGTTTATCAATTTTGTTTATCTTCTCAAAGAACCAGCTTTTAGTCTTATTGATATTTGCTATTGTTTTCTTTGTTTCTATTTCATTTATTTCTGCTCTGATCTTTATGATTTCTTTTCTTCTGCTAACTTTGGGTTTTGTTTGTTCTTCTTTCTCTGGTTCCTTTAGGTGTAAGGTTAGATTTTTTATTTGAGATTTTTCTTGTTTCTTGAGATAGGATTGTATTGCTACAAACTCCCCTCTTAGAACTGCTTTCGCTGAATCCCATCAGTTTTAGATCGTTGTGTTTTTATTGTCATTTGTCTCTAGGTATTTTTTGAGTTCCTCTTTGATTTCTTCAGTGATCTCTTGGTTATTTAGTAACGTATTGTTTAGCCTCCATGTGTTTGTGTTTTTTACATTTTTTCCCTGTAATTTATTTCTAATCTCATTGCATTGTGGTTGGAAAAGATATGATTGATATGATTTCAATCAAATCAAGGAAGTCATCGATATGATATCAGTTTTCTTAAATTTACCAAGGCTTGATTTGTGACCCAAGATGTGATCTGTTCTGGAGAATGTTCTGTGTGCACTTGAGAAGAAAGTGTAATCTGCTGTTTTGGGGTGGAATGTCCTATAAATGTCAATTAAATGTATCTGGTATATTGTGTCATTTAAAGCTTGTGTTTCCTTATTAATTTTCTGTTTGGATGATCTGTCCATTGGTGCCAGTGTGGTGTTAATGTCCCCCACTATTATTGTGTTGCTGTCAATTTCTTCTTTTATAGCTGTTAGCATTTGCCTTATGTGTTGAGGTGCTCCTGTGTTGGGTGCATATATATTTATAATTGTTATATTTTCTTCTTGGATTGATCCCTTGATCATTATGTAGTGTCCTTCCTTGTTTCTTGTAACATGCTTTATTTTAAAGTCTATTTTATCTGGTATGAGTATTGCTACTCCAGCTCTCTTTTGATTTCCATTTGCATGGAATATCTTTTTCTGTCCCCTCACTTTCAGTCTGTATGTGTCCCTAGGTCTGAAGTGGGTCGCTTGTAGACAGCATATATATGGGTCTTGTTTTTGTATTGATTGAGCAAGCCTGTGTCTTTTGGTTGGAGCCTTTAATCCATTCACGTTTAAGGTAATTATCGATATGTATGTTCCTATGACCATTTTCTTAATTGTTTTGGGTTTGTTTTTGTAGGTTCTTTTCTTCTCTTGTCTTTCCCACTTAGAGAAGTTCCTTTAGCATTTGTTGTAGAGCTGGTTTGGTGGTGCTGAATTCTCTTAGCTTTTGCTTGTCTGTAAAGCTTTTGATTTCTCCGTCGAATCTGAATGAGATCCTTGCCGGGTAGAGTAATCTTGGTTGTAGGTTCTTCCCTTTTATCACTTTAAGTATATCGTGCCACTCCCTTCTGGCTTATAGAGTTTCTGCTGAGAAATCAGCTGTTAACCTTATTGGAGTTCCCTTGTATGTTATTTGTCATTTTTCCTTTGTTGCTTTTAATAATTTTTCTTTGTCTTTAGTTTTTGTCAATTTGATTACTATGTGTCTTGGCATGTTTCTCCTTGGGTTTATCCTGCCTGGGACTCTGTGCTTCCTGGACTTGGGTGGCTGTTTCCTTTCCCATGTTAGGCAAGTTTTCAACTATAATCTCTTCAAATATTTTCTCGTGTCCTTTCTCTCTCTCTTCTCCTTCTGGCACCCCTATAATGTGAATGTTGGTGTCTGCATTTCTTTTCATTCTTTTTTCTTATTCTGTTCTGCGGCAGTGAATTCTGTCATTCTGTCTTCCAGGTCACTTATCTGTTATTCTGCCTCAGTTATTCTGCTGTTGATTCCTTCTACTGTGTTTTTCATTTCAGTTATTGTATTGTTCATCTCTGTTTGTTTGTTCTTTAATTCTTCTTGGTGTTTGTTAAACATTTCTTGCATCTTCTTGATCTTTGCCTCCATTCTTTTTCCGAGGTCCTGGATCATCTTCACTGTCATTATTCTGAATTCTTTTTCTGGAAGGTCTCCTATCTCCACTTCATTTAGCTGTTTTTCTGGGGTTTTATCTTGCTCCTTCATCTGGTACATAGTCCTCTGCCTTTTCATTTTGTCTGTTGTTCTGTGAATGTGGTTTTCTTTCCACAGGCTGCAGGATTGTAGTTCTTCTTGCTTCTGCTGTCTGCCCTCTGGTGGATGAGGCTATCTAAGAGGCCTGTGCAAGCTTCCTGATGGGAGGGACTGGTGGTGGGTAGAGCTGGGTGTTGCTCTGATGGGCAGAGCTCAGTAAAACTTTAATCCACTTGTCTGCTGATGGGTGGGGCTGAGTTCCCTCCCTGTTGGTTGTTTGGCCTGAGGCGACCCAGCACTGGAGCCTGCAGGCTCTTTGGTGGGGCTAATGGCGGACTCCAGGAGGGCTCACGCCAAGGAGTACTTCCCAGAACTTCTGCTGCCAGTGTCCTTGTCCCCGCGGTGAGCCACAGCCGCCCCCCGCCTCTGCAGGAGACCCTCCAACACTAGCAGGTAGGTCTGGTTCAGTCTCCTGTGGGGTCACTGCTCCTTCCCCCTGGGTCCTGTTGCGCACACTACTTTGTGTGTGACCTTCAAGAGTGGAGTCTGTTTCCCCCTGTCCTGTCAAAGCCCTGCAATCAAATCCCAGTCGCCTTCAAAGTCTGATTTTCTGGTAATTCCTCCTCCTGTTGCTGGACTCCCAGTTTGAGAAGCCTGACGTGGGGCTCAGAACCTTCACTCCAGTTGGTGGACTTCTGTGGTATAAATGTTCTCCAGCCTGTGAGTCACCCACCCAGCGGTTATGGGATTTGATTTTACTGTGATTGCGCCCCTCCTACTGTCTCACTGCGGCTTCTCCTTTGTCTTTGGATGTGGGATATCTTTTTTGGTGAGTTCCAGTGTCTTCCTGTCGATGACTGTTCAGCAGTTAGTTGTGATTCTGGTGCTCTTGCAAGAGGGAGTGAGCGCACGTCCTTCTACTCCGCCATCTTGAACCAATCTCCAGTAATGAGAAATTTTTAAAACCATCCGATTTTGTTCAGATTTCTAATGCATTGTGATGATCAACTCTTCCTTATATATGCCTGATGTAATATGAATGATTATATCTTATAATACAGTTTCAAGGTTTTATTTATTTATTTATTTTTAATGTCTTTATTGGAGTATAATTGCTTTCACTTTGAAGGTTTTAATGAAGAGTATCATTCTCATTCTCTTAGTGGATAGCTAAGTTCCCCCAAATCAGATCCCGTTGATCATGCATTGTTTTGTTAAGATTAATGTTTAAATAATGCTCTTCATTTGCTACGGAATTTGCTAAATTTGCTGAGATCAATTTTCCTAACGTAGTTTCCTGTACATTCCTGTGCAGAAGTACAGGACTGACTAAGCCTATTGAAGAAACTATGTTGTTTCTTTAAAAGTGGTTTCGCAAGCTTGAGATGCAGATACGGGGTGAGAAAACTTAAGGAAACTCCATTTGACAGTCCTTGATCTGTCTAGCAGAAGCATTTTGATGTTTGACTCTTTTCTCCTTATTTAGAGACATCTTCTGTTTCTATTGTATATAAGATATAAGGTATTTAATAATATAATTGATCAGCATGGCAGCATAATTTTTGATCCCCTTAGTAAATTAATAATAAGCTTTAGAGGTCATTTAAGTTGTAGATATAAACCGTTAAATAATTTAATGCTTATTTTTTCAACAGATGTGAACTATTAAAAAGAAAATGGCCCAACGGAGTACTGTATTTCCTTCTCTTGTCACCGAGGAAAGGTATAATATATGGAAAATATGCATCTAAGGTATACTTTTTCTTTCCACCAATTCCATGAGGGCTGTTAGTGGGTGTGATCATTATAAAAGAAGCCTTGTGGCTGTTACATTATCCAACAATGACTTTTTTCGAGGGCAAGAGTAGGATACTGTGGACTATTCAGTGACCCTGACAGGTGGAGATTTCACAGTAGCCCTTCAGTACAGTTGCACTTCTGGTCAACAGTGAAACATACCTCTGGAGGTTTGGGGGCTGATACCCCTGCTCACCCTTTTATTTATTTATTAAAAAAAAATTTATTTGTTTGGTTGCACTGGGTCTCAGTTGCGGCCGGTGGGCTCGTTAGTTGAGGCACACGAACTCAGTTGCAGCATGCATGTGGGATTGAGTTCCCTGACCAGGGATTGAACTTGGGCCCCCTGCATTGGGAGCGCAGAGTCTTAACCACTGCGCCACTAGGGAAGTCCCCCTGCTAACCCTTTTATTTATTTTTATTTTTTAAAATAAATTTATTTATTTATTTATTTATGGCTGTGTTGGGTCTTTGTTCTGTTCATGGGCTTTCTCTAGTTGCGGCGAGCGGGGGCTACTCTTCGTTGCAGCGCGTGGGCTTCTCATTGTGGTGGCTTCTCTTGTTGTGGAGCACAGGCTCCAGGCGCGCGAGCTTCAGTAGCTCTGGCACGCAGGCTCAGTAGTTGTGGCTCGTGGGCTCTAGAGCGCAGGCTCAGTAGTTGTGTGACACAGGCTTAGTTGCTCCGTGGCAGGTGGGATCTTCCTGGACCAAGGCTCACACCTGTGTCCCCTGCATTGGCAGGTGGAATCTTAACCACTGTGCCACCAGGGAAGTCCCTGCTAACCCTTTTAAATCAGAAGTGGCGTGTCCATAGGCCAGAATTGGCTCATAGAAGTACATTGTTTGGCCTGGATCATCTTAAATACTTTTTTAATGAATTGTTAACATTTTAAGAAATCAGGTGACTTCACATACAAGCCTACATTTCCTGCCTCTTGTTGAAATATCACATGACCTGGAAAAATGGATCTGCATTCCCAGATGGTCACTCATGGGTGGAGCAGAATCGTGGCTCCCTTTAGTTGAGGAACGCCCTGTCAGTTCTGCAAAGTCCCCACCACTCCCTAGTGTATTCTCTGTGGTATGCTTCCCTCATTTATGTCCCCTGCCTGACCCTTGTAAGCATTTGAGTTTGTAGCCACTGCTTTAGAGGGAGGGAGGAGAAGGGCAGGTCCAGCAATTTTGTTAATAAGCTTTGATCTTCCAGCCTCTTGCTTTGGGAGGTCATGGAGCCCGCTACCAGCGCACTTAACTCTCTGGGGACCATTGTTTAAAGTTGCTGCCTGGCTCACCAAGAAAACTCTTTGCGAGTAGAAACCCTGCCTCAAATCCCCTTTAGCTTGTAGGGATAGATAATTTGCCTCTCCTTTTCTGGGAAGTCTTGAATCTGGCTTGAAAAATGACTGTTTCCCAATTGACAACCCTAATAATGTGGGGCTCCCTTCCGTAGGCGAGTTAGAACGATGCCCCGACACAGCCAGTCCCTGACCATGGCACCCTACTCATCCGTAAGCCTAGTGGAGCAACTGGAAGACAGGATCCTCTGCCACGAGAAAACCACGGCCGCCCTCGTGGAGCATGCCTTCCGGATCAAAGACGACATCGTCAACAGCTTGCAGAAAATGCAAAACAAAGGGGGAGGCGACCGCTTGGCCAGGCTTTTCTTGGAGGAACACATCAGAAACATAACTGCCATAGTGAAGCAACTGAATCGGGATATCGAGGTAAGGCGTGTGGAAGTCAGGTGGGCTGCGTTCCTTTCCACAGACCTGTTCCATGTCTGATGCCTCCCTCCCAAGCAGTACTGTGTTCAGACCAAAGCTGTCTGTCTTGTCTAGTCTTAAGGATTGCCAAGGAAACAGCTTGAACAAATATATTAAATGTATTCCAGCATTGGATAGCGGTTACTGTCAGTGTTATTTGTGTTTAATCTCAGTGTACCTTGCTGATTACTAAATCACTTTTGTTTTGTTCGGCTCTCAAGGGAAAGAGAGAGAACCAGTCAAATAGTTTCCCTGTAATACCCTTCGTGTAGCTGAAGACAGCTATTAAATCAATTACTAGGTCAGCCTTTGCTGCTTCAGAGTAAATGTTTCTAGGTCATAATGATTATAAATAATACAGTTCATTACTCAGACAATCTAGGGATGTGAATCACTTCTCGGACTCCCTTTTATTGCTTTATTTTTCCCTAAAGTGAACCCAATAAAAAGCCAATATTGTCTATTTTTCGAGTTTGTAAATATACTGCTTTTTATTGAGCAGTCGCAGGGACCACAGAATTTAATTCAGAAAGCTTAAGATCATTTAGGGCCTGGGCTAACATCACTGAATAATGTCAGTATCCTACATGTGTAATTCGAAAATGTCTGAATAAAAGATATATGACTAGGTTAAGGAAAATCTTTATTTCACATCATGGAGATTGTCTTTTTTTTTTTTGGCTGTGCCACGCAGCTTGTGGGATGTTAGTTCCCCATCCAGGGATTGAACCTGCTCCCTCAGCAGTGAAAGCGTGGAGTCCTAACCACTGGACCACCAGAGAATTCCCTGGATATTGTATTTTACTTACGCTTCCTGAAATCAAGACTCATTTTTTTCCAATGTCAGATTTGTATTTATTTATTTTCATAGCTTTATTGAGGTATAACTTAAAAGCCACAAAAATCCACCCATTGTAAGCGTACAATTTGTGCAACCATCAACACAGTTCAGTTGTAAAACCTTTCAATCACTCTGCAAATTTATATAAGCCTGTTTGCCGATAATCCCTCCTTCCACCCCAGACCCAGGCAACCACTAATCTGCCTTCTGTCTCTATAAGTAATTTGTCTTTTCTGAACATTTTGTATAAATGGAATCTTACAATCTGAAGTCCTTTGCATCTGGCTTCTTGCACTTAGCATGATCTTTTTGAGGTTCAGCCATGTTCTGGCATGTATCAACATTTCATTTATATTTATGTCCCAGTAGTATCCTGTTGTGTGGATATGCAGCATTCCTTTTGTCCATTTATTAGTTGATGGACATTTGGGTTGTTTCCAGTTTTTAGCTATTGTGAATAAAGCTGCTGTGAACATGTGTACATGTCTTTGTGTGGAGATATATTTTCATTTCTCTTGGGTAAATTGCTAGGCGTGGACTTGCTGAGTCTTGCAGTAAGCTTGTGTTTAACTTTTTAAAACATAGCCAAACAATTTTCCAAAGTGGCTATACCATTTTACAATCCTACCAGCAATGTGTGAGGGTTCCAGTTTCTCCACATCCTCACCAACACTTGCTGTTATCTGTCTTTTTGATTATAGTCATTGTAGTGGACGTGTAGTGGTATTTCATTGCACTATTAATTTGCATTTCCCTAATGACTAATGATATTGAGCACTTTTTCATGTCCTTATCAGTCATTTGTGTGTCTTCTTTGGTGAAGTGTCTACTCGAGTCTTCTGCCCATTTTTAAAAATTATTTTTTTATTGTGTGTAAGATATTTATCACTTTAACCATTTTAAAGTGTGCAGTTCATTGACATTAATTACATTCACAGTGCTGTATGCAACCATCACCACTATCGGTTTTCAAAACTTTTCGATTGTCCCAAACAGAAACTCTGTTCCCACTAAACAATAATTCCCCATTCCACTCTCACCTCAAGCCCCAGGTGACCTCTGTTCTACTTTCTGTCTCTATGAATTTCCCTATTCTAGGTTTATCACATAAGTGCAATCACACAATATTTGCCCTTTTGTGTCTGGGTCATTTCACTTAGCGTAATGTTTTCAAGATTTATCCATGTTGTAGCATGTGTCAGAATCCATTTTTTTTTAATTTAGTAATTTATTTTTTATAAATTTATTTATTTAGTTTTGGCTGCGTTGGGTCTTCATTGCTGCACGCGGGTTTTCTCTAGTTGCGGTGAGCGGGGGCTACTCTGCGTTGCGGTGCGCGGGCTTCTCATTGTAGTGGCTTCTCTTGTTGCGGAGCATGGGCTCTAGGTGCACGGGCTTCAGTAGTTGTGGCACATGGGCTCAGTAGTTGTGGCTCACGGGCTCTAGAGCACAGGCTCAGTAGTTGTGGCGCACGAGCTTAGTTGCTCCGCGGCATGTTGGGATCTTCCCAGACCAGGACTCGAACCCGTGTTCCCTGCATTAGCAGGTGGATTCTTAACCACTGTGCCACCAGGGAAGTCCCAGAATCCATTTTTAAATTAGGTTATTTGTCTTGTTATTGAGTTGTAAATTTTCTTTATATAGTCTAAATACAGGTCCCTTATCAGATATGTGATTTGCAAAATATTTTCTCCCATTCTTTGGCTTGTATTTTCATTCTTCCAATGGTGTCTTTTGAAGCACAAATTTTACAAATTTTAATGAAGTCCAGCTTATCAGGTTCTTTTATGGTTTATATTTTTGGTGTTGTGTCTTAAGAACTGTTTGCTTAACCCAAGGTCACAAGGCTTTTCTGCTCTGTTTACTTCAAAAGTTAATTTTAGTTTTTACCTTTAGGTTTATGATCCATTTTGAGTTAATTTTCATGTATGAAGTGAGATTAAAGATCTAAGTTAGATTTTCCTTGAATATCATATGAAAAAAATTTATCATTTTCCCATTTGTCCCTTTGTTAAAAAAGAATGGATCATAAAATTTAAGGGTTAATTTCTAAATTCCTTTGATCTTTATGGCTTTCCTATGGTAATACCACATTGCCTTAATTTCTAGCTTTAGAGAAATCATGATTTCAAATCATTTTGAAATCATGTAGTGTAAGTCCTCCAACTTTGCTCTTTTTTTCAAAATTGTTTCAGCTATTCTAGGTCCTTTGCATTTTCATATAGATTTTAGGATTAGCTCGTCAGTTTCTATAAAAGCCTGCTGAGATTTTGACAGAGACTGCTTTGAATGAGATCAATTTGGGGAGAATTTCTATCTTAATTTTGAGTCTTTGATTGTTTCAAAGAATCAATTCTTGGTTTTATTATCTTTTCCTATTTGCTTTTTTGTTTTATATTTCATTGCTTTCAATTCTATATTGTTTCCTTTTTCTCTGCTTGCTTTAGTTTGTTTTTCTTTTTCTAGTTTCTTAACGTGGAAACTTAGGGAATTGGTTTGAGATCTTTCTTCTTTTCTGATAGTGGTGTTTAAAGCCATAATGTGTCCTCTAAGCACTGCTTTGGCTGCTTTCATGAGTTTTGGTATGTTGTGTTTTTGTTTTCATTCAGTTCAAAATATTAAAGTTTCCCTTGTGGTTTCCTTTTTCGGTGCATGTGTTACTTAGAAGTGTGTTATTTAATTTCCAGATGTTTGGGGTTTCCCCAAACTTATTTCTGTTGTGAATCTCTAATTTAATTTCACGTGGGCAGAGCACATACTTTGTATATTTTTAATCTCTTTAAATTTATTGAGACTCTTTTTCAGTTATTGAAATATCCAGTTTTTATTGTTGAATTGTCTGTTGCTCCTTTCAGTTCTGTCAGTTTCACTTCATGTATTTTGGGGCTTTGTTGTTACGTGTGTATACATTTATAATGTGTATATTTTCCTGAGGTAGTGATTCTTCTGTCATTATAAGATATCTCTCTTTATCTCTAGTAATATTTCTTGTCTTAAAGTCTATTTTGTCTGATATTAATGTAGCTATTCTGGCTCTTTTATGGCTGCTGTTTGCATAGTTGATTTCCTTTTTTGATGATTCTCACTCACCTTATACCTAAGTGAGGTCCTAGTGTACCACATGATTAACAGTTTTCACTGTCCTTTCAGATTACCGCATACACTTTACTAAGGACAGAGATTTACTCAGAGTTGTACTCTAATTGAAGTACATTTGTCTTCAGGGTTCTAAAATTTCTGGTCTATCCTTCTTTTGATGTTTAAAGAAAAGGACCATATGTTTGTTATAAGGGGATGTCATGGATCTTTGTTGCTTTGGTGACTGATGGCATCCATTCCAATTTCTTTGGGTCATAGCAATTTTATTTCCCTTTGGAGCTTGAAATCTGTGCAGAGTGTTCCAATGACAGGAGTGCCATCCCTGCAGCTGTACCTGTAGGATGCTGGGCAGTGGATCCTGCTGCCTGGACCCTAGGAAATACCTTTTCTTTTCTCTCTTTTTTTTTTTTTGATGTGGACCAATTTCAAAGTCTTTATTGAATTTGTTACAATATTTTATGTTTTGGTTTTTTTGGCCATGAGGCATGTGGGATCTTAGCTCCCCAACCAGGGATCAAACCCATACCCGCTGCATTGGAAGGCAAAGTCTTAACCACTGGACCGCCAGGGAAGTCCCAGAAATACCTTTCGTGTCCTTTTCTCAGTCTGGATCCCCAGCTACCCTGTTGATTGTGTGCACTTCTCCCCTATATCCTTCCAATAAATTCCAGATTTTCCAACTAAGTTAGCCAGAGTCAGGTTCAATTGCCGGCAGCCAAAGAACTCTAATGGTATCCAGGGGGCATAGAACGCTTAAGAGATTGCTGTAGATAATTTACTTGTTTTTGGAAGGTGGTGTCTATATTTAGAATGATCTTTCCAGTTTTATATTTGAGTGCTAAAGCAATTTTATCCCAGAGGCTGAATAACTTGGCAACCCCAAGTTGACACCTTCACAAAATTAAAAAAACCCAACTTAAACATTTCAGTTTTGAAAAGAGAGATATATTAGGGGGCTGATAGCCCTGCTGCACTCAAATCTAGAGAGGGCGATAGATAAAATCAAAGTGATTGGGGATAAATAATGATTCTCAGATTCCTGTTCCCTCCACCAGTGGCAAGAAATGGGTCACAAAAAAATGCAAACACCCCTATGTTTCATGTTAGAAGGTAGTGTGACCTCCCCATTTCTCTATGAGTACTCTGCTGGGTTCTCTTTGTTTATGTGGGTGGCGGACAGACCAGAGACTGGAGACAATCTATTCCACATTACTGTCCTCAGGTCAAAGCAGAGAGTGTAACTCTACCCTTAGAAAGCTCTGGACTGAATTTTTTCTGTCCCTGTAAGAGGGGATAGTGCTTTAGCTGCAGCTGTGGGATCTGGGGAATAACTTTCCCTTTGTACTAATCCAACCGTCAGAACCATTTAAAATATATAATTTACAACCTCAGCTGAGCCCTCAGAGCTGTTGAAAAGTTCCTTCATTCTAGGAAGCCCTCGCTACCAGTTCCCTCCCTGGCCCCAGTTCTTTTTCCCTTAATGTATCCTGGGCACCCAGCACTTGATGCTGTTACCGTAGTATTTACTGAATAGGACTGACATTGTTTCTTTGCAAGTCTGTATCCCCTGATAGAATGGGAGCCCTTCAAAAAAGAAAAGGGTGGGATAGGGAGGGTGGGAGGGAGACGCAAGAGGGAGGGGATATGGGGATATAGGTATACGTATAAGCTGATACACTTTGTTATACAGCAGAAACTAACACACCATTGTAAAGCAATTATACTCTAATAAAGATGTTTAAAAAAAAAGAAAGGAGCTTTGTCTTACTCATCTTCACATTGTCCAGCACAATGTTTAGAGCAAAATGCCATGAATGCTTGTTAAGTGAATAAATGCCTATTTCAGACTGAAGCCCATTGCAGATCTTACGGTAGCAAACAGAACTAGAAGAGACTCTGAGGTCATTTGTGCAAACTGCATCCTTTTCAGATGAGGCATCCTAGGCCCAGGGAAGTGAAGAGACTTCTCTGAGATCTCAAGGCCAGTAAGTGGCAGTGCTGAGACAAAACCCAGACTGTTAAACTCCAGAGATAAGCTCCTTTCACTTTTCTGCTTTGCCTCTTGGAAGCTCCTCTAGAACCCCGATCTTAGGTAACCAACTCTCAAATGTGACAGGCAGTGCTTTTCAGTCATTCTTTGCTTTCTGAGTATTTCTACTCCCTCAGGAAGAATTTCTTCATGAAACTAGGTAATTAAAGCTTTAGTTCTCACTGAGTTCTCCCCTGCCCCCTCATTCCTTTGGTGTGAGTTCATTGAACTGCTTAGATAATTACAGTTAATAGCAAACATACCTAGGAATCCAAAGTCATTAGTCATTGAGGCTTTTGCTAATTATTTTTCTTTAAGATGTGTTTTTAACACGATTTTTCAGTAATGTGTATTTAAGACGATTTTTAAATAATTTAAAATGCAGTGAGTTTTTCCATCTGAAACACATTTTATGTAATGATTATTCTTCCCTTAACCAGACAGCACTCTTCCATTTACATATATTTTTGGAGTGTGCAGTTTGCAAATGAATAGATGATTTCCGTTGTAGAGAGGGAAGTCTGAGTAAAATCTAATTCTGGAAAAAAATTTACTTTGCATATATGAGCATTTACTTTTTTGTAGCTGGTAATAATTATATATCATTATAAAGTAACAGAAGAAAGTTTGGAAATTTAATAGACTTTTTTATGAAACACTAATTACATAGTTTTATATGTATTGTGAGCCTAAGCATGTTTACCCAAACATAACCAAAATTAGGATGCTTAATGAGACATCAGAATTGTCACATTGTAGCCAAACTGTTAAAATGAAATCATGGTGTAGATTAAAAGTACTAAACGGAAGTCTTTATATATAAGCAATATAAAATTAGGAGGGTGGATGTTATGCAAAGGCAATATGCATATTTAAAGCAAAGAGATGTGAAGATACTCAAATTGTATTTAAATGATATGAAAGGTGTATTTTTTGTCTATAGATTCTTAATGAATTTCTTCTGTAAATTGCCTGGTTTTTAGGTTATTTTCATGACTGGTTTACACTGGTTTTTCAGTTCACTCAGTAAAATTTTACTGGGTATTTGTTTTGTAAAAATCTGTCCCTGCAGGTGATTTTGTATTATAAAACTAAAGCTGAAACCATTCTTGACATGTACAGCTCAGTCGAGGCTCCTGATAGAGCTAGTCGAATTGAGATATGTTAATACTGTATCTTGGTAAATTTGCCTCAATAAGTCTTTATGGTTATCACGTGGCTCTGTACACGGTTATATACAGGAAGAAAAGTAAAATACATTGTCAAACCACTAGCCTATGTGATCCTCAAGAACTAGAGCTGAGTCTTAATTTTTCCATTTCTAGCACCTACACAGTACAGTGTCTAGCACATTGTAGGAGCTCAAGACGTCTTTCATAATCAAAGGCTCTGGGGTCCTTGGTTCTTCGAGAATCCTGTAGTTATTGCCCATATTCTGTCAGCAGATTCCAGTGTCAAAACAGATGACTCTGTGGGCTAGTGTCTAGTAGGTGCTTGATAAATGTTGAATGAAAGAATCTATTGTTTTAATACATCCCGACTCATTGTCTCTATTGGCAGTTTGCCTTGCTATGTGGAGTATGTTATCAATTATTTATTCCTCAGAAACTTTCCACAAATTATCATCATCATTATAAATTCAAAAGAGGTGATGTAGTCAACTATGAATTATACACGTCTGGATTATCCATACTGCCTTTGATTTAAGCTCATATCAGCCCCTGGGAGCCGAATCCTGGTAAGCAGTCCATGGCTCTTTTGTGGGGTAAGCTTTCCCTTTCATGCCAGTTTGATGGCTTAGGGAAGTGGTTGGGACCCCCATGTCCCCTTGGGGCTTTCAGCATGTCTTTGGCCAGGGTCTGCTACCCGGCTGATTAGAATCTGCAGACCTACTCTTGGTTTCCATGTGCTCAGGCTTCATGATGTCCGGCTGGCTTGGGGTGTTGGCTTTGACTTAGGTGGGAAATGGGAAAAATGTATCAAACCCTCATCTAATTGACTAGATTACACATAATTTTCTAGCTTAATAATTTGCAAATGGGCTACTGAAGAGTTTGCTGAACTCAAGTGATATGTGCAGAGTTGGGCCTTATTGGCAAGTCACAGCAGAGGTGTGGACCATAATGTTAATGTATAGTTGGACGGACAGACGGGACCTTGGTTCAGTGTGAATCTAGGCCTGTCAACGAGGAGAGAATCTTAGCTATTGGACCTCATATAGTTACCTGAAAAGGGAATTTCAGCCTGCAGCTGCATGATCTCGTCCCACTGGAACAGGTATATTAGCAGAGGGACTTCGATGATTATCGTGTGTATTAGTCCGAGACCGCCAAAGACATAGAACCAATAAATAGGATATATTTACTATAAGGTATTGGCTCACATGATTATGGAGACTGAGGAGTTCCACCATCTGCCATCTGCCATCTGGAGAACAGGAAAGCCGGTGGTGTAATTCCAAGGCCTGAGAGCCAGAGAACCAATAGTGTAGATTCCACTCCAGGTCTGAAGACCCGAGACCCAGGAGCGCTGAGGGCTGGAGAAGATCAGTGTCCCAGCTTAGTCAGGCAGAAAGCGAATTCCACCTTGCTTCCCCTTTTATTTTTTTTCTATTATGACACTCAGTGTATTGGATGATGCCTCCCCACATTGGGGAGGGCCTTCTGCTTTTAACTAAGTTCACCGATTCAAATGCTAATCTCTTCTGGAAACACTCTCACAGACACACCCAGGAATAATGTTTATCCAGCTGTCTGGGGATCCCATGGCCCAGTTAAGCTGACATATTAACTACGATTAATGATCCAATTTTTTTTTTTTTTTTCTTTTAACTCTACCTGCTAGACTTGGCTTGTCATGTGGCTTGACTCTAGGGGGAGAAGGTAGTAAATGGAGTTTGAATATTTGTTTAGTTCTGAATATTTGATAGAAGTTTTACCAAAGTAAATTAACAAGTTGGTGTTTAGGTGTCTGCCCTGTCTCTAATACATTTTAGCTTGTCTGACTCCATCTTTGAGGGCCTGAGCAGCTCCAGCCACCAGCTAGATAAGAGTCTCTGAGCCTTCAGTGTAGATGATCAAATCCTGGAACATGGAGCTAAAATAATTGACAAATTACTCAGCTACCTGCTGGGAGCCAGGCCTTATTTAGAGGCACTGGGGCTAAAGCAGCAACCCAGGCATGCAAGGCCCTTGCTTTCAGGCCTGCTGTACATTCTGGTGGGGCTTATAGGAGTAAACCCTAAGTAGCCGAGGTAATTTCAGCCTAAGTCCAGGGCTCTGGTGAGATAATACGATGGAGAGTGATCGTGGGGCTATTTTAGGAAGGGTGATGGGGGTCTAAGGTGACATGTGAACTGAGACTGGGGTGACAGAAGGACCAGCCAAGCCGAGGTGGTGGTGTCGGGGCAGGAGACACACAGAGAAGAGAACATACCAGAGAAAAGGCTCGGCAGCTTCCAAGGCCATAAGACAGAAGAAGCTCGGCCTGTTGGAGGAGCAGAAAGAGGACCAATGGAACTGTAGTGTCATTGGTGGTGGTGGTGGGGGGTGATGGGAAGCCATTATTTAATTTTAAGCAAAAGAATTTAGAGAATTCCTTCATATGCTTGGTGCTGAGGATACACGAGTGAATAAACCAGATTAAAAACCCTTGCCCTCGCGTTGCTTATGGACTGATTTGTGTGTCAGAAAGATCACTCTGGCTGCTGCCTGGAGAAGGGAATGTAGGGAAGCAAGAACAGAGGCAGGGAGACAGGCTGGGGTTGTCCAGAGCGGCTTGGATTAGGGCGTCAGGGTGGAGATGGGGAGAGGTGGATGGATTCAGGATCTGTCTTGGAGGTCAAGCTGATAGGACTTCCTGCATGTTGGCGTTAGAGAGACTTCTGTTTAGGACTTGGCAAGCATTAGGGACCCATTGAATATCCAGGTGGAATGCCAAGAAGGCAGTTGATATATGAGGCTGGAACTCTGGGGCGTTTGACGTGCTAGTGTGAAGATTAAAAATCTATGTAAGAAGATGCTGTCTTATAAGGCCCCCTGTCCTACTGTAATTGGGCCCTTCTCCATGTGATATTGGAGTCACACTTTCATTTTCAAATCCTCACAAATCCAGGAAGAGTTGAAGAAGGAGAAGCATGGAGGGCTGTTTCTTCTTGGTCATCCCTAGGCACCCCTAGCCTGTCTGGGTGGTGAGGTCCCCGGGTGTGGGTCCTCATCACCTTTGCATAAACGGCATGATAGAATGCTATGAGGCTCACACAATGGTGCCATTCATTTCCTGCTGCCTCTGGGAAGGAATCTTCCTTAAAGATAGGCCCTATATTAGAAAAAATAAATGAAGACCCGGGACATCACTTTTTCAAGGGGGCCGGCCTCTTCTCTCTGCTCATGTGGGTTTAGGCCACGCACTTTCCACCCTGTAGTCACAACTGCTGCAGCTGAGCTTCCTGAAGGCAGGCCTGGTGCACAGCACATAGTAGGCCTACAGAAAAGAGTTTCTTGAATTGAATTGGCAGTAATGGAGAGTTGATGATATACTTTGGGTTGTAACCTTTTTAAAGTAAACATATCATGATGATATATCGTCCCAAAATGACAAATTAGGAAATGTTTCTGGCTTTACAGAGGGATTGTTTTTCTAAGGCTTCATCATAGAATTCCTTTAATAGTAACCTCTCTGATCTCTCTGTGCTATATGTATATGTATAGCTGATTCACTTTGTTATAAAGCAGAAATTAACACACCATTGTAAAGCAATTGTACTCCAATAAAGATGTTAAAAAATAAGTAAATAAAATAAAGTGACATCCTTCAGATTAAAAAAAAAAAGTAACCTCTCTAATGCCTTCTCTTTTCACATAACTTTTCAGTAATGTGAATATTGTGTTAAGTTCAGACACAATTCTTTTCTGTATTACTCAAAGAAAGCACTTCTAATTTTATATCTTATTCATCTCCATAAGAATTCTGAAAGATAAATGGGCTTTTCTTGTTTCTAAGCAGTAAAACACACATACATATGCATACTTTTTTTTCTGGCTTTAAAAATAGTGTAAGCCCATTGTGGAAAATACAAAAAAGAGGAATCAACCATAATCTAACCCTAGATATGAGCAAGTCATTAATATTCTAGTATTATTTTTTATGTACCTTATACAGAGCTGGGATCACGCTGTGTATTTATTTTGTACCCTTTCTTTTTGCTTACTATTAAATTGTACATATTTTCTCTTGTTTTTAAAAGCTCCTCATGAACCTCCTACTGGTGCATAATAATGTACCATGCAGATAGCTTGTAAAATACTTGGTATTGCATCACACTATGAAGGCATCTTTGTGCATTCATTTTTGTCATTCATCTTATTATTTGCTTTATGATTAATTTCAAGAACTAGAGTTACAGGGTCAAAGGTTATGAACATTATGAATATATTTTGAAGGATCATACTCTGGAAAAGTTGTATTGTGAAGGGCCAACTGTGCATTTTCAATTTTTGATATGCATTTTAATATTATAAATTTAAAGTATTTCCTTCTTTAATACATGGAAATGGTGTGATTTTAAAAGTTTTTTTGTCTAAATTTTTTTTAATTAATTTATTTTATTTATTTATTTTTGGCCATGTTGGGTCTTCATTACTGCGTGCAGCCTTTCTCTAGTTGTGGCGAGCGGGGGCTACTCTTCATCGTGATGCGCAGGCTTCTCATTGCGGTGGCTTCTCGTTGCGGAGCACAGGCTCTAGGCGTGTGGGCTTCAGTAGTTGTGGCACACGGGCTCAGTAGTTGTGGCTTGAGGGTTCTAGAGTGCAGGCTCATTAGTTGTGGCGCACGGGCTTAGTTGCTCTGCGGCATGTGGGATCTTCCCGGACCAGGGCTCGAACCCGTGTCTCCTGCGTTGGCAGGTGGATTCTTAACCACTGCGCCGCCGGCAAGGACTAAACGTTTTAATAATAGATTTTATTTGTTTAGAGCCTCTTTAGGTTCACAGCAAAACTGAGCAGAAAGAGCAGGGTTCCCATATACATACTCCCAGTCCCCACAAAGGTACAGCCTTCCCCACTATCCTTATCTGCAGCACAGTGGTGCATTATAATGGTATGGTTTTTATTTCCTGTTTCTTTGCTTGTAGAAAGGTTGAACTTTTTTTTTAATTTTATCTTTTTTCAATGGTTATTTTCCACTTAGCGTTTTATTTTTTAATTTATGTATTTTTTGATGTGGACCTTTTTTTTTTTTTTTTTGCGGTACGCGGGCCTCTCACTGTTGTGGCCTTTCCCATTGCGGAGCACAGGCTCCGGACGCACAGGCTCAGCGGCCATGGCTCACGGGCCCAGCCACTCCGCGGCATGTGGGATCTTCCCGGACCGGGGCACGAACCCGTGTCCCCTGCATCGGCAGGCGGACTCTCAACCACTGCGCCACCAGGGAAGCCCCTGATGTGGACCATTTTTAAAGTCTTTATTGAATTTGTTACAATATTGCTTCTGTTTTTAATGTCTTTTTTTTTTTTTTTGGCTGCACTGGGTCTTTGTTGCTGCGTGCAGGCTTTCTCTAGTTGTGGTGAGCGGGGCTACTCTTTGTTGCAGTACACAGGCTTCTCATTGTGGTGGCTTCTTTTGTTGCAGAGCACAGGCTCTAGGCGCACGGGCTTCAATAGTTGTGGCTCGAGGGTTCTAGAGCGCAGGCTCAGTAGTTGTGGCGCACGGGCTTAGTTGCTCCGTGGCATGTAGGATCTTCCCGGGCCAGGGCTCGAACCTGTGTCCCCTGCATTGGCAGGTGGGTTCTTAACCACTGCGCCACCAGGGAAGTCCTATTGCTTCTGTTTTATGTTTTGGTT
Source organism: Aethalodelphis obliquidens (assembly GCF_003676395.1). Taxonomy (NCBI): domain Eukaryota; kingdom Metazoa; phylum Chordata; class Mammalia; order Artiodactyla; family Delphinidae; genus Aethalodelphis; species Aethalodelphis obliquidens. The sequence continues at coordinate 6,747,668 of NW_020837970.1, forward strand.
TTTTGGCCATGAGGCATGTGGGATATTAGCCAAACCTGACCAGATGATCGAACCCACAACTCCTGCATTAGAAGGCGAAGTCTTAACCACTGAACTGCCAGGGAAGTCCCAGAAAGGTTGAACCTTTTAAAAAATGTGTTGTTTAATTATTTTTAGCACGTGTTTGGTGAATTGCTCTTCATGGTCTTTGCTTAGTGATTTTTTTGACTGAGAAACAACTCAGATGAAATGATTGGTTGGAGCCTTTGTCATTTCTCCAGTGTCTAATGCAGTGTTTCTCCAGGAGTGGTCTGTGGACCATGACCATCTGCATTTCTGGGCCCGTTCCCTCACTTTGATTCCCTGGGAGTAGGGCCCAGGAACCTGTGTGTTTAACAAGCCACTTGGGGATCCTTACACACCCCAAAGGTGGTTGAGAACCCATGGTCTTAAGCCTTATTATAAACAAAGATTTGAAGCATTATGTACCAAAAAATAAGTATTACTTTCTATTTACTGTGACAAATAAGCGTTATTTCCTATTAAAAGAGAAAGAGGTCCCCTTTGCCTTCTCATCAGTGGGAGTGTCAGAACCAGATTAGTCAGATCTCAAGTTTTCTTGCAAGAGTGTGTTCCAATGACTAACGTTTTTTCATTCACAGGTGATTGTAACTGGTTTGCATTCTTCTATTCTGTTGAGCAGGTTCATTCAGAAAAAGCTGGAAACTACAACAAATAACAGATAGGTCTAGCAGTTCCAAATTCCTTCCAGTGAAATTTTTTTACTGTCACTGTCAGTATCACTCCGTCAATGGTGACTCCAGCCAGGTTTCCAATAAGGAAGACACAGAATCCTCACATTCCTCATTTCTGCTTTTTACAAGGAAGTTTAAAAATCCTAAAAAACTGTATATAAGTGTACTATTCTGCATATATGTTATACCTAAAAAAAATAGTTGATAGTGGAACTTCCCTGGCCATCCAGTGGTTAAGACTCCACGCTTCCACTGCAGGGGGCACGGGTTCGATCCCTGGTTGGGGAACTAAGGTCCTGCATGCTGCACAGCGTGGCCGATAAATAAATAAATAAAATTTAAAAATATAGTTGATAGAAGGGAGCACAAAAACGATTTATGCAAGCATAAATCTATCGTCTAATAGGGCTTCCCCATTCAATTGCAAATTGGACTGCAAATTGACAGTATACCGGAAATCATCAAACTTCTAGAAATGGTAACAAGTAGCTACATGTGAATGTATCTTTAAACCTCTAGATTGGTGCAGGAGGTGATAGGAAGGTAGTGGCTTAGTGTGCCTTCTTCCCTATTCCCAGTTCCAGTGCCAGCTTCCTGAACAGCTGGGATGGGCAGGCAGGAAGGCCTGGAGGAGCCAGCAGAGACCTGGCTGGGGAGAGCCTGGGAGACAGGTCCTTGACGCCATGGTTTAGGAGTAAGAGAGAGAAGACCGGTCTCACTGGCCTTGTGCACCATGTGTCTGAGCTGGTCTCCTGTCCTTAATGAGGTGGAGGCAGGCGAGGAGGGACTGTAGAGATGGGCTGTGTCCCTGCTGGCTCCAGGCTGGGAGGGCTGCAGAGAGAAGGACACAGAGATGCTTCCTCCCGGCACCTCACCTGGACCCTGGCTCTGTGCTCTCATCGGCTGCACCTCCAGCTCATAAGCTCCTTCCATTACACCTAGGACTACCTACTTAATCTCACTCCAATGAGCGGAGAACAAAAAGAAACATCACACTTAAGTGGGCCCAGCAGCCAGAGGGAGGAAGAATAAGCACAGCCCTTAGAACAGACCCAAATGAAATAGGAAACAGGTAGCCCTTGCATGAAAAATAATTAGGGTATGTTATGGCCTGAATGTTTGTGTCCCCTCCCCCAAATTCATGTTTGAAGCTCTAACCCACAATGTGATGGTATTTAGAGGTGGGGTCTTTGGGTGGTGACTAGGTTTAGGATGAGGTCATGGGGGTGGGCCTTTATGATGGGATTAGTGCTCTTATAAGAGGAGAAAGAGAGACCAGAACTTCCTCTTTCTGGCACGTGAGGACATGGCGAGAAGGCAACAGTCTGCAAGCTAGGAAGAGAGCCCTCATAGGACACGACCATGCTGGCACCTGGATCTTAGAGTTCCTAGCCTTCAGAACTGCAAGAAAGAAACGTTTTTTGTTTATGAGTCACTCAGTCTGTGGTGTTTTGTTACAGTATCTCCAACTGAGTAATAAGACAGAGTGCTTAAGGAGATCCAGGTACAATGTAAAATTTCTTCCTTGAACTTAAATTTTTAAAAGTCAGTAGATGATCTAGAGGCAAGGATGGTTACTTTTATGAATTGAATTAGTTACCCACAAGACAAAGTAGAAGAAGTGCTGAAACATCAGTGCCAGATACAAAGAGAGGGAAACCATGGGGGAAAAGATACAAGACTTAGAGGACAGATCCAGGACACCCAGCGTGTGAATAATAGGAATTCCAGAAGGAGACAAAGAAACAGAGGGAAAAGAAAAACCAATGATTACATAGAAGAAGAAAATTTACCCAAGTTGAAAATAAATCTGAGACTACAGTTTGAAGTGTTCAATGAATTCTAGGTAGAATCGAATTTTTTTTAAAAAATCCACAATTAGGTACATTCTGATAAAAATCCTGAACTCTAAAGATGGAAAACAAGCATCTAGGCATAAGGAGCCAAGGTGCTTTCAGAGGAAAAAGCATCAGACTTCCTGTCAGCTTCAAAGTTCACTGGGAGAGAAGGCCTTTAGGTCAAGAATTTCATACCCTTTCAGTTTATCACCCACCCTTCAGAGCGCGGGAGGACGATATTAGACACGGCAGGGATCCAGAGAGTCTTTCATCCAAGTGCCTAGTCTGAGGAAAATGCTAGAGGAAGGACTCTAACCAACACACAGAGACTATGCACAGAGACCCTAAGATAGGGGAAAATGAAAAGGAGAAGCACAAAGGTAATTGGTGATCCTTAGAAAAAGACCTGTCATTTCATGTAAATGGATAGAGATAAATGGCTGGGACTGGGAAACAGAGTGCTAAAAAAAAAGAAGAAGAAGAAGAAAAAGATAATTGAAAAAGAAGGGCCCTTCTACAAGCAAAATTCTAATTGTATCCCAACTAGAAGTATTGAGTTATTTTAGCAACGCCTAGTTGGTGTGGGGAAAAGCAAGACGGGGAGAAAAGTAAAAATCCTTCCACATAAATCATCTGGGGTTGAAGGATGAAGGAGGGTGGGTGTGAACGTGCTAAATAAGTGTCTCTTGTGGAGGAGAGGGGTGCTGTGCAGGGATAGAGCCTGGAGTAGGTGCGTACATGGTTATAAATGTTGGGAAACGGGAGGTAGCCATTCATGGACTAGCAATGGCCAGAACATTCCCCAGTTAACAAGGGGAGAAAAGGCAATGAACGGTAACCTGATTAAACCAGTCAAAATAGGGAAAAGGAGAAGGGAAACAACAACAAAAAGCACCGTAAATTGTAACTCTAAAGTGAGATGTAACAACAGCGTCCTACTGCGTAGCACAGGGAACTATATTCAGTATTCTGTGACAAACCATAATGGGAAAGAATATGAAAAAGAATATATATTTCTATATATAAAGAATATATACATATCTATAGATACATATATAGATATATATAATGTATAGCTGAGTCACTTTGCTGCACAGAAGAAATTAACACAACATTGTGAATCAACAATACTTCAATAAAATTTAAAAAAAAGAAAGTGAGATGGAAGGACGAATGAAAATATAAGGCAGCGTAATGTCATGATTGAGAGCACAGTCTGTGGGGCCAAGCTCCTGGTGCAAATCCCAGCTCCCTCAGGCATTGCCTGTGGCTTTGGGCAAGTTACTTGATCACATAGAGATTTCACCACCTGTGAAATGGGGATAATAATAGTCCCTCCTTCATAGCGTTTTGTGAGAATTAAACCAGTTATCATACCTATAGCACTTAGAACAGTGTCTGGTGTATAGTTAGACCAAGCAGATATTTGCTTTATTATTTATAAAGTATAGTAGCAATGTTAATAGTAGGTAAGATGAAACTTAATATTACAAGCACTAAATCAGATTAAAAAGTTATTATGTAATGGCTATGGCCACTTTGATCATAAATCTGTATGTCCAAATAAAATGGCAGGTAAACATGTAAAGTAAACAGCATTAAAAATGTAAGCAGACCTTGATGAAAGTATCTTACAGTGTAAGAATTCATAACGCCTCTTCATCGTTGGAGTGATCTAGTAGACAAAAATAAATAAATAAGTCAGCAAACTCAATCTAATATGCAATATTGAACCTTTTGTTCCTTGAATAGTTTTTTGCATGAAACTTTTGAAAAATCAGTCATGTGCCACAAAGCAAACCACAATACATTCAAAAAATTAAATATATTACAGATCATATTTTCGATCATAAGCCAGTACAGTTAGAAATAAATAGTAAAAATGATAGAAAAAAATCTCCTTGAAAATGAAGAAATACAATTCTAAGTAATCTTTAGATACCTAGATATCCTTAGACCAAAGAGGAATTCAAAACTGAAATTAAAACAATAAAAAAGAAAACACTTCACACACAACCCGTGGACACAGAAAATACTGTACTAAAATGAAAATGTCGGGGCTTCCCTGGTGGCGCAGTGGTTGAGAGTCCGCCTGCCGATGCAGGAGACAAAGGTTCGTGCCCTGGTCCGGGAAGATCCCACATGCCGCGGAGCGGCTGGGCCCGTGAGCCATGGCCGCTGAGCCTGCGCGTCCGGAGCCTGTGCTCCGCAACGGGAGAGGCCCCAACAGTGAGAGGCCCGCATACCGCAAAAAAAAAAAAAAGAGAGAGAAAATGTCTTCATTATTAAGGAAGAAATAGTTAAAGTAAAGGAACTTGGTACTCATCTTTTAAAATAACAACAACAAAAAACAAAACAAAGAAAGCAAAAGAGAATAGATACTCAAGTTGACATCAGGCAAATCGGAAATTTTTAAAAAAATGGCTGAAAGGGAAACCATACGAGAAATCAAAAGCTTTCTCTTTGAAAAGGAGGAACTTCCCTGGTAGCGCAGTGGTTAAGAACCCACCTGCCAGTGCAGGGGACATGGGTTCAAGCCCTGGTATGGGAAGATCCCACATGCCGTGGAGCAACTAAGCCTGTGCACCACAACTACTGAGCCTGTGTGCCACAAGTACTGAAGCCCGCACACCTAGAGCCCGTGCTCCACAACAAGAGAAGCCACCACACTGTTGGTGAGAAGCAACCACACAGTGGCCTGCGTACTACAACGAAGAGTAGCCCCTGCTCGCTGCAACTAGAGAAAGCCTGTGAACAGCAACGAAGACCCAATGCGGCCAGATAAATAAATAAATACATTTATTTAAAAAAAAAAAGAAGGAGAGAGTGTGCTAATGGGGTGGCGGGAGTGTGGAGGACAGAATACAGGGAGAGGAGGAGGGAGGGGGAAAGGAGGCTGTGAGCAAAAGGATAAGGAAATGTTCAAAGAAACGTCTGATGCGAACTTTTGCTTTTGAGGGGTCTCCTGTAACCTAGGACTTGGATTTTCATATCTGTCTGTCTGTCCTTAGTGCTTCTGTCTCAGATTCGTTGCTGGTTTGGCAGGCAGCATTGCAGCGTGGTTATGAGCTTGGATTCTCGAGCTAGGCTGCCTGGGTCAGTCCCAGCTAGCCACTTGCTCCCCAGGTGATGTTGGGTTTATCACTTCAGCTGTTGGTGCCTCACTTCCTGGTCTATAGCACAGGTCTCCTGAGAGTACCTCCCTCACAGGGCGCTGTGTGGATTTGTGCATGTCAGCGTGTATCGCAGCCCTGGGCTCCTCCCAGGACATGCTCAATAAACACCACGGATGCCCTCTTCATCTCCATCATTCCTTTGCAGACTTCCCAGGATGGATGCTCCACAAGTTCATGCTTTTGTGTTGGGTCATTCCATCTTCCAGTAGTTCTGCTTTCATTTAATGTCTTTTCTCTGAGACACATTCTACCATTCCAGTGCTGTATAAATGTTGTTACGAATAGGTACTAGGAAGAATCATTAGCATTTCCTGTATTTACCATGTACTGGGCATTGTGCTAAGTGCTTTGTATGCATTATCTTATGTAATGTTCCCATAAAGTGGCCTTAGGAGTATAATCACCATTACTGTCAACAGATGAGGAAAAGGAAGCTCAGAAAACTTGAGGCTTGAGGCACTTTCCCAGGATCACACAGCTGGAGGGACTGGAATTTGGACCTCTTTGCCTGATGCCCCTCTTCCCCGCCTTTTTCTTGATTTATTATTTCCCAGATTTAGGGATCGTTCGCCTAAAACAATGACTATTAAAAAGCACCCTGGCGCGGGGTAAGACCTCTGAACTGTGCTCCACGAGTCCAGGCTTCTAGTCTCAGCTTTGCCTCTTCCTGCAGCGGGACCTCCATCAAGTCACCTGACATCTGAGTCTCAGTGTTTTTACTGGTAAATGCAGGGCCTTGGTCCAAGTGTCATCTCTGAGGTCTCTCTTCTAAGCCCCTGGTTCTCCATGTATATCAGGTGACTCTTACAAAGGAGCCTCTTCTGAAAGGAGTTGAACATTCTTGTTTTTACCAAAAGCGTAAAATGCTTCTGTGGCAGCATGTGAATTCCCGGATGACTCCGTTAGTGTTTTTGTGTGTTGCTCAGGTACTCCAGGAGCAGATCCGCGCCCGGGACAACATTAGCTATGGAACAAATTCTGCCTTAAAGACTCTGGAGATGCGGCAACTCTCCGGCCTGGGAGATCTCCGGGGACGAGTGGCCAGGTAGGTGGTCAGATGTTTGCACCTCTGTGTATCAGGAGCGAGTTTTCATCAACTCCATTTTAGTGGGGAATATATTCATGGAGCCCCAGAGCAAATCCTTTGCTTCTTCTGGTACATCCTCTCCTTTGCCCATAAAATGTAGCAGTGGCAGTTAGACCTTGTTTTGAGCAGCCCTGACTTCTTGCGCTTCTGTAGTTGGAGCTGTGTGTGCAGGAGTCGATGAGGGGAGGGCTCAGTTGACCTGAGTAATTTGCTAGGTTAATGTTATGTTTACTGAACCCAATAATACACAGTTGGGACGTATAGTTTGTGTGTCTTTTTAAAATTTCACTTGTCTTGTCATTCATTTTTATTTCATTTTCTGAAAGTATTGGTCCATGGTAGATTGTACATTTGAAAAACAGATCTTTCCCCTCAGGTAGGAGGAAGAGTGCTGTTCTAGGCACTCACTACTGAAAGGGTGCCCCATGGACCAGTGGCGTCCCTGTCAGCTGGGAGCTTGCTGGAGGTGCACAATCTCCAAAGCGTTTGCAGGCCGTCAAGGGTCAAGCAGGAGTGCACACAGGAGCTGTGGAGATAACACGGGGTTCCGATCACCCTGAGGCGAGAATGGAAGTGGCCTGCAAAGGGTGGGAGGGGGAAAAGGGGACCCACAGAACCCAAGGCCTCTTTGGGATGTTAGGGGGTATTTGTGCAGACAACACATGAAGAGCCCTGAATATTTGGCCTGTGTATTAGGGTCCACTGGATGAACATCTGTCTCACAGCAGAGGGCTCCTGGTTCTACGCTTGTGTGATTTTCTGTCCTCAGCTGGGTGAACTCCAGTCTCAGTATGGCCCTTGGTGAGAGATACCCCGTTGACCCCCTTACCTCTCTCTACCCTCGCACTGTACCTTTCAGCAGTAATCCACTGCTTGCTGTTCCCTGAATATCTGTGCCTTTGCACATGCTGTTCTTGTACCTAGCATGCCTTTTCCCTCTCTTTTCTAACTTCTAGTCAGCCTTTAAGATTCAGCCTCCTCCAGGAAGTTTTCCCAGGTACCCCACTCTCTGTTCTATTGAGTCTCTCTGTTGTCTTGGGGTGGAGTACCGCATCTTTTATTTTTGTACCTTCAGTGCATAGAACAGTCTCTGGAAAACAGTAGGTACTCAATAAATGTTTGTTTGGATGAATTAATGATTTGGAAAATCACTGTAATTGGACTGAGAAAACTTGAATCTTTTCTGTGGAGATCAGCTGAAACGAAACCCCAGCTCTGTTACACCTCTCAGAACTGTAAGGAGTTGAGGAGCTTCAGAGCTACAAGGCAGAGTAAGAACTTCAGGAGAACTTTGGAAATTTTCGTAGTCACTTGAGTTGCAGATGAAGATTAAGCGAGACGATATATGTAAGAGGCTTAGTGTGTGCATGGGATGGAGTGAATATAGAGCAAATGGGACCTATTATTGTCTCAGGAGCAGCTGCAGTGAAATTATCCTCATAATACTGGTTCTAATTACAAAATTTTGAAATACTTTCAGGAATTTTACATTTTTCTTCTGCAGTTTCTTACTAACTTCTCTACCCAGCTTGTTCTTTCTCTGTAAACAAATGCTTTTACTCCGAAACAATTAAAAAAAACATGTTGGAAGCTCCACGTATTTTTGCTTTGTTTTGTGGCTATATTCATCTTTTTCCTGGAACGCTAATGAGACTTTGTTGAAACAAACTCATGTGAAATAAAAATTCCTTGGCAAAGTTTCGGTTTTCTTGCATTAATTATATGATGGTGTTGAAAGGGTATGAACTTTCACAGTGATAGTCTTAAATGAGTAGGCTGCAATATTATTTCAGGTTTTATCTTATAGTGTTCATAGATCCATTGGTGAAGTAATTGATAGGAAACAGGTCCTGATTCCTCCGTGGAGATCCAGCTGGAAAGGGCAAAGGCAAATTATCTATGGTTATCTATGGAGGTGACAGACACCCCTCCCCCACTAAGCAGAACACACCCTAAACAGGACTGTCTCAGAGAGTTTCCTACCCCTCCCTAACGCAGAGCTCAGAGTTTAGCTTTCCTGTTCCTGACGAGACATTTGGTCCATTATTTGGCTTATCATCTTCATTTGTCCAAGACTCAGTGGCTTCATCCACTTTCCTCTATGAGGTCTGTTTGGATGGTGTCAGAGCCTTAGAGGAGAAATACCTGTGTGCTGAGGCAGGTGTGCAAGTTCCCTCAGGGTAAGCAAGTCCCGGTGTAAAGAAAAAAATAGGTACATTGGATATCGTCAAGTTAAAAGTTTTTGGCCATGATAAATAATGCTGTTTTGAACATTCACGTACAAGTTTGTATGGTCATATGTTTTCATTTCTCTTGGATGTGTATTCCTAGGAGTATAGTTGTTGAGTCATATGGTAACTCTGTATTTTACCCTTTGAGGAACAGAACAGCCAGACTGTTTTCCAAAGTGGCTGCACCATTTTATGTTGCCAGCAGCAGCGTACGAGGCTCTGGTTTCTACACATCCTCTTCCACACGTGTTATATGTCTTTTTGATTATAGCCAAGCTAGTGAGTGTGAAGAGGCATCTTACTGTGGTTTTGATTTGCATTTCCCTAATAACTAAAGGTGGTGAACATCATTTAATGTACTTATTGGTCATCTGTATATTTTCTTTAGAGAACTGTTTATTCAGATCCTTTGCCCCTTCTCAAATTGAGGGTTGGTTTTTTTTAATTATTGAGTTGTAGTAGTTCTTTATATAGTCTAGATACAATTCTCTTGTCAGATAGCTGATTTGAAAAAACTTTCCCCCATTCTAAGGGTTTTCTTTTTATGTTCTTGATTGGGTCTGCTTGGTTCTTTAAAAAAAAAAATTCTGTCTCTTTGTTGGTGTTCTCTGCTTGATGAGACATTGTCAGTATCTCTTCCTTTCCTTTTTTTTTTTTTTTTTTTGTGGTACGCGGGCCTCTCACTGCTGTGGCCTCTCCTGTTGCGGAGCACAGGCTCCGGACGTGCAGGCTCAGCGGCCATGGCTCACGGGCCCAGCCGTTCCGCGGCACGTGGGATCTTCCCGGACCGGGGCACAAACCCGTGTCCCCTGCATCGGCAGGCGGACTCTCAACCACTGCGCCACCAGGGAAGCCCCTTTTCCTTTACTTTTTAAAGGAAGTTTCCTTTATTTCTTTAATCATCTATATTTATAATGGCTGCCTTGAAGTTTTTGTCTTTTAAATTTGGCCTCTGTGCTCTCTCACAGGCAGTTTCTTTTGCCTGCTTTTTCCCCTATGTTTATTTCACATTTTCCTGTTTCTTTGTATGTCTTACAACTTTTGTTGAAAACTGGATGTTTGAAAAATCTACAAACAGTAAATGCTGGAGAGGGTGTGGAGAAAAGGGACCGACCCCTCTTGCACTGTTGGTGGGAATGTAAATTGATACAGCCACTATGGAGAACAGTATGGAGGTTCCTTAAAAAACTAAAAATAGAACTACCATACGACCCAGCAATTCCACTACTGGGCATATACCCTGAGAAAACCGTAATTCAAAAAGAGTCATGTACCAAAATGTTCATTGCAGCTCTATTTACAATAGCCAGGACATGGAAGCAACCTAAGTGTCCATCAACAGATGAATGGATAAAGAAGATGTGACATATATATACAATGGAATATTACTCAGCCATAAAAAGAAATGAAATTGAGTTATTTGTAGTGAGGTGGATGGACCTAGAGTCTGTCATACAGAGTGAAGTAAGTCAGAAAGAGAAAAACAAATACCGTATGCTAACACATATATATGGAATCTAAGGAAAAAAAAAAAAAGGTCATGAAGAACCTAGGGGCAAGACGGGAATAAAGACACAGACCTACTAGAGAATGGAGTTCTCTAGTAGGTCTGTGTATCCCCAATATAATTCTTTTTTTAAAAATTGACGAATAGTTGATTTACAATATCATGCTACTTTTAGGTGTACAGTACAGTGATATATATATATACATATATATATATTCTTTTTCAGATTCTTTTTCCTTATAGGTTATTACAAAATATTCAGTATAATTCCCTGTGCTATATAGTAGGTCCTTGTTGGTTATCTCTTTTATATATAGTAGTGTGTATATGTCATGTTCTGCTGTTTTTGACAATGTCCTGGGATGTAAATTTCTATGTAGTCTGATTCAATTAAATTATTGCCAGCACTTAAGGGCTTAATGATGTATACATACAATAATTATATATATAATAATAATTATTATATGGAAGATGAGCAACTTAACGTTTTAAGTGTCATTGCCACTTTTTTTTCAATTTACATTAGCTTTATTGCTGTTGATTGAAAGAGATCAAGCTGGAACTAGAGATATTTCCTACGAATGTCATTCACTACAATTTAATAACTAGCAGAAAGCAAAACAAAGAAACCCCCAAAACCCAAAGCACTCTATCAGTGGTTATGCAGGGATGGGCACCTAGGAATTTAAGTTGATATACTTGTAAGATGTGTTTCTATATCATGGAACTTCTTGATAATGCCAATATTTTGTTAGGCCATGGATAACACCCATGTTGGAGGCTTAGATTATGATACAGTAGTCCCAAGGGAATACATTCCAAGACTCCCAGTGGATGCCTGAAACCAAGGATAGCACTGAACCCTATATATACTATGTTTTTTCCTATACATACATCCCTATGATAAAGTTTAATTTATAAAGTAAGAGATTAACAATAATTAATAATAAAATAGAAAATTACAACAATTTACTATAATGAATGTTATGTGAATGTGGTCTCTCTCTCAAAATATCTTATTGTACTGTATTCACCTATGTAAGGTTGCAAGATTATAAAATGCCGATGTGAAGAGATAAAGTAAGGTGAATGACGTAGGCATTATGTAAGTGTCATTGCCTTTTCAATGCCGTACGCCACCATCTCATAAGCTGTAAGAGAAGATCTGCCTAAGCATGGTGCCCAAGTCATATCTGTTGCTAGACCTTCGGGACTCTGTTCTGGACTTCTGACTACCTCCCTGCCATCATTGATCAGATAGCCAAGTGATAGAGTCATTCTGCCACCTGATGGCCATAACCAAGAACTGTACCTGGGAGATAACAGCTGCCCAAAGACCCGAAAAGGGAAAATTTGCAATGAGTGCATTATTGGTTCATCTATAATATAACTTCAGGATGAAACAGGACAACTGGTCAGATTAATTGCAAATTCTTGTTTAACTAAAGCACCTGTGTCACACATGCAGCTATATTCGAGCCCCAAGGCTGCCTTTTATGAGTATGTTTCTAGAAAAGAGAAGAATGATGTCTTTGATTCACTACTAGCTGAGAGAGTAATATTGCTTATCCTTTTTTCTTATATATATATATATATATTTGAAATAATTTTAAACTTATAGAAAACTTGCAAGATTTACCAATTGTTAGCATTTTACTTACTCTATCATTATTACAAGTAACTTACTCTATTATTCTTTTTAAAAGAAATTTTTTCCTGAAACATTTGAGAATACGTTGTTATTAACCTAAGAAAACCACAGTTGATTTCACTGTGTATATTTCCTGATGGGAGGCTTTGGTGTCACACCCTGTGTCCCTCGCTGCATCCCCTGCCTCCCCTGCCCTTGTACTTATAAAGGAACAGAAATGGTATATGCTTGTGATAAACAGTCAGAAATACTATGAAATACATGAAGTAGAAGAATGGAGGCTCATCAGCTCCTAGCTCTGTTTTACTTCTTAGAGGTAATTAATGTTAACAGTTTGGTATCTGTCCTTTTAGACTTTTCTCATACATAATTATAAGATAATTTATCACTACGGTAATGTAATGATTTGCAGTGTAATAATTACCTAACAGTGGGATTTTAATTTTACAAAGTATTCTACGTGCTCTTCTGCCACTTGTTTCTCCATAACAATATACTGTGGGCCTCCTTCGAGTGTGCACACAAATCTGGCGTACTTTTTAATTGGATAGAGAGTATTCTGCTATATGTATGTACCATATTTGAACGTATTTAGCCACTCCTGTATTAATGGAAATTTATGTAGTAGTATTTGTGTTTCCAGGTGAGACAAAATATGAAAGCCAAGCTATAGCTAGTGCACATGTGTGAGCCATGAGCTTCGGGATCCTTCTGAGACCTTTTCAAGTAACTTCTTCAAACACAGTCTGTCCCTCGAACAGCTTTGTACAGATGGTGAACTGGTCTGATGTAGTGATACCTGACAGTTTCTAGCCAATGATCTTCTATTTGGATTGGAAAATAATGCCTTTCTATAATATGTTAAAACCTCAGATTTCCCCAAATACGATTTAAATAATGTTTTGCTTAAAAATTGTGAACTCAGAATTTAAAAGAAGGGTATTTGGTGGTGTTTTTAACCAGCATTTGTGGAGTGGGGATGATTTGTGAGGAGTAAATGAACTAATATAGGTCATGTATTGTGTACAGTGCACGGTAGGTAGTACTATTCCTTAGAGTCACTCATTTGCAAATATTTATTGAGCCCCTACTACATGCAAGGCACTGTGCTAGGCACTAGGGTTTTAGTGATGAAAAAAGCAGTTGTCCTTCTTCCTTAAATGCAGCTTATATTCTTTCTAGCAGGAGAGAGAGACATTAAATGAACTATTGCAAAATAATTATTTTATTTCACTTATGATTCTGATTTGTAGATTTGGGGGGGGTTCTGTAGAAATGATATCATCTACAAATAATGACAATTTAATTTCTTCTTTTCTGATCCTCATATCCTTAGTCTCTTTTCTTGTCATCTTGTACAGGCTAAAATGTTCAATACAGTTAAGTAGAAATTGTGGTCGTGGGCATCTTTCTCTGGTTTTCAGCTTTAATGAGAATACCTCCAGAGGTTTTCCGTTTTTGGATGATAATCAAACATGGATTTATCAGATTCAGGATGTTTTCTTACATTCCAAATTTACTAAGAATCTTTATAATTTGCATTGAGTTTTCTCAAATGTTTTTTGCATCTGTTCAAGTCATCAGATAATTTTTCTCTCTTAATCTGTTAATGTAAATTTAGCAAGGTGGCTATATATATTAATGTATAAAGGTCAGTTTCTTTACTGTAAACCAATAGCAAACAACTAGAAAACAGACTTAAAATGAAGATTCCATTTAAAATAAAATCAGAGAATGTGTAATAACTAGGCATAGATCTAACAAAAATTATTCAAGACTTCTTGAAAAATTTTTAAAATTTGATTAAGAAATAATAAGAGGGGCTTCCCTGGTGTCACAGTGGTTGAGAATCTGCCTGACAATGCAGGGGACACAGGTTCGATCCCTGGTCTGGGAAGATCCCACATGCCGTGGAGCAACTAAGCCCGTGCGCCACAGCTACTGAACCCGCGTGGCACAACTACTGAAGCCCACGCGCCTAGAGCCCGTGCTCCGCAACAAGAGAAGCCACCACAGTGAGAAGCCCGCACACCGCAATGAAGAGTAGCCCCTGCGCGCCGCAACTAGAGAAAGCCTGTGTGCAGCAACAAAGACCCAACGCAGCCGAAAGTAAATAAATAAATTTATTAAAGAAAAAGAAATAATAAGAAAACATTAGTAAATCGAAATGGGTATTATATTCAAGGGTAGGAAATCTTAATATCTTTAAAAGTATCAGTTTTCACAATTTAACCTTTAGAATCAATGGAATTCCAATTAGAATTCAGAGTTTTACAGAGAAACTTGATAAGATGATCCTAATGTTTATATATCAGGGTTAAGAGTAAAAAATATCCAGGACACTTCTGAAGATGACCAAGGAGGGGAGAATTGCCCTACCAGATGATAGCAAGACTTGTTATGAAACTACAGTAATTAAGATGGTATGTTGTTGGCTTAGGGATAGAGAAACTGAACAATGGAATAGGATAGAAAGTCCAGAAATCGAACCACACATGTCTGGGACTTTGGTATATGTGATAGATGGCACAGCAGATCAGTGGAGAAAGGAGGGATTGTTTTGTAAATGGAGCTAGAAAATTTATTATCCTTATCAAAAAAGATCCTTTGTTTCCTGCCTCACACCAGATACAAAATCCACTCCAGATGAGTAAAGGACTTAAATGCTAAACATAAGACTTAAAACTTTTAATAGAAATATATAGATGGATATATTTTAGGCCAGCAGTCCCCAACCTTTTTGGCACCAGGGACCAGTTTTGTGGAAGACAGTTTTTCCACGGACCAGGGCAGAGGGGATGCGGTTTGGGGATGATTCAAGCACATTACATTTATTGTGCACTCTATTTCTATTATTATTACATTGTAATGTATAATGAAATAATTATACAACTCACCATAATGCGGAATCAGTGGGAGCCCTGAGTTTGTTTTCCGGCAACTAGATGGTCCCATCTGGGGATGATGGGAGACAGTGACACCCGAAGTGTATTGCTTATGTCTAGTCTACTCCGTAATCTTGTTTTGGTTGCTGTCACTGCAGTAAACTCTGCAGGATGTTGGAAATGGAAGCAGGCTTTTCAGTGCTTTTGTGGCAATCTCAGGCTATTCCACTTTCACCTTAATCCAGATCATATGAAGTTGTCTCAGACATACTTTTAAGGCCACCGTCATTTGCAGTCTCAAGAAGTTGATCCTCTTCTAGCATGGACAAAGTCGCTTCACCTGGCTTATTCACAAATGGGTCGCGGATCCATTCCTTCCCAGTTTGGGGGTCTTTTGTGCTTGAGAGGTAATGCTCACACTCTTCTGAAAGCTGAGATAGGTGATCATGCACCAGCTGGGAGAAAGAAGGCCCTGGCTCAGTCTCTTTCAAAATCTCTGCTAATGTTTGAAACATGTCAAAAATCCTAACATTCACTCATCGCCCCCATAATTCCAGTTTGGCTTTGAATGCAGCCACCTTATCTGCCGACTTGAACACAGTTGTGGTTCTCCCCTGAAGTGACAGATTGAGTTCGCTGAGCAGGTTGAATATTTCTCACAAGTAAGCAAGTTTTTTTTTTTTGTTTTCTGTGGGGTTTTTTTTTGCGGTACGTGGGCCTCTCACTGTTGTGGCCTCTCCCGTTGCGGAGCACAGGCTCCGGACGCACAGGCTCAGCGGCCATGGCTCACGGGCCCAGCCGCTCCGCGGCACGTGGGATCCTCCCGGACCGGGGCACGAACCCGTGTCCCCTGCATCGGGAGGTGGACTCTCAACCACTGTGCCACCAGGGAAGCCCACAAGTGAGCAAGTTTTGTGACCCATTCTGTGTCACTGAAATGTGCTGCCACTGGTGACTGTTTTTCTAAAATCTCTGGAGTGGCTCTCGTAACTCAAAAACTCTGGCCAGTGACCTACCTTTAGAAAGCCATCTCACTTCTGTGTATAAGAGAAGACGTCTGTGCTCTACGTCCATCTCCTCATGGAGCTGCGCGAACAGACGTGAGTTAAGGGCATGTATTTTAACGTGGTTGATAATTTTAATCACATCCTGCAAAACGTTGTTAAGTTCAGGCGACATTTTTCGGGTAGCCATCATTTCTCTATGGGTGACACAATGCATAGACTCACATTCAGAAGCGACCTCTTTGACCTGAGTAGTGAAACCAGAAAGCTGTCCAGTCATGGCAGCCGCTCTGTCTGTGCAT
This sequence comes from Aethalodelphis obliquidens, assembly GCF_003676395.1. Classification (NCBI taxonomy): domain Eukaryota; kingdom Metazoa; phylum Chordata; class Mammalia; order Artiodactyla; family Delphinidae; genus Aethalodelphis; species Aethalodelphis obliquidens. The sequence continues at coordinate 6,764,083 of NW_020837970.1, forward strand.
ATACTGACACAAAATGACCAATTCAGTTTTCCTGATATGTAGTCATTCAAAGACCCTAATAGTTCTGCAGCTGTGGTGTTGGTTGGCAACAAAAGTGCACATAACATATCCTCATGCACATCCTCCTGAAAGATGTATCACACAAAAAGAAGCACTGTTGCCTTGTTGTCAACTTTGATAGACTCGTCAACCTGGATTGCATACCATGGTGACTCATTAATCCTCTCTAACAGTTGTGCCTTAGTATCCTCTGCTGTTTCATCAATTCATCTAGTTATGGTGCTAGCCGAAAGAGGAACACGTGCCACCTTTTGAACTGCAGCCTCTCCTGAAAGTTCATGACAAATGTCCGTAGCAGCAGACAGGATCAACTCTTCACCAACAGTAAAGGGCTTCTTAGCTTTAGCAATGCAGACACATTTCATGCTCTCAGTGCAGACACATTTGATGAAGTGGTGGCCTTCAATACTTGCTTCTGTTCTTTGTGTTCATGTTTTTTTCTTTTGAAAAACTCCAAAGCCTTGTCTTTTAATGCAGGGTGCTTGGTTTCCACGTGGAGAAGCAGTTTTGAAGGTTTCGTGCCTTTGTTGGGTAGCCGGTTGCCACATATTATACAAAGCGGGCTTGGAGAATGTGAATCACCTGTTGCGATGAACCCCTAATTTAAGTAGGACTCTTGGTATTTTCTTTTAAATGCAGCTTTCTTTTTGTTGGCAGTCTTAGAGGCTTCTGCTGTCTCATCATTGGGTCTTTTCAAAGAAGCTCTCCAGCAGCGTTTGTTTATTACTCGTTTTGGCTAGGGTTAGCTTGTGGGCTTACCCAAACTGTGACTGAGATAAGTGCACAGTGTGGGAAAGAGGCGTGGATGGAAGTGGTAAATAAAATAATGGGCGGGCCACGCGTGGACTAAAATAAGTGTTGGATTCTGACTTAAAGCCTGCCACCAGATGCAGCTCTACAATTGAAGTACATCAACTCACTTGCCACTGTAAAGCCTGCCACCAGATGCAGCTTAATCGTCACTTACCATTCAGTAATAGTTTTTTTTTTCATAAATTTATTTACTTATTTATTTTTGGCTGGGTTGGGTCTTCGTTGATGCGCGCAGGCTTTCTCTAGTTGCGGCGAGTGGGGGCTACTCTTTATTTGGGGTGCGTGGACTTCTCATTGCTGTGGCTTTTCTTGTTGCGGAGCACAGGCTCTAGGCCCACGGGCTCAGTAGTTGTGGCCCACGGGCTTAGTTGCTCTGCACGGGCTTAGTTACTCTGGGGCATGTAGGATCTTCCCGGACCACGGCTCGAACCCATGTCACCTGCATCAGCAGGTGGACTCCTAACTGCTGCGCCACCAGGGAAGCCAGTAATAGGGTTTTTTTTTTAACATCTTTATTGGAGTATAATTGCTTTACAATGATGTGTTAGTTTCTGCTTTACAACAAAATGAATCAGTTATATATATACATATGTTCCCATATCTCTTCCCTCTTGCGTCTCCCTCCCTCCCACCCTCCCTATCCCACCCCTCCAGGCGGTCACAAAGCACCTAGCTGATCTCCCTGTGCTATGCGGCTGCTTCCCACTAGCTATCTACCTTACGTTTGGTAGTGTATATATGTCCATGCCTCTGTCTCGCTTTGTCACAGCTTACCCTTCCCCCTCCCCATATCCTCAAGTCCATTCTCTAGTAGGTCTGTGTCTTTATTCCTGTCTTACCCCTAGGTTCTTCGTGACATTTTTTTTTCTTAAATTCCATATATATGTGTTAGCATACGGTATTTGTCTCTGTCTTTCTGACTTACTTCACTCTGTATGACAGACTCTAGGTCTATCCACCTCAAGTAATAGGGGTTTGATATGAGTCTGTAAGCACTTGATTTATTATGATCTCTGTGCAATCAAACCTCTCTGCTAATGATAATCTGTATTTGCAGCCACTCCCCAGTGCTAGCATCACCGCCTCAGCTCCATCTCAGATCATCAGGCATTAGATTCTCATAATGAGTGCGCAGTCTAGATCCCTCACATGCGCAGTTCACAGTAGGGTTCGCGCTCCTGTGAGAATCTAATGCCGCTGCTGATCTGACAGGAGGCGGAGCTCAGGCGGTAATGTGAGCGATGGGGAGCGTCTGTAAATACAGATGAAGCTTCGCTAGCTCACCTGCCGCTCACCTTCTGCTGTGCAGCCCGGTTCCTAACAGGCCATGGACCAGTACTGGTCTGTGGCCCGGCGGTTGGGGGACCCCTTTTTTAGACCTTTAGGTAGCAGAGGATTTCTTCTTGATATAAAAGGCATTGATGGATTTGATTATTTTAAAATTTAAAACGTTGCTCATCATTCTTGAAGAAGAAAATAAGAAGTTACAAATTGAGGAAGATATTGGATGGTAAAAGGTTAGTGTCAAGAATATATAAAGACCTCATACAACTTAATAAGAATAATGCCAACAACCCAATATAACAGTGGGTAAGAGACATGAACTGATACCTTACCAAAGAAGAAACACATATGGCCAATAAACCTGTGAAGAGATTCAACATCACTGGTTAATGTTTTTTTTTTTTTTTTTTTTTTTTTTTTTTTTCGGGGCCCTCTCTTTTTTTTGCTCTCCCCCCCGGGGGGACCCGCTCCCCGCACGCGCAGGCTCAGCGGCCATGGCTCACGGGCCCAGCTGCTCCGCGGCATGTGGGATCTTCCCGGACCGGGGCACGAACCCACGTCCCCTGCATCGGCAGGCGGACTCTCAACCACTGCGCCACCAGGGAAGCCCCACTGGTTAATGTTGAAATGAAAATTTAAAACCATAACAATATATGCTTTTTTACACCCAGTTGATTGGCATCTGAAATATCTGACAATGCCAAGCATTAGAGAGGGTGTAGGTGCCTAGGATCTCTTACCCATTGCTAGTAGGAGTATAAATTAGTGGGGTCTGATATTCCCTCCCAGTGTTGAACATACACATAGTCTGTGATCCATCAATTTCTGCCTGAGATACATGGTTGTACTTGTACCACAGGAGAGCATGTTCATAGCAGCATTGTTCACAATAGCAAAATCCCAAAATAACCCAAAGTGCCCAGCAGTGGGGAGTATGGACAAATAAATTGTAACAAACAGTAGAATGTTATTCTGTAGTTAAAATGAAGAACTACAGTGGCATGTAACAATATAGTTGAATCTTAGCAATAAGTGAAAACAATAAGTATCAAAATATTACATATGACATAATGGCTTTTTAAAAGTTGAATTCAACTAATGCACACATAACATACTTTCAAGAAATATATATATATGTATGTGTGTATGTATATATACACACACATGCATATGTGTGTGTATGTGTGCAATATAGTCTTAAAAGGAGAACAAGGGAATGATGACAGGATTCAGAATAGGAGCAGTTATTAAAAAGTAATTAACTGGGGCTTCCCTGGTGGTGCAGTGGTTGAGAGTCTGCCTGCCGATGCAGGGGACACACGGGTTCGTGCCCCGGTCTGGGAAGATCCCACATGCCGCGGAGCGGCTGGGCCGTGAGCCATGGCCACTGGGCCTGCGCGTCCGGAGCCTGTGCTCCGCGATGGGAGAGGCCACAACGGTGAGAGGCCCGCATACAGCAAATAATAATAATAATAATAATTAACTGAATGAAGTGAGCCATGCATGGACTAATGATGAGAACGTGTCATGAAACAAGGATTAAGAGATTAATGATAATAAATAGTAATAATAATAAATGTTTATTATAAGAAGTTCAGTAAAAGAGAAATATGGGGCATCCTGAAAGTGTGTACTTGCTGTACCCAATCTACTCTGGGGGCTCCAGGAAGGCTTCCATAAGGAAGTGACTTGTGTGCTTAGCTTGAGGGATGAATAGTAACTAAGCAGGTGAAAAGGTCAGGGAAGAACACTGCAGACGGAGAGAACAGCCTGCATCAAGGCCTTGAAGTGGGAAGGAGTGACATAAGTTCAAAGCCCTGAAGTGTAATCAGTGTGGCTGAGGGCAGAGGAAAAACGGGGACATAATATAGGAGATGATGCAGGGAGGTAAGTGGGTTGGGACCAACTCTTTCTGAGCGTTTTAAAGGATTTTTGTTTTATCCTGAAACAGGAAATTGTTCAAGGAATTTATACAGAATTTAATTAGTTTGATTTTTCTTTGCTCACACTTTTGTTTCTTTGGGGTTAATTCCTAGATTGACAGGTACATAGAAATATATTCATGTTTCAAGATTTGGGGTATATACTGCCAAGTCGCCCTCAAGAAAGCTTATAAAATATACTTTTCCACCTACAGTGTGCGATATAGCATGATTGTACAAATGCCAGCATTGAACATTAAACATTAAAAAAGATTTCCAGTATAGAAGGATAGTGACATAATTGTTGCTTTGTGTCTGTTTTATTATGAACATTGAAATTTAGAAAGTGCATATATGCAGTTTGTCAGATTGTGTTTTAAAATATTAAAAAATATTTTAGTCAATATTAAACATTTTTTTTCCTAATACTTTTTTTTTCTGTTACTTCCAAAAAGGACTATAGCATTTTAGCCAAATGATTAAGCTAAACAAGAGAAAATGTGATTCAATACCAAGTAAGGACTCAAGAAGTTTGGAATAATTGAACTGGTAGCTTACTTTCTTCAGAGTCTACAAAACAATAAATTTTCCAAAAATTTTCTCAGTTTGCTCACTGTTGTTTCTTACATCCTACTCCTTCTCTCTGGGTGTTCTTTTCTTCGTACTGAAGTCTATTATTTAATGACTTTTTCAGTATGGCTGTGTGGGTGATACATTTCTTAATCTTTGTATGTCTAAAACTGTCTTTATTTTGTACTTATCCTTGCATGATAGGTTGTTTCCGCTCAATCCTTAGAAGCTGTTTCTCCAACATCTTATGATATTTTTTGTCTTCTGATATCTACTGTCTTCTGATATCACTTGTGTGCTGTCAATCTTACAGTCAGTCAAAAAAGTCATTTTGTCTTTAGTCTCTGGTAGCTTTTAAAATCTTTATCTTTATCATGGGTTATCTGAATTTCACCATGCTCTATTTTTACTTATGCCACTTTGTATTCATTGAATACTTTAAAACACATGTCTTTTTTCAGTTTTAGAAAGTTGTCAGCACTCACACCTCAAATATTGCTTTTTTGCCATTCTCTCCATTTTTTGGGGGGGGGACTTCTCAACCTCCCTTTGACTTATGTTAGCATCTCTTTATTTGTCCTCCATCTTTCTTAACTATTTTTTCATGTTTGAATCTCTGTCTGTCTTTGCTGCATTCTGAGTGAGCTCCTTGCTACTATCTTCTAATTCACTGATTTTATCTTCAGTCATGTCCAGTCATGTTTGTCAGCTCTATTAAGAAAACCGTTTAGCTTATTTCTAGGATTTCTCATTTTTTTCTCTTAACCCCTTATTCTTTTTTCATCTTTGCTTTTTAAAAATAGTTTATAGAGTTCTCTTGATGGATGTGAATCTATCTTTGATTGTTGAGTACTTTAAACATTTGTATTTTAAGCTCATCTGATCCCAGGCCATACATGTGAGTTGAAGGAAACTGGCAGTAGGAAGAGTAGAGGCCACAGGAGTCTGGGCTCCTGTAATTTACTTATGCCTTTAGGACGGTTAAGCCTGACGTCTGTATATCCCTTTCCCTCCAGGACGGAGTGCTGCCCATATGCCCACTTCTATGGCTTGGTGTTCATGATGGGCTGCCCAGATTGCACGGTCACTCAGTGACCCCTGCTTAGGCATGCAGTCTCTACTGGAGCCCAGTAGCAAGCTGGCTGCTCCTTCTCAAAGCAGGAATGATTGTGTTGGAACAGGGCATGACTTTGCTCTCAATTCCTAGGGGGTCATTCTGTGACTCTGCTGTTAGTGTTTGACAGAGGCTTCATAACCCAGCTTATCTGCCGCAAATACTTTTGGCACCTTTGGAACTGCCAAGTTGTAAGGCTCAAGGGCAGAGCAGCTGGGACCAGCTGTAGAGCCTTCTGCTCTGGGCCACACTTAAAGCATACAGCCTTACAGGTGGTTTGGTAAAAGGTTAGGAATAGTACTTTCAAATGTGGTAGAAGTTGCCTCCAAAATCCAAAGAGGCCCCGAACCTGAGAGGGTGGAAGTGGTGCTACAGTGCGACAGACCACATCTGGCTCACTGTGTAAGTTTGTTGTAATTGGGCTCTCACTGCATATTCAGTTTTGTACTCGTGAGCCTTGTAGAGGCTTTGTTGCTTTGATGGTTACATCTCTAGTCTTATTAAGCAACATCCCTGTGGTTTAACTTAAAAACCATAATGAGAGCAGCTCTCCGCATTCATTCAGAACTCTGTTAAAAGGCATGATTCATAGTGCAGTTTCTTCGAGTGCGGTCGTGCACTTTATAGAGTGTAAGGATGCTTTAGCGCGTGTTTGAAGACTTTGATAAGAATTATCTTTGTCGTTTGCCCGGATAGATGTGACGCCAGCATAGCCAGACTCTCTGCTGAGCACAAAACGACCTACGAGGGGCTCCAGCACTTGAACAAAGAGCAGCAGGCTGCCAAGCTGATCTTGGAAACGAAAATCAAAGATGCGGAGGGACAGGTATGACCTGTTTCAGGTACCTTTGTGAAAGTGAGTATTTGTTCTTCTCGAAGAATGACGTGGTGTTGATTATTTCCTGCCTGAGAAACTAGGTAGGGCACCCAGCATAAGCATCCCTTTTCTTCTTCCTCCTTCTGTTTCACTGGAGTGGCCCCTTGTGAGTATGCGACCAAAATGCCAAGATTTTTCAGTACAGTCCTAATTTTAAAGATTCTTTCCCCTCCTTCTTCAAACAATTAACATGTTCCAAAACTTCTAAATTATATCTCCAAAACTACCTCTTACACAGGTAAGTGATCAAAGCATTGTTTTACAGGGCACTCATCCCAGTTGGGGCTCAGGAAATAGATACTTTATTCATGAGACTTATGGACTGCCTCATCACATAGTTTGTATGTGGGAAAAGATTAAAACAAAGCTAGAGAGTAGGCTGGCTAATAAATTTCAGAGTATTCCACCTTGCAATTCACAGATTAATTTCTCAAAGCAAAACTCTTGGCATTTCAGTTTGTTTTTTGGCTTCTTAGAAGTTCCCCTTTGCCATAATGGGGCCTATCTTCTAGGACTTTCCCTACAGTGTCGGCCTTACTTGCTATTCTTCATTTAAAGAGAGACTGTTCAGTAAAATGGGGTATCTAGTCAATTTACTGGGTTAAACATACTTGTGTGCTAGCTACCTCTGATAAGGATCTAAAGCTACTTATGTAAAAAATGGTTATTATAAAACCTTGAAAAAAAGAATAAAATGAAATGAGTCCAATAATTTTCTTAAAGAAATGTGAGGACAGAATTATTAGATCAAAAAATAGATGCTAAGGAAATACTAAGCTTTCTAGTAGCCAAACCGAGTAAAAAACATATAGAAATCCATAAGAAGAGACATAATTTTTCTTTGTTTCGGATCTGATGAATACCTATTCTGTGAATCTCGAATTAAGGAACATTGAACATCAGAATTTTTGCAGAAAATAAAGGCATTTCATAAAGGGCTAGTTTTATATCATTCAATACATTTTAGTAAAAAGACAAGGGAAATGGATAGGTAGTGGGACAAAGGAGTGAGAGGGGTTATAGTTTAAAAATTATATATTCTGGTAACTTAACTTGATACGGAGGTAAATCTGGGACCTTGATGGAATCTGTAAGTGATAAGAATTCCATTCTGTGATTAGCAACCACACTAATGGTAGAAATTCCAAGGTAAAAATGACTTACATTTTATGCCAGCAGGGGGAAGTAGTGCTCCTGGGCAGAAGCTGGGCTTGCTCATCAGAGACCTGTAGTTAAGTGCTCAGTGCATGATGAATATTTTGGCAGTGCTACTGGTCTGATTTTTTTTTTTTTTTTTTGGCTGTGCCACGCAGCTTGTGGGATTTCAGTTCCCTGACCAGAGAATGAAACTGGGCCACGGCAGTGAAAGCCCAGAATCCTAACCACTAGACCACCAGGGAACTCCTCTGGTCTTGATGTATTTATTTATTTATTTTCGGTATGCGGGCCTCTCACTGTTGTGGCCTCTCCCATTGCGGAGCACAGGCTCCGGATGTGCAGGCTCAGCGGCCATGGCTCACGGGCCCAGCCGCTCCGCGGCATGCGGGATCTTCCCAGACCGGGGCATGAACCCGCGTCCCCGGCATCGGCAGGCGGACTCTCAACCACTGCGCCACCAGGGAAGCCCCTGGTCTTGACTTTTGATGGGTGTGTATAAAAGAAAATGGAAGTGGAGAGATGAGGTGATCTCCTAAATGAATTTATGAAATTAGATTGAATTTAATGCCATTGATGAGAATACAGCTCACTAATGTTTTCTGAAATTACTTCTGAAAAGGTTTGATATGACATTTACAAGCGAAGTTTCTTTTCCAGATTTCTCAGCTTTTGAACAGAGTGGACTTGTCGATATCCGAGCAAAGCACCAAACTGAAGATGTCCCACAGAGACAGTAACCACCAGCTTCAGCTTTTGGACAATAAGTGAGTAATCAACTTAGAAACATCTGTTTTGGTTGAAGCTCTTCATGAGCTTACTCAATACTGTAATTTTTTCCCTTTTGGTTTTTATTTATTGCACAAGCAAAGTGAAAACCATAATGGAAGTTCACGGGAAAATTTCCTTGTAGCCTGTTGCCACTTTACCTTCCTAATTATTGTTTTTAGTGATTGGATAATAACCCATCTGTTTATCCAACATATATTTCTTGAATATGGCCTAGGTGCTGAGGATCCAGTAATGAAGAAAAACAGGCTCTGTTCTTATCCTTGCGGAGTTGATAGTCTAGCGAGCTGATGAGTATTAATCGAATAATGACCTAAATATAGCACACTAAATATGGTGCATGCTATATTATCACTAATGGTGATAAGTGCTTTGAAGGAAAGATACGTGCTTGTGGTACGCTGAATAATGGTTCCTCCAAATATCGCCACGTTCTAATCCCTGTGAATATTATATGGCAAACAGGGACTTTGCAAATGTGATTAGATTAAAGATCTTAAGATGAGTAGATGATACAATGTTATCTATGTAAACCCGATGTAATAGTCCCTAGAGTCCCTATAAGAGGGAGGCAGGAGGGTCGGAATCAGGAGAGAAGGCCATGTGACAACAGAAGCGGAGATTGGAGTGTGATGTGCTATGAAGGTGGGGGAGGGGGCCATCAGCCATGGAAGACAGGCGGCCACTACGGGCTTAAAAAGGGAAGGAAACTGTTCTCCCCTCAGAGCCTCCAGAAGGGACCACCTCTGCTGCAGTGAAAACTGATTTCAGACTTCTGGCCTTCAGAACCAAAAAGGAATGACTGTGTTGTTTTAAGCCACCATGTGTGTGGTGACGTGTCACAGTAGCCGTGGGAAGCTAATAGGGTGGTGCTGTGAGAATGAGTAACAGAAGCCTGGTTGTGGGACCTTCCGGAGGAGGCGATGTTGGGAGTGAGAGCTGAAGCACGAATGGCATTCACGAGGAAAAGAGTGAGGTGAAGACACAGGAGATGGAATAGCCCGTCGCAGGAGGAATGTGACATGAGGCAAACTGCAGGGTGCAGAGGGGGCTGAACAGAGCGTGCTGGTGGGGAATGAGGCTGGAGAGGAGGTGGGCCAGCATGCAGGGCCCTGTAGACCGTGTTCAGGACATCTTGTTTCTTTCCCTGGAGCAATAAGGAGCTGTTGGAGGATTTTAAGCAGATAGGGTGATATAGTCAGATGTATATGTTAGTTTTTTAAAATGACCTTGATCGCAGTTGGAAGATGGATCACAGGGGCTGAAGCAGAGATGGGGATGTCGGCTGTGGGGGGGGCATTGTTGCAGGCGTCTAGGTGAGAGAGGTCTGCACCTAGGGGCTGCTGAGCTGTCTAGTTAAGGACCGTCTGATGTGTTATACTTTGCATTGTGTTTTAGTGACACTTTAAACTGGACTTGCCCCCACTGAAACTCATCTGCTGCTCTTCTGCTCAATCACAGAACCATACACTTTTCCCTGTCATGAATATTCATGAGCTTGGCATTTTCCTGCCAAAGCAGAGCCAGTAGTGACCATAGATGTGTATGTGTGTGTGTGTTTGTGTATTTGACTTATTATATTTTTTTAAAGATGACTTCAGTATGGAACTTGTTAGAGGCTTGTGGAAGTTTTAAATTTATTATTCTCCTGGTTCTTGTATCTCATTCTCTCCATGCTTAATGCCATTTTAGGGTTATGGCTGATTTAACAGGAATTCTCTTGTGAAAACCATGTTTCCTTTCCTCTAATTATCTGTATTTATATCATTACTGAGTTATGTCACTCTTTCTCATACATTCTGCAGTCTTGCCAAGTACAGAAAGATCTCCCATCCCCTTCCTTCCATCGCACAGGAAGAAAATAAACATCTTAGTATTTTCTCTTCCTTAGTAGATATTATTAGCAGTCATGAACATCTTTCTTTTTCTTCCTACAATTTAAAGTCCAGAAGTCTAGACACAAAGGCTGTTCACAGAGGTAAGGGGACCAAGCCTGGGGCCTGTGTAAGGTAGAAGGACAGATTAGAGTCCCCAAAGGTAAAACCCTGGTTGGATGAACTAGGAGAAAAAAAAAAAAATATTCCACAGAGACATCATAAGGAAACTTTCCTGTCGAAATCTTGATTCTGGGTAGAAGGGTAAAAGGCATTCCTTGAAAAGTCAGGACCACGGTACAACTTTTACGCAGATTTCGAGTTAGAATTCACGTTACCCAAGCACCTTGAAGAAACCAGAATAAGTAATTTATCTTAGAGTGATCTTGATTTGGTAGTGGCCCGAGATGCCTGGCAGAAACAAACACAAATACTCAGTCTTCAAGTCTTCCCACAGACACGAAATTCTAAGGAACATGAATGTACAGTCAGAAATTGTAGGCCAGGGGAGCTAAGATCCCACATGTCTCGCGGCCAAAAAACCAAAACATAAAACAGAAGCCAAAATATTGCCAAATTCAGTAAAGACTTTAAAAATGGTCCACATCAGAAATCGTAGGCCAACACAAGGAAAAAAAATCACATAAGTAATAGAGTGAGAAGAAACAACAATAAGCAGAATCAGACTTCTAAATACTGCATATATAGGAATTCTTGGATAAAGTGATGTGTGTGTATATACGTATGTATGTGTATGTGTGGGTATTCACACACATACACATTTTGAAGGTACAACTAAGGAATAAAAGCTTACCAAAAATGAACAGTCAGGGGAATTCCCTGGCTGTCCAGTGGTTAGGGCTCTGTGCTCTCACTGCTGAGGGCCTGGGTTCAAGCCCTGGTCAGGGAACTAAAATCCCACCAGTGACATGGTGTGGCCAGAAAAAAACCCAACAGAATTGACCAACAGCCAAATTGAGCTTCTAGAAAATATAATCATTGAAAATAAAGTGTAACTTCTTGCCTCCCCTGACCCGGGAGCCTGAACAGTGACCCAGATGGCCTTGGAGTCCAGCTTATAACCCCAGAAGTGGAGCCCAGCCCATGGCCCCCCTTGACTGCCGAGCAGAGCCTTGGGCTTTGCCCAAGCAAGGAACCCAACCAACAACCCCTCCTAAAAGCAGAACATACCCAGTGACCTTCCCTGACTAGGGAGCCCAGAGAGCAACCCCACTCAACCACAGAGCACAGCCTGCAGCTCCACCTGACTGCAGGGTACAGCGGGTGGCCCTGCCTGACCAGGGATCCCGGCCAGTGACCTTACTCATCAGGGGTGCACAACCAGCAGCCTGCCCAGTTGTGGAGCCTCAGGCCCCATCATGGAGTCATCAACCAGCACCAGCACTGTGCTAGGGAACACAGTGACCCCACCAGACCAGAGGGAACTGCAGAGTCCAGCTGGTGGCTCCATTTGACTGTGCGACCCAGCTAGCAGCCCTGCCTTCCCTGGGAGCCCAGCCAGTAGGATCACCTGACCATAGAGCCCAGCCAGCAGTCCCCCACCACTCACACCTCAGCCCTTCCCAACTAGAGACCTAACAGACATATATAGAGCACTCCATCCAACAGCTGCAGAATATACATTCTTCTTAAGTGCACACAGAACATTCTCAGGATCATATGTTAGGTGACAAAACAAGTCTTAACAAATTAAAGAAGAGTGAAATCATGTTAAGTCCCTTTTCAAACCAAAATGGTATGAAACTAAAAATTAATGACAAGAGTAAATTTGGAAAATTCACACATATGTGAAAATTAAAGAACACACCCCTGAACAACCAGTGGGTCAAAGAAGATCAAAAGGGAAATGCGAAAAATCTTGAAACAAATGAAAATGGAAACACAACATACCAAAACTTATGGGATGCCACAAAGGCAGTTCTATGAAGAAAAAAGAAAGACCTTGAGTAAACAACCTACCTTTATACCTCAAGGAATTAGAAAAAGAAGAATAAACTAAGCCCAAAGATAGCAGAAGGAAGGAAATGATAAAGATTAGGCCAGAAATAAATGAAATAGAGAATAGGAAATAACAGAAAAACAACTGGGGGGAAAATCAGTAAAACTAATTGTTAGCCCAATAGACAAAACTTTAGCTAGACTAACCCAGACAAAAAGAAAGAGGACTCAAGTAAATACAATTATAAATGAAAGAGGAGATACTCTAAGTGACAACACAGAAATACAGAGGGTCATAAGAGACTACTATGCACAATCATAGGCCAACAAATTGGATAACCTAGAAGACATGAATAAATTCCTGAAACAACCTACTAAGACTGAATCATGAAGAAATAGAAAATCTGAACAGACCAATGACGAGAAAGAAGATCAAATCAGTAATCAAAAACCTCTCAACAAAGAAAAGTCCAGGACCAGATAGCTTTGTGAGTGAGTTCTAACAAACATTTAAAGAAGACTTAATGCCAGTCATCCTCAAACTCTTCCAAAAAGTTGGAGAGAACCCTTCCAAACTCATTGTATGAGACCAGCATTACTCTGATACCAAAACCAGATAGACATTACAAGAAAAGAAAATTACTGGCCAATATCCCTGATGAACATAGATGCAAAAATCTCAAAATGCTAAGAAACCAATTCAACAGCACATTAAAAGAATCATACACCATGATCAACTGGGATTTATCCCTGGGATGCAAGGATGTTTCAGTGTACACAAATCAGTCAGTGTGATACATCACATTAACAGAATGAAGGATAAAAATCATTCGATCATCTCAATAGATGTGGAAAAAGCATTTGACAAAATTCAACATCATAATAAAGACTCTCAACAATTTGGGTACAGATAGAATGTATCTCAACATAATAAAGTCCACACATGACAAGCCCACAGCTAATCTAATACTCAACGATGAAATTTTGAAAGCTTTTTCTCTCAGATCAGAAACAAGACAAGGATGCCCACTCTCACCAGTTCTGTTCAACATAGTGCTGGAACTCTTGGCCAGAGCAATTAGGCAAGAAAAAGAAATGAAAGGCATTCAAATCAGAAAAGAAGAAGCAAAATTATCCCTGCTTGCAGATGATATGATCTTATAGAGAAAACTCTAAGGACTCCATCAAAGAACTATTAGAATAAATGAATTCAGTAAAGCTGCTGTGCTCCATGGTCAGTCTCCCAGGTTAGGTGGGGCTCCATAGTTGGGCAGGACTGCTGGCTTGCCTTCCTGCCCAGGTAAGGCTGAGAAGCTTTGTTTTTGATGATATGACCAGGAAGTTTACTTATCACTTCCTCATGTGTCCCATTGCCTGGCTTAGCCATAGGGCCACACGTAGCTGCCAGGGAGACTGAGAAGTGTAGTTTTGACTAGGTAGCCGTGGATCCAGTTCACATTTGAGGGTTTCTTAATAGGGAAGAAGAGGAGAACAGATACTGCAGAGAACTGGGGGCTTCTACCACAGTGGGTGTTCATTTTATTATTATTATTAAGTCACATATATCCTTGTGTACTTTTATTACTTTCATAATAAAAATAAAAGGGGAGGCAGCAAATGTGGGGTGTTATTTTAAGGTATGTGGAAAGGGAGAGTTATATAGGAATAGAAGTTGGGGGTTGTTTTTTTTTTAATCTTCTGTTTGGTTTAAATTAAGAAATATATCTGTATGGGGCAAGAGCAATTTGGAGAACATTAGAGAGATAGGGAGCCAGGCTCCAGTCCTGGGAGATAAGAGGGAGAAGCAGGAAGAGTCCAGGGCAAGAGGGGAGCCTGGAGGGGAGCCAGGCTACTGTGTCCTTTGAGCCAAGAGCACCCTGGACCCTCTGAACTGCAAAGATTAGTACGTAGCGTGGCTCTCTGTCACTGTGTGACACCTTGGTGTCCACACTGTCAGCTCTGTACGGGTGGGAGTATTATTAGGTGCTTTTCTGTTATATCCTCCTTTTCTCCTCCCTTCCCAATGTAGCGCTAAGTGCAATTCTAAGAAAAAGGTAAGCATCTAATTCTGAGTGAGCTGAATTTAAAGCTGATATATTTCTGAGAGATTTGATAGTCAGAGACTGAGACTGTTTGATGTCATATTAAAATGGTTTTATGACTAACTTGCTCACTTCCTTATTTTAGATTTAAAGGTACAATTGAGGAACTCAGTAACCAGATTTTATCTGCACGGAATTGGTTGCAACAGGAACAAGAGCGGATGGAAAAAGAACTTTTACAGAAAATCGATCAGCTTTCCTTTGTTGTTAAGGAAAACAGTGTAGGTGTTGATGTTCAGCCATAAACATAGTAAAGTTATTCGGTGGGACCTGCAATGTTTGAATAATACCTCGTAACTTATCATTGACTTATTTAGCACCACATTAAGCTGTTACAGTTGTCTCTTGCCTTAGAATCTCTTTCCACGGTTCATATTGACTCTTTGTGTTTGTTATAGAGAGACAGAGCACTTTGACTTGTTTTGGTTAACAAAGACCAAGTAGACATTTTCAGTGCTTTCAGCTAAGACGAAGCCAAATCCAGACCTTCATGAACCAAATTGTCCAGCTGCATTTACAATTACATACTTCATTTAGTTTGTTTTAATTCTGCGATCTGGTAGAAACAGTGTTGACTAGATTTCTCCCTCCAGGCCCCTCCATCAAACTATAAACCCAGTGTGAGGTGTCACAGTGCAAGATCTAAACAGAATCCAGTTTTCTTTTCCATGTTCCTTCTCATTTTACCCCGCTCTCCTGCAGAACTAAGGTTTGCAGAACTACTCAAAAATCATATCAAGGAAGCCTTGCATATATAGTATTCAATATCAGTACTTGGCAAGCAGTTGTTTTTTGGTTTGGTTATCTAGCCTGACCATCTCCCTCTCCCTTCTCTTTTCTTTCACTGCTTCCTCCCCTTGGACTTTGACGGAGCATAAGTGACTGGTGTAGATTGCATCTCTGGCTCTGCTCTCTCTCGATGCTGAGCTGTTGAATTGCAGACTGTGCACTGAACACGTCAAGAGAGTTTTGTTATGCTGTAGCCCCCTTACAGCTTGATGTTTGTAGTCTTGGCCTCTAAAGCTTGCCTGCAGACCCAGATTCTCATAAGAACCAAGCATAGTGGAGAGGAAAGGAAAGAAAATATTCTGTTTCAAATATGTCTTTACATGTCTCCATATTTTTATCAGATCTCCTGATTTACCTAGATTCATAATAATACATTTGTAGGCTTCTAGGTCTTTGGAGCACTATTTTTACATCTAGATAGGCTTAATAACTAACAATAAACTCCAGGATAATGGTGACTTTAATATGATAGAAGCTTATCTATCTTTCACATAAAAGAAGTCTGGGTGTAGGAATCACAGGGCTAATGTGGTAGCTTGTCAGTCCTCAGTGACCCATGATCTTTCTGGTTTAACTCTCTGCCAGTCCTAGAGAGTGACCCTTGTACTCATAGTTCAAGATGGCCGCTAGAGCTCCAGCCATCACCTCTTAGTTCCAAGAACAGAAGAAAGAAAGAAGAGGCAAGGATATGCCTCAGCTATTTTTTAACTTTTCCTGGAAGTTGCCACATACGTTTGTACTTATATCTCATTAGCCAGAACTCAATCATAGGGCCACAGCAAACTCAGGAGACAATAGAAAAGGTAGTCTTTACTCTGGGTGACCTTATAGCCAGCTGAAAATCAGGGCTCTGTTATGGAAGAGGGGGAGAATGGATACTGGGGTGAGCACCAAGCAACCTTTGCAATTCTGTTCCCTGCAGATTGTTCTTAAATGGTATTATGACTGATGCGAATGCATCGGACTCTTTGGAGTAATCGAGTGCCATTCTTATCGTGGATCTCAGGGAGCCAGTGAAAGGGACATGGAGAGGAAGCTCAGCCAGATGTCAGCCAGACTGGACAGAATAGAAGAGAGTCAAAAGAAGAATCTGGAGGTGCAGAGGACAAAACAAGAAGAGGAGAAGGTGCACGGGCGAATCAGCAAGCTTGAGTTACAGATGACCGAGGATATGAAGGAAATGAAAGCAGAAGTTGATGCGGGTAGGCCAAAAAGAAAACGGTTCTCTGGGTCATTTTCTGTTTGATCTAAAAGCCAGTGAATTAATATTACCCTACAACTACCACCAACCTGGCTGATGAAGTGTCCTTAGGTGATTTTCTAAGTAGCTGTGGTATATTGAACGAAAATGTTGCTTCGTAGCCAAGGACGTGAAGACAGACCTCGAGAGACAGGCAAACAAACCTAAAATCGCTTAGCTTGGAACTGATGTACATTTTCTTTAGTGCCACCTGCAGATTCTTTTCTGATCAAAGCCGAGGTCAATATGCCTCAGAAATAAGCATATATCTTTTTTTTTTAGGCTTAAATACTTTATTCTGTATTTACTAAATGTGTCTCCCATGCTTATTTGATCCATTATATAATCTAGCAACAAAGAACTAGAGAATATATAGGGAGTAAGACAAAATGAAATCTTAACAAAATTAAAGAGGATATTTTTATTCTTTAAGATTAAATACTATTAAAACTAAAATGCATTGTTTTCTTCTCTGTTAAAAGCATTTTATATGTATCTATATAAAGCATATATCTTTGAGGGGCCTTTGAAGGCTTATTTTATACTGCTGGCAATATCCCACCGTGGCAATGAATGATTTTCCTCTGCTCAAAAGTCCACAGGGCCCATGCCTCCACACTTGTTTAGAAGACAGTGTTAGAGATGATTTTAAGTTCTGAAGTGCTGCCAGGTACAGGAGGGATTCGATTTATCCTCTGAACTCAGGAATACAGAACTGGGACCAATAACTGGAAGTTACCTGAAGACAGACTTTAACTCAGTATGAAGCAGAAGTATCTACAGTTAACGGTCCTAGGAAGACGCGGGTGCTTTGTGAGTCTCAGAGCTCTTTACTGAAAGTATTTAAGTGAAGACTTGTTGACCATGGTCAGGGAAGAGAAGACAGACGGGTAGTGTGGGAAGGGGAACTATATTATCTCCTGATTCCTTCCAGTTTTCTGGTTCTGTGAATTTTCTTCATGGAATTGTTCTATTTGGGCCACATGGAAATAAAAGTAGTTAGTTATCCCAAGAATAATTTTGTTGTAACCACCACAAGGTTACTATTTTATTTAAGGAGAAGCTGCCATTAAATTTATGAATTTTAGAACTTGTGAAGATAAAAATGAATTTCCTTTCTTGGTCTTTTGGGTAGAATGTGGTAGATGAATATTTTATTGATGGTTAACTTTGCATCATTTGCTGAGTGGATTTATTGTCAGCTATCCAGCATATCACTGAGGTTGTGAATAGTTAGTACCTAATAAGAAATGCATAGGAGCCTTTTAAAAATTAAAAATATTGACTTTTTCTTGTTACGAAAACAAACTTCTTAGTGGAAAATCATAAAGCACACAAAAAAAATAAACCCTCCTATTACCCAGAGTTCTTTTTTATGTGTATTATCTTTCTATACATACAGGATATATATATATATGCTTTTCCAAATACAGACTCATGCAATACATGCTGAATTGTAACCTACTCTTTTATTTAGTAATATGTTGTATCTTTTCATTCAGTTAAGGACATTATTTTTTTAAAAACTCACTCATTTTTTATTATTAATATTATTATTATTATTATTTTGGCTGCACCACGTGGCTTGCGGGATCTTTAGTTCCCTGACCAGGATTCAACCCAGGCCCCCGGCAGCAAAAGTATTGAATCCTAACCACTGGACCACCAGGGAATTCCCAACAAAATTATTTTTAATAAGGAGTTTTTATACTTCTTTTTCATGAATTGTTACATAAAGAAAATTTTCTGAGAGAAAACTCTAAATATGCTAGTGAAGACAAGATGTTTTTGACACTTATTTTAAAAACCAATAGGGAACTTCCCTGGTGGAGCAGTGGTTAAGAATCCACCTGCCAATGCAGGGGACATGGATGGGTTCGATCCCTGGTCCAGGAAGATCCCACATGCCGTGGAGCAGCTAAGCCCGTGCGCCACAACTACTGAGCCTGCACTCTAGAGCCCGTGAGCCACAACTACTGAGCCCGTTAGCCACAACAACTGAAGCCCGTGCACCTAGAGCCCATGCTCTGCAACAAGAGAAGCCATTGCAATGAGAAGCCGTGCACCACAACGAACAGTAGCTCCTGCTCACCGCAACTAGAGAAGGCCCATGCGCAGCAACGAAGACCCAAAGAAGCCAAAAATAAATAAATAAATAAATTTTTAAAAAACCAATACGAATATAGAATAATACAAAATGACCTTTTGATTGGGAATTTTTTCTATTTTTAGCTTTTTATTTTGAAATAATTTCAAATTTAGTAAAACCATTAAGACTAGTCCAAAAACTATACATCTTTCACTTAGAGTCACCAATTGTTAACACTTTTGAAATTTGCTTAATGTGTGAGTGTGTGTATGAATATAAGTTTTTTTCCTAAATCTTTTGGGAGTAAGTTGCAGAAGCCAGAATACCTTTTTACCCCTATATTATTTCAATGTATATACCCTAAGAACAAGGACATTCTCTTAAGTAACTATGGTACAGTGCAATATTGATGAAACATTTTTCTTTTTTTTTTTTAAGGAATTTTGCCTTTTTAAAAAAAATTTTAATTATTTAATTATTTATTTATTTTTGCTGCGTTGGGTCTTTGTTTCTGTGCAAGGGCTTTCTCTAGTTGCAGCAAGCAGGGGCCGCTCCTCATTGCGGTGCGCGGGCCTCTCACTATCGCGGCCTTTCTTGTTGCAGAGCACAGGCTCCAGACGCGCAGGCTCAGTAATTGTGGCTCACGGGCCCAGTTGCTCCGCGGCACGTGGGATCTTCCCAGATCAGGGCTCGAACCGGTGTCCCCTGCATCGGCAGGCAGATTCTCAACCACTACGCCACCAGGGAAGCCCTGATGAAACATTTTTCAATACTCAATTGTCAAGTTTCACCATTGTTTCCTTTACAGCAGACCTTCCCCAATCCAGGTTCTAATCCAGAATCACGTATCATATTTAGTTACCATGTTTCTTTATTTAGTCTCCTTTAATCTAGGTCAGTTCCACAGTAGTGTTGTCATCATTAAAGAGCACAAGCCAGTACTTTGTGTGTCCCACAGTCTGGATCTGTTTCCTTCCTTTTAATGAGATTCAGGGTGTGCATTTTGAACAGAAATGCCACAGAAGTGATGTGTCCTTCCCAGGGTTTTCTTATCGAGGATACATGATGTTGGTTCCTCCCAGTGTTGGTGAAGTTAGCTTTGATCTCTTGGTTAAAGTGGTGTCTGTCAGATTTCTCCACTGTAATATTTCCTTTTTCCCTTTGTATCCATCTGTAGGGAGATACTCTGAAACTAGGTAACTATCCTGTTTCCCATCAAACTATTATTCCAGTAGTTTTAGTATCTATTGATATCTTTTGCCCAGATCAGTTATTACTATCTGCTGTAGGTTTGATACAGGCTTGTTTTTTAATATTGACTCCTATGAAATTTACCTCTTCTTGAAGGGTTTACAGCCATCTATGAAAGCATAGGATCCCTCAGGCAAGTTCTCGAAGCCAAGATGAAGCTGGACAAGGACCAGCTACAGAAGCAAATCCAACAGATGCAGAAGCCGGAAGCTCCAATGTGAAGGGACTTGGGACATGGACCTCAAAGGTGGTTTTGCCAGTGGGGCCGGGAACTGGATACCTCTGTAGCCAGGCTGTACCTGCATTCAGGATTGTTCTATTCATGGCGTGCATGTGCCGAGAAATGTGTTTTCATGGTTCTAAATGTTTACCTGGAGTCTTGAGAACACTCTCTTTAAAAGTATTACGTACAGTTTTTACCACTTTATTCCACTTCTCTAAATTCAATGGAATATCCTGCCCTCCCTGGATTTTGAAAGGCTTTTATCCCTTTCGTTTTATGAATGAGAAAAGACTTAACAATTTTCCTTCGATGCTTGATGCTCTAGCCAAGACTTTACTCTTGAAAAATGTCGTGGTGATTTTTTTAAATTAAGAAGATAATGAATTATCACAGGAATGTGTTGTTCCTCACCCTAAATTAAGAGAATGTCCTGATAGATTAGAATTCAACCCTTGAGTCCATATTTGGATTTTATTATTGTTGTCTGTGCATTTCTTATATTGGTATTTTCTTGTAAATCTGTCTTTTGTAGGGGGAGGGGATTTAACATTTGGAAAAAACCCTACCATTTACGCAGTGAAAATAGTTTAAAAATTGATAACTGCCATATAGATTACAAATTAAAATGGAAACTTAAGACAATTATCTAGATAATGCAAGGCACAATTATCTACATCGACCACCTAGTTATACCAGGTTTTAATATTGAAAACCTTTTTCAGTTATCCACCGCCTGTATAGTGATAGCCATATATTCAATAATGGAATGGCGGTTAATAGCCTGTTTATTACACAATTAGTTGTTCATTAATCGTAATGGGATGTGAAGATTTTTCAGGCTCTTTGATCTCCTCTCTAAATTTTTCCAAAATTGACACAAAGTGCTAGGGTTTATATACACTTATTGTAACTATATTCTTGTGCCTTGGTTATATCACGTCAGTGCACTCTACCCTGTAACAGTTTTGCGAACAAAATAGAAGGCACGATAAAACATCAGAATTACGATGTAAAAATGGGATCCTATGTATTTTTTAAATGCTCTTAAGAATTTTATCACTGTTAAGATGTTAATCATTCACTATCAGTAACGGAACAGATATTCATACTTTTGTATGGCCAGAGAATCAAATTGATATTGCATTTATAACAATGTTAAGAACCGTTCATTTTGAGCAACTTCGTAGATGACGGGTGTTTTATTTTCAATCGCTATATTTGATTAGTCATTGAAAATGGGCGCCAGTGCTATTCGTTCACCTGTGTCCGTAAAAGCTAATAGTGAGACACACGCCATTCTAAACTACGAGGGTGGCCAGGAAAAAGAAAACAGGGATACTTTGAAAAATTGAAAAACTTTTTTTTTGTTTGCCTAGGACTCAGGAAAATCAAAGCATTTTCTATTTTAGAAGAAATCGTAACTGAAATCTCTAACTGGCTATTACTGTTCACCCATAGAAATTATGCTGCTGAAGTACATAATAGTTTACCCTCAATGGCTTGACAAATTTTTTTTTTAACTTGGACCTGAGAAGTCACGTAAGGAATATGTCATCCAACATATATTTCCTTATTTTGTCACCAATCTTTGCATCTCTATATAGGAAGACTATGTCCACTTAGTGAAAAAACAAAAAGGTTAATGCTCTTCCACAATCAGAAGGTGAGTTTCTTTTTGTGATAGAGTAGCCGTGTTTAGTACAGTTCTCCTGGCTTCAGCACAAACCACAGCACCGAGAGCCATGGCCCCTCCAGCGTCTCTCTCCTCTGCGGGCCCCGAGGAGGAAGAGTCAGCACGTGTCACACCTGGGAAGAGGGGGACAGAGGACACCAGCTGGACGCAGGTCAAGGGGTGACGTGAGTGGGTGATGCTTCTAATGCTGCCACCACCACGTCACGAGTTCTGGCGGGGGTTCTCCACCCTGGCTGCAAGTTGGAATCACCTGGGCAGTTCAAAAAGCTACCAGCGCCCAGACTGCGCCCCCAGACCAACTAAGTCAGAACCTCTGGGAGGGGATGCAGGCGGCCGCACACGTCAGAGGCCCCTGGGTGACTCACGTGTTGTGAGCCCCGAGCTCCAACGTCCTCTTATCACCAAAGTTTAAATGAGAATCAGCTTCCCTGTAGTTTCCTTTATCAGAAATTTGCAATAAAAAGAATAAAACTTCCAAATCAGTGTGGCGTATGATTTTTAAACTTTTAGACTTTTAGTGTGAGGTGAAATTTAATTAGGTAAAATACCATAGGAAATCTCCTCTTACTTTTCTGGGGAAACCTTTTGGTGGTTGAAATAAAGTGCTCTGAGTCCTGGCAGACCTGCTGGTAAGTGGAAAGTCATGGGGAGCTGCTCCATCCTTGGGTCTCCAGCTACGGGTGTCTTCTCGGCTCTGGAATAACCACAGCTAGCAGTTCCTAGCGTGTGCTGTGTGCCCACGCTACGACCTTGGTGGATGTTCACTCATTTCATTATAACAACAACGAGTTGAGTTAAATACTGTTTGTTTCCCCATTTTACAGATGAGAAAACTGAGTCATGTAAAGGTGAAGCAGCTTGCCCCAAATCCTGCAGCGGGTAAGTGGGAGGCATGATCAAACCTGGCAGCTTACTTCCACAGTCTGGGCACCTACCCTACCCTACCCTACCTCTAAAGATAACAGCCTTGCCTAACTTTTTTTTTTTTTTTGGCCACGCCATGCTGCATGCGGGATCTTAGTTCCCCAACCAGGGATCAAACCCGAGTCCCCTGCATTGGGAGCACAGAGTCCTAACCACTGGACCACCAGGGAAGTCCCCAGCCTTGCTTCCCACATAACTCGGACTTGCCAGGCCACTGACTCCAGCCCCATCTCTGCATGACCTTACGGTTCTGCCATCTGAGTCCCTGTGCATTTTAATGCCCCGATTCCAAATATCAAAGAGAGGCAATCTTATTAGCTTTGCTTGGGTCAGATGTCTTCCTCTGGTTGGATCAGTGAAGGTGAGGTAGTTGATGCCACAGGACTGTAGGATCATAGGCATTTCATCCCCTGTCCTTGGCTGTCCGAGGTAGTGGACTGTGGCTCTGTGCATTGGGAGATGGGTTGTGTTGGGTGAGTACAGAGCAGAATAGAAAGACAGCGCCCTCTGAATTGTGGTCATCCCACTAGGCTTTCAGCCTGGAAAAAAAAAAAATCACAAACCACTCAGGACATCCTGGAAACTCAATGGTAACTCTGTGGAGTTTTTCTGTCACTGCTGTGTGACCTTGGGTAGTTCTTAACCTCTCTGAGTCTCATTTTCTTATCTGCAGAATAGAGATTAAAATAATTTAAAAGAGGGAGCTGGTTCATCGTTTTCAAAATACTGAAGTAATTTATGCAATACGTATTAGGTATCAGATGGTGAAAAGTGGGGCCTGGGGAGGGCAGAAAATATATGGGGGTCCATGTTTCGGTCCAAAGTGTCCCAGTATCTGCGGGGACTGTGTATGGGCAGTGATTAACCTCCGAAGAAAGTGATAGCCCAGCCTGAGACAGAGAAGAGCAGTAGAGCCCGTATGAAGAAATAAGCAGATGGGACCATCATGGAGATAATCCCTGAATGAGGGGAAGGGCTGGGTAGATCCTCAAGCTAGTTGGTCTCGTCTGTGGAGCAGGTGTGGCTTCCCCAGGAGCATTGAGAGGGTTGTGATGGGTGGGATCAGAGCTGGGGAAGGACAGACTCCACATCAGGAAGGGTAAAGGTAGATACGGAGGTTGAGGATGCAGAGCCCGGAGCTCAAGTTGGGAATTGAGATGCGGAACCGTGGGGGGTGAACCCGAATGGCTGGCTGGCGTTTGAGGCTTTTTTATATAGAGACTGGAAGACTCAGTGTGTGGCTGGGCTGGATGACAAAAGGTGTGCATCGGAAGCAGACAATCGTCAGCGCTGCGCTAAGGAAAAACTGCCAGGTGAATTCAGTATCCCTTCGAATAGCGGCAGTACTGTAGAATTACACGTAGGATAATGTGCAGAAGGTTGTGTTTCTCGTGCTGAATTTTGGGTCCAGTCAATGTCAAAAACATTTTTTGTCATCCGTAGAAATCGAGAGTTAAAGGACTTTTCTAGGTATCCTTTTATATAGGTACTTGCACTGCAGATCCATCTATTAGAGTCAGAATACTGGCTGTGGTAGGCAGTATGGAACATGTCTCCCAATGATCCCTGCCTGCTGGCATTCACCCCTTGTGCGATCCCCTCCCCTGGAGTATGGCCTGGACTTGTTAACGCACTTCTCATGAATAGAATATGGCAGACGTGGTGGCTTGTCACTCCTGAGATTAGGTTGTAAAAGGATTCCCCCCGACCCCCGTCTTACCCCTTGTGCTGTGGAGGCAAGCTGTCCCGTTGTAAGTAGCCTCGTGGACAGGGCCGTGTGGTATAGTCAAGGACTGAGGCCTTCAGTCCAATAGCCTGAAATGAACCGACACTTTCCAGCCATCATGTGAGTGAACTGAAGTGAATCCCCTCACCCCAAAGAAACGAAAGCAGGAACTTGGACAGTTGTATACCTGTGTTCATAGCAGCATTGTTTACAACAGTCAAAAGGTGGAAGCAGCCCAGGTGTCCACTGATGGTTGAATAGTTATGCAAAACATTGTGTATGCATACAGTAGAATACTATTCAGCCATGAAAAGGAAGGCACTTCTGACACATGCTGCTACATGGACATTATGCTAAGTGCAATAAACCAGTCACAAAAGGACAAATATTCTATGATCCCACTTGTATGAGGTAGGTAGAGAAGTCAGATTCATAGGGACGGAGAGTAGCATGATAGTTGCCAGGGGCTGAGGGGTGCTGTGGGGAAGAGGGAGTTAATATCTAATCCACAGGGAGTTTCAAGTGGGGAAGGTGCAAAAGTTCTGGAGATGGATGGTGGTGACGGTTGCACAACAATGTGCATGTACTGAATGCCACAGAACTGTACATTTAAAAGTGGTTAAAATAGCAGATTTTACATATAGCTTACCGCAATAATAATGTAGAAAAAAAGAACCAAAGAAGTGGAATTAATTAGGCGTGGATTATTTTCATTCATTAAAGTTAAGGTGGAAAAGCGGGGTTGTCCTAGCAGTGCGAAGAAAATAATGCAAGTCCTATTATCAGCTGGGAGGGACGTGGCAATTAAGAGTTATTTGCGGGCCTCAGGCGTTGGTATGAGATAAGTTAGTGGTTTTGAGAATTAGGTCTTTAGAATAAAATCCAGTGAGGAATGGTATTCCTGTCAGTGCTAGGCTTCCAATAATGAGGGCTGTTACAGTAGAAGGTACTGCTTTAAATACGCCTTCTATTTTTCAAGCGTCTTGTTCATCATTTAGGCTGTGAATAATAGAGCACCTAAAACAATATGGCCTTAAAAAAGGCGTGTGTGCAGATGTGGAGGAATGCTAGATAAGGCTGGTTAATACCAATTGTTGCCATTATAAGGCCTAACTGGCTTGAAGGAGAAAAAGCGACAGTTTTTGTTTGTTTTTGTTTTTTTTGTGTGTTACGCCCGGGCCTCTCACTGTTGTGGCCTCTCCCGTTGCGGAGCACAGGCTCCGGACGTGCAGGCTTAGCGGCCATGGCTCATGGGCCCAGACGCTCCGCGGCATGTGGGATCTTCCCGGACCGGGGCACGAACCCGCGTCCCCTGCATCGGCAGGCGGACTCTCAACCACTGCGCCACCAGGGAAGCCCCGACAGTTTTTTTAATATCACCTTGGGTAAGGGCGCATATTGCTGCAAATAGTGTAGTAATAGCCCCTAAGCATAATGCTATTGTTTGGATGAATTTATTATTTTCTGTTAAAGGGTAAAAGCGGACAAGTAGGAAAATACCTGCTACAACCATTGCACTTGAGTAAGGCTGAAACGGGGGTAGGGCCCTCCCCTCTGCTGCTGAGGGAAGTCGTGGGTGAAGACCAAATTGGGCGGATTTTCCAGTTTCGGCTAACACGAGTCCTATTAGAGGTAGGTGTGAGTGGCCTAGGTCGAGTATGAAGATTTGTTGCCTATCTCATGCGTTTGAGTTAAATAGAAATCATGCTATTACTCTCATAAATCCAATGTCTCCGATAAGGTTACATAGAATTGCTTGGAGAGCAGCTGTATTTGCATCTGCTCATCCATACCATCATCCGATAAGAAGAAAAGATATAATTCCGACCCCTCTCGTCCAATAAAACGTTGAAAAAAGGTTGTTCACAGTGACAAGAATGAATATTGTGATAAGAAAGCGGAGTAAATATTTAAAGAATCGGTTAACATTAGAATCTGAGTGTATATATCATATTGAAAATTCTATAATAAACCATCTTCTAAATAATGCTACTGGTACAAATATTATTGAGAAATAGTCTGTTTTGAAGCTAAGTGATAATTTAAGGGTTTGGATGGTAATTCATCGTCCGTTTGAGATAATTATTTCTGACAAAAGCATGTGAGATAGGGGTTTTTACATATGGTGGGTATTTGTTGCTTTTGTAAATGTTGGTGTTTGTTATTATCATTGGTATTGTTAATATAAAGAGTGTGACTAACGTGAAAGAGGAGAATAAGTTTATTACTGTTATTTGGAGTTGCACCCACCCCAGTCAAGACTTCAGTTGAGACGGTAGCCCTGGCAGTTTTACTACAATCTCATGAGAGACAGTGAGCCAGAAATACCCAGCTAAGCCACATGCACATTTTTGACCCACAGAAACTGTGAGGTAATAAAATACATGTTGTTTGAAGTCACTACATTTGGGGGTAATTTGTTATATACAGTAATTAACACACCAGCACTGGGGAATCTTGACAGAATTTTTTTGTGGAAATGCCTGATGTTATGTTACAAATTACATTGTCCACATATATAATCCTATTTAATACACTTTCTGAGCAGGAAATGACCTTAAAAACATATCGAATGACATATATACCTTATCACATTTAATCTTTGTAATTACCCTATTTGGTGTGTACTATTATTTCCATTTTGTGAGGGAGCAGATTATGGAAGGTCATACAGCTAATTAGTGGAGGAGCAGGGATGTGAATCCATATCTATCCTTCTCTAAAGCCCAGGCTGACATTTTGCTCCAAGATAAGCCAACACCGAGACATAACGTGATTGGTTTAATAATCCCAAAGCTGATTGGAATCAGAATCCTCTCTGGATCAGGGGTCTCAGCGTGTTCCCAGACCAGCAACACTGGCATCACCTGGGAAGTTGTTAGAACTATAAACTCTTGGGCCCCACCCCAGACCCACTGGATCAGAAACTCTGAGATGGGCTCAGCAACCTACTTTAACAAGTCCTGCAGATGATTCCAATGCAAGTGGAATTTGAGAATCACTGAGCTAGAGCTGCACTATAATACAATAGCCATTGGTCACGTCGACCATTTAAATTTAAATGAATCCAAATTAAATAAATTTAAAAATTCAGTTGCTCAGTTGCACTAGCCATATTTCACATGCCCAATAGCCACATGTGGTTAGTGGCTACAGTATTGTCCTGTGCAGATGTAGAACATTTCTATTGTCACAGAAAGTTCTGTTAGACAGCTCTGATCTACAGCAATAATTTCCTCACCTTTTCAACTGACAGCTCTGTCCACAACTCTGTACCTTCGTCGGTCAGCCTAGAACGAGATTTGGACCCGGAACTTTCCTCCAGCCTCACCCCTACAATGTTATGTCAGTTGTCCCTAATAGAGATGATTTCCCAGGTCCTTATAAGGTTTTGTCTCATCTGCCAGTCCTGATCAGTAGATATTGCTGCCTGGACTGAGTTGAGAAGGATCCGAAGGCTGGTGCCAGGCCCAAGGGGAGGGGCCAAAGTGTGTGAACCAAGGGCCAGCTGCAGATTCTCACCAGGACATCCCAGGCGTGGAGGATGCCCAGCAAGGGGTTGCCAGCCAGGGGACTTGAGTGATTCTTTTTTTTTTTAACATCTTTATTGGAGTATAATTGCTTTACAGTGGTGTGTTAGTTTCTGCTTTATAACAAAGTGAATCAGTTATACATATACATATGTTCCCATGTCTCCCCCCTCTCGCGTCTCCCTCCCTCCCACCCTCCTTATCCCACCCCTCTAGGTGGTCACAAAGCACAGAGCTGATCTCCCTGTGCTGTGCTGCTGCTTCCCACTAGCTATCTATTTTACATTTGGTAGCGTATATATGACTTGAGTGATTCTGATGCCGCCTAGGGAGACGGATCCAGCAGGCCTGGATTAGAGTGAGCCCAAGTGGAAAATATAAAGGGACACCAAATACTCTGTAATTAAGATAAATAGTATGTCAATGCAGTACTTTTTAAAAGTCAAAATTAATGCCACAAAATGCACAATGAACAAAATACCAAACCTCCACAAACCATGCTGTGTGGAGCTATTTTGGACCTGAGGCAAAAAGAAAAATGTGTGCCCTATATACATGTTTTATGTAATTTTATTTAAATTTTTGACATTTGTGCATCATGAGATTTTTTGGGTTGTTAATTTAGATTTTTAGAAATATTGCACAAAAATACTATTTATTGGGCTTCCCTGGTGGCGCAGTGGTTGGGAGTCCGCCTGCCGATGCAGGGGACACGGGTTCGTGCCCCGGTCCGGGAGGATCCCACATGCCGCGGAGCGGCTGGGCCCGTGAGCCATGGCCGCTGAGCCTGCGCGTCCGGAGCCTGTGCTCCGCAATGGGAGAGGCCACAACAGTGAGAGGCTCGCGTACCGCAAAAAAAAAAAAAAAAAAAAAAAACTATTTATTTTGACGGCTGAGGGTTTTGGCTGCTCTTCTCTTTATACTTAGCATTTGAGATGAGAGCTCACTCACCTCATTCTAATCTCGGCCCTGCCCAGAGATCTAGAAATTTGGAGCTAAATCCAGTTCTCAATTATTGTTATTAGCTTATCTCAGGCATGTCTGATTGCTTTAGGTGGTTTCTGGTCTGTTTTTATCCCTAATTGTCATGCTTTGTTTAATCTTCAAACTTGTGACCCAGTGTTTCTTGGTGGTAGGTTGGGACACAAAGAAAACAAAGCTCTGACCTTTCTGAGACTCAGAGGAGGATGGCAGGGGAGCGGGATGGAGAGGACTGAAAATGCTTGCGTGGTCTCGTCACTCGCTGCTGTCATCATAGAGAGAGCTCTGCCGCGCCACTTGGCCAGCCCTTGGGATTCACTGTCCTTTGCTGCCCCTATGTGGAGGGAATAGAAACTTCTAGGGAATCTTTTTAAAAAAATTGTGGTACAGTTGATTTACAATATTATAGTAGTTTCAGGTGTACAATATAGTAATTCACAATTTTTAAAGATTATACTCCATTTATAGTTATAACATATTTGCTATATTCCCCATGCTGTACAATATATCCTTGTAGTTTATTTATTTTATACATAATAGTTTGTACTTCTTAATCCCCCACCCGAATCCTGCCCCTCTCCCCTGCCCCATAACCACTAGTTTGTTCTCTAAATCTGTGAGTCTGTTTCTGCTTTGTTATATTCACTAATTTGTTTTATTTTTTAGATTCCACATATAGGGAATATGTTTCAATAAGAAGAACCCAGAACGAAGGAATGCCTCTGTGGAAGAGCCCTTGGAGATCCTTGAACTCCACTCTCATTTTCTAGAACAGGAAGCCAGAGAAATTAAAAGTGGGCTTTGCAGGTGAGGACGCGTGACAGTATGATAGACAAGCTGTACCCATAATAGTGACTCGGCACCAGCTCTGCACTGGCTGGGACGTGGCAATGAACAAAACAGACCAAAATGTCTGCCTTTACAATTTTTGGCTACGTTGGGTCTTTGTTGCTGAGCACGGGCTTCTCTCTAGTAGTGGCCAGCGGGGGCTACTCTTCGTTGCGTGCGCGGGTATCTCATTGCGGTGGCTTCTCTTGTTGCGGAGCACGGGCTCTAGACGTGTGAGGTTCAGTAGTTGTGGCACACGGGCTTAGTTGCTTCGCGGCATGTGGGATCTTCCTGGACCAGGGCTCGAACCCGTGTCCCCTGCATTGGCAGGCGGATTCTTATCCACTGCGCCACCAGGGAAGCCCCTGGCTGCCTTTATAGAGTTTCAAGTCTAGTGTGAGGTGGGGGTAGGGAGAGAAAATCAACAGACAAGTAAATCTCAAGCCTGTCAGTTGATGGTAAGTGCTTTGGCAGAAAATAAAGCAGGGGCTGGGGGAAGGGAGGTGCCAGTCGCAGGAGGATGGCCAGGGAAGGCCTTGCTGAGATGTTAAGGCCTGATGGAGATAAGGGAGGAACCAGGCAGCTACCTGGGGGAAGAATTTACCTACATCTTCTTATTTTTATAAAATAACCCTATTTATAATTCAGACATTCCATATCCATGGAGCTGCTAATATGTTGTCCTTCTGGCTAAACAGTTAGCAGCTTTTCTCCCCCTGCTTTTATGATCTCCGGATGCCTCATTGTCCCCTATTTGGCTTCTCAGTTTCCATACCCTGGATGACCAATTCTCTGTAGTAAATTCCCTGTGTGAAATACCTAGGGAGGTTTCTGTCTTTCTGAATGGACCGCGGCTGACACAATGAGTAAATTGCACCTGGGATTATCACTTGCTCTGCCCCATCACACACATGCTTTTCCTCCAGTGCCATGTAGATCTTTGTGATGGAAGGAATGTTCACATATTGAGGTATGGGTAAGTCATCCTGGCTTATACGTGATCTGGCTTGAATTCATGTTCATGAGAGGGGCCTGTCTTTATGGCCTGTTTATCATGCATTGTACATCTGCTTTAGCCATTAAGAGAAGAATGCATTATCCCAAAGTAAAGTGTGTCCATTGTGAAGATAGGGATAAATGCCTCTCCCCACCCCTTCATAGCCCCCAGCTAGTACTCCTTCGAAGATAAGCTTCCCTTCCCAGATACCGAGGTCCTGCTGACTCGCTATGTATGTGCTAATCTGCCTCATTTGAAAGCTTGATGGAATGTACCTCTGTCATATTTGACGTTCTTTGATTCTGACAAGATACAAAACTGTACTGAAAACCACGCTTCTCCAGAGGGCTTGCTTTCTTGGAAAGCAAGCTGCGCTCCCGGGCTGTAATCCTCCGTCTGGCTGGACGCAGCTGTCTTCTGTTCCTGTTATAGATTGTTGATTATTTGCACCGACATTTGGAATTCCCAGGTTTGTGCTTGCTGATAAGCCAACGGCACCTCTATTAGCTAAGGTTTTGTGAGTGTGCCCCACGTTGTGCTAGGCACTGATCTCTGTATCTGCCAAGAAGTCTGGACAGAGCAGCCCCTTTACCCCTGCCCCAGGCCCCTGCTGGTCTATTAGCAGCTCCCAGACCCTCAGGCGCGCACTCTAGAATCTGGCCAGGAACTCATATGTCCAACAGCTGCTGTGCTGCTGCCCAAACCAGGATGGACAGGGCCACACACTGAGTTTCTGGAGTAAGACCTCAGCTTGTCCACTCTCTGCACAATGTTCTCAGCATCCTCAAACCCATCTGGACATTTGGACCAGTTTTCCACCTCTGGGTTTCACCCCAAGAGGGAGAAAAGGGAGGGCGTGTTTGTCAGCTGTCCTCTCTCCTCCTCATACCCCACTGGATGAAAGAGCAGGCTGGGTGTCCTATTTGTACTTGCTGTCTGGACTGGCCTCCCACCCTGCCTTGTCCTCATTCCAAGCCCCTGATGGTAGAAGGGGGTTCTTTCTGCACCATGGAGGCAGGTTTGGATTATGACCAAGTCCATAGCTGTTGCTCCTACTAGGAAAAGAAATTTAGAAGGTTCTTTCCCTTGTGACAAAGCCTGGCTTTTGAGATTTGTCTAGGTGTTGACACGTATAGCTATTCTGGGTTTCAAAACTGAATGTGGACTACTTTCTCTTGGCATTCCTGCTGTCACCATCCCAGTTCCCTCTTCAGCAAACAGATACTTCCATAGAATAGGGGACAGGTGGAAGGCAAGGTATGCAAATGACACAATTAGTCAATTAGTTTATTTCAAAATATTATCCCATTACATATACCTGAATATCCACCTCCTAGACTGTGATCTACTTAAAGGCATGGTCACGTTTCCCCAAATATCTCAAAATGTCTAAGAGAAGGCAGGTGCTAACCATGAAAAGATGTATGCATTAACTACTGTTTCAGGTTTCCTTATGTTGTCTTCCATTATCACAGCTCCTCGTAGGGCAGCTTCCTGCCCCAGACTATTTAGAAACTCCAATAAATAGTTCCAGATGGGCTAAGGTCTTTGATGAATGAAAAGTAAAATGAATGAACTGTTTAATTAATGCATGTTTAAAAAACTAATCTTTCTAAAGGGTGTGTGCTTGGGGTAAAATTCCAAAAGGAAGGTAAAAACACTGGGGACCATTGCATTAGTCATTCACTGAGCACATGCTCTATGGAAAGTGACATTTTGCACATTATCTCGTTTACCTGTTATTTCTGGACACTGTGAAAAATAAGTTTTATGGCAGACCTGTCTTAAACAGGCATTCCGAAAGCCAGACGGTAAATTTCTCTGGCTTTATAAGACTCAGGAAGAAGAAATCATTTCAGCTTAGCCTCATTTTGGCTCTTTTTCAACTATAGAAACTAGAGAGCTATGAAGTCTATCATTAGATGGAGCAATAAGGTATATTTTTAAGAAGCAACAAAAAAACCCCCGACACCCCACCACCACCACCCCAACTTTCAAATTTCTTAAATAATGATGACCTGATACACGTATAGGACTTTGTAATTTACAAAACACTTTTGCCTAAAATACTTAGCCCTCATAACACCCCTGAGTTACTATTATTATTCTCATTCTTAGATAAAGAAACCAAAGTTACTAATTTTAATTGAATACCTCCTATGTGCCAGACACTTTAAAATTGCATATCTCATTTAATTTAGACAACAACACAATGAGTAAGAAATTACCTTTTAAATCTTACGAATAGGGAAACTGAATCTCAGAGGAGTTTGGTCAAGGTCATATAACCAGCGAAGCAAGGCTGCACACCCCCATTCTTTGATACCAAGTCGAATGCATTTCCTACTACCACCTATTAGATCCCTCAAGCTTCTGGAAAGGAATTCCTATGTCAGAGCCTTCCTTTGCACAGATCCACTTAGGCCTGCATCTCACAGACCTGTAAAGCTGCAGAGGGGGAGAAAGGAACATGAGAAAGAGTTACCATTATAGCATCAGTGTGTAAAACTCATTCGTTTCAGCCTGAAAAAAAAAAATCCCTCTTCCGCTTTCTCACTCCTCCTTCTGCCTTTCTCAGGTGTTTTCATAACACATCCTTTCATTCGTTTTCTACTGCCAGTTGTAGGTAGTTGTAGGTAGCTTGGCCTTGGGGCTTTGAATAAAGCCTTCTGAGTGTTCATTAGTCTCAGATTGAAAATACTTGGTGGTGGTAAAAGTCCTTTCTTTACATGGTGATCCCCCTCCCCACTACAGCCCTGAATCCCTCTTGAAATATAAATGTATTCTAATGCCTAGAAAATAGACCAGTAGCTAATAGGTAGTTAATAAGTATGGTTGAATGAATGATTATTACTGAACACGTATTGAAATGTAAGAGTGGATGGTGTTGTTTCTGTTTGAAGCGTCACCAAATAACACTGAATGTATGGAACACTCATTATCATAAACTTTACATTCAGGAGTCCTTCTGTGACTCGGCCACCTTCTAAATTATTCTAGAAATGTTGGTTTGGGTGACTGCCCACAACTCTTTAAATGAAATGGTTCTGCACACAGTCTTTTGCCCAGATGGCTTATGCCCCTGGTCACAGCTGATTGGACCAAGGTAGACACCCTATCAAAGACAGCCAATCAGAGGTGAGCTGTTGACTTCTAATATGGTTTGGCGCAAAAGGCTGAGTTGGGTCTATAGTTATTTAAACTTGCATGCAGTCCCTTCTGCTTGCTAGGGGATGAGGTGGTGAAGGAGGGTTGACATAAATTAGCTAATATCTGGGTTATGTGGATATTCCTCCTACAGCTGCTTAGTGTACATTCTATATCTTGGAAGGGACAGGGAGAGACACTTACAGAGATGGAGTGAGATACAGAGGCCCCTCGTCTTCTAGGAAAGTGACAAGGCTCTGTGGTGTCAAGCAGGTGACTGTGCTTCAGGCTTTGGCCCCGAGGCTTCCACAGACAAAAGCGAGGCAGCTGATACACTGGGGAAGGAGCAAAAGGCAAGGAGTTGGAAGGTCTGTGTTTGTATCCTCACTACTGATTACAGGATGTGTGCCCTTGGATAAAAAATATACATTTGTAAAGAGCCCTGTGAGTACATGTCTGTCGATGAACAATACATTAATAACAACACCTCTAGACGTCTGGGTTTCATCATTTAGTGTAGGTAGGAATCCTCGAGGCGCTTATTCTAAATGTGTTTTTTTCAGGATCCACCCCATAGAAAATCTGCTTTAGTAGTTGTGGAGTTTTATCCCCCATCCCTCAGGTGTGTCTGACTCAGTCCACAGACCACAACTTGAAAAGCCCTGCTCTGGATGAAGGAACTAAAAGCAGGAGACAAGTCCATCTCAGTCAGTGAGCCTCCTTCTGGCTGCTCAGTCGACCGTGGCTGCACTGCCTGGGTGCTGGAGCGTCTGTGTATTTCAGAGCCCCGTCACTTAAGGCACAAACGCCAGACTGAGATCGGGAAGGGTCTTCTCGCCTTCCTGAGCATTGCGTCTAGGTGGGAGAGAACGAACCTAGGAAGGAATACGCCAACCAAACAGGAGAGGAGTTGGGTATTTCTCCAGAAACCAGACATGGTTTTCTCTCCATGGATGTGGTGTGCAGACTTTATAGTTTGGGGGCTTAGCTGGCAAATGTGGGGGAAAAGGGGCCCAGGTGTCTGAAGGAGTATCTGCTGAAAGTGCAGAGGGGCAGAGAAGCAGCCCCAGGGCAGAGGGCTATGAGAGAGCCCTACAGCCTGAGCAGAGAGCTGGTTAGGGTTAGAGCTATGGAGAGAATTCACTCTCACTCAGAGATGGCTAAAGGAGGTTCAGTGCCAACCTAAGAAATTCCCTGTGTCATTCTACAGGGTCCTGCCATCTGTCCCAAGATGGCCAATCATTTTTTTTTTTTTGAGAACAGGCTATCCCATGACATTTGCAATTGACCAGGCACTGAAAGAATTGCAGTATAGGAGTAGGGTCCAAATATGTGATCAGTTGAGATGATGGGCTGAATTTAACAGAATAATATGCAATAGAAAAGAAGCACATAAAAAGATGGTTAACGTCATTAGTCATCAAAATGTTTATAAAATCCACAATGAAATACTTCAATCCTACTAATATGGCTAGAATAAAAATGACAGACAATAACAAGTGTTGGTGAGGATGGGAAGAAATTTGGAACTCTTTTACACTGCTGGTGGGAATGTAAAATGGTGCAGCTGCTGTGGAAAACAGTCTGGCAGTTCCTCAAACGGTTAAATATAGAGTTACCACGTGACCCAGCGGTTCTACTTCTAGGTATAGATCCAAAAATATTGAAAACGCATGTTCACACAAAAATGTGTACAAGAATATTTATAGCAGGATTATTCATAATAGCCAAAAGGTGGAAACAGCCCAAATGTCCATCCACTGATGAATGGATATCCATACAATGGAATATTGTTTGGCCATAAAAAAGAATGGAATTTTGACACACAAAAGGACAAATAATATGATTCCACTTATATGAAATGGCCAGAGTAGGCAAATTTGTAGAGCTAGCAAGTAGATTGGTGGTTGTCAGGGGCTTGGGTGTGGGGAGAAGGAATGAGGTGTGATGGCCAATGGGAATGGGGTTTCTTTTTGGGGTGGTGAAATGTTCTGGAATTTGATGCTGGTGATACTCGGTAAATATATTTAAAAACTTAACTGAATTGTACACTTTAAAAGAGTGGAGTAAGCTGGGACAAAGTGAGAGAGTGGTAGTATATATGTGGACATATACACATATACACATATTTTTACCAAATGTAAAATAGATAGCTAGTGGGAAGCAGCCGCATAGCACAGGGAGATCAGCTCGGTGCTTTGTGACCACCTAGAGGGGTGCGATAAGGAGGGCGGGAGGGAGGGAGACACAAGAGGGAAGAGATATGGGGATATATGTATATGTATAACTGATTCACTTTGTTATAAAGCAGAAACTAACACACCACTGTAAAGCAATTATACTCCAATAAAAATGTTAAAATAAAATAAAAAATAAAAGAGTGGAAGAGTAGATCTCAATAAAGCTGTCATTAAAAAAACACTCAAAGAAGAAATAAAAACTTCCTTCTGAAAAAGTAATAAGAATAAATGCATGGTCCTGCCTTTGGGTCCAAGAATTAAAGGGGCTGAAGTGGACGTCTCCTTTTGTCTGGCCAGCCTCTGCCTTCTTTAGGTGACAGTCTCTGATTTCTCTGGAGAATTAGCTTCCTTCTGATGGTCCTGTTGGGAGCATAAGTTACAGGGCCCCTGACCTGCCACGCAGGGCGCAAGTAACCCTGGCTGAACCAGATCAGACTCTGGCTTGTAAGTCTGAACCCTGAGCCGAGTGGCTCGTGGAAGCTATTGGGACTGACTCCTTCCCAGGACGCCACCTGAAAGTTTCCCGCTGAGATCCCTGGGGCTGGTTCCATTCCTGTGCTTAGTTTTGGGCACGTCTCCTGAGACACTTCTTTTCTGCCTAGCTTAGCCAGAATTGGTTAAACTGGAGTTGCTTGTGAAGGGAAACCTCAGCAGATACGTTGAATCAATGTGGCATAGCAGCTGCACATGCAAAGTATCAGGAGTTTTAGCTTCAATGTTAATAACTGCAATTAACCATGATCGGTCACTTGGTGGAGCTGGCACCGTGCTAAGAACTGTGCCTGCTTTTCATTTACTTCAACCCTCTCAACGACTTCACTTGGTAGGTACTGTCTTGGCTCCATTTTACCCACGGGGGAACGAGGCACAGAGAAATTAGGTACATTTTCTGAGATCACGCAGCTGATTAATGTTGGACTCTGGATTCGAATCCAGCTCTACCTGACTCCAGAATAGTGCTCGTAACCGCTGCTCTGTACTGCCTCAAAAGGCATCGGCATTGTTGTTACCGAAAGTGGGGTCCGGCTGCTCGCCGCTCAGAAGCCAATACCCGAGAGGCAAGGTTGTTGGAAAGAAAAGTTTGCTTTATTTCAGATGCCAGCAAATGGGGCGGAAGGCAGACTCATGTCCAAAGGCCAACTGCCCCCTGACAATCATTGGGCAAGGGCTTTTAAAGGGGAGTCTCAGGGGTGTATAGGTGGAGGGAGGGGGTCCATGCAGAAACAGCACAGTCAGCTCTGA
Organism: Aethalodelphis obliquidens; assembly: GCF_003676395.1. Taxonomy (NCBI): domain Eukaryota; kingdom Metazoa; phylum Chordata; class Mammalia; order Artiodactyla; family Delphinidae; genus Aethalodelphis; species Aethalodelphis obliquidens. Next base: position 6,801,502 of record NW_020837970.1, read on the forward strand.
CAGTCATCTTGAAATTAGTCATGCAGTGGTCTGATCAGCGTCATCTTGATTGTTTTAAGTATAGCTACTCTTTAGTTCCAGGGTCAGTTTGTTCCCATTTCCTTGAAGCCAGTTCTTGGAATTGTGGCAGCTTAAGTCATGGCTACAGTTTGGCTATCATGTAGTTAACTTCTTCCACCTGGTGTGGGTTTCAGTATCTACAAAACAGCTCAAAGTATATGGCTCAGAATATTATCTATAGTGCTTGAAGCAGAACTAAAGGCGCTTGACTTTTCTTAATGATTAAACTAGTATTATTTGGTCTTGTTTCACTGTTTTCCTTTGCTTCTGCATTTTCTCACTTCTCTGATTAAATTTATTTATTTATTTATTTTTTGCGGTTCGCGGGCCTCTCACTGTTGTGGCCTCTCCCGTTGCGAAGCACAGGCTCCAGACGCGCAGGCTCAGCGGCCATGGCTCACGGGCCCAGCCGCTCCGCGGCATGTGGGATCCTCCCGGACCGGGGCACGAACCCGCGTCCCCTGCGTCGGCAGGCGGACTCTCAACCACTGCGCCACCAGGGAAGCCCTTAAATTTATTTTTTCACTAAAGTTTTTGTATAGACAAAAGACAGGCAGGGGACACGGCGGTGGGGAGGACCATAGGGGTCCTGCTCTGTTTCACTGTGGAGGGTTGCCCTGAGCAAATGGAACCTCCGGCTGTGACCTGAGAAGTTCAAGGTGGCAGAGTACATCCTGCCTTTCCCTGTCAGTGGTCTCAAAGGTAGGGCCTGTGCTTTAAGACACTTGATGGCAGAGTTATCAACCCTCACTGCACATTACAACCACCCAGGAAGGTTTAAAACCGCTGATGCCTGGATCCCACCCTCTTGATGTAATTGGTCTGCGGGGCTGCTGGGCCATGGGATTGTTTTCCAGTTTCTCAGATGATTCTAATATGCAGCCATGGTTGCCAGCTTCTATTTTTTGAAAACTTGAAAGGCATACTATACACCTGTGGATCTTGTTAAAATGCAGACTCTGATTCTGGATGGGACCCAGGAGTCATATCTCTAACAAGCGCCAGGTGATTCCCAGTAGAAATGCCATCCCAGGTGGAAGTCTTCATACTCAAAGTGGTGACCAGCAACAACAGCACCACCTGGAGCTTTTTAGTAATTTAGACTCCTGGGCCCCGCCCAGACCTATGGAACCCAAGCAGGAATGCCAGGGAGAGCCCAGGTGATTTTCATGCACATTAAGGTGTGAGAAGCACGCTGGGCCCGGGGTATATTTAAAGAAGAGCGAGGAGGCTAATGATGAGATTCAGAACTGAGGCGTCTGGGCAGGCGTGAACGGAATTGAGGATGTGTAGCCAGGAGGAGAGAAGAAAGAAGAGAAGGAGGCAGGTAGGTGTTTTGACCCTTGTAGAGGCTGTTTCAGGATGGAGGAGGGGACTGAGGGATGTGTCATCCAGAGGAAGACCTAGGAGGTCAGGGGGACTCATTCTGTCCAGCGGGGTTGGTTGGTTCTTTGGTTGGCTGCCCCTGGGGCTCTGGGGGTGACGCTTCTTGTCAAGGAGGTCACACTCGATTAATGATGGCGGAAGGAATTCAAGCGTTGTAAAGATTTGATGATTTCTAAGCTGTCTTGCTACTCTGAAATTGTGTCTGTGGAGTTGAAGAGGTTGGATTTGTCGGGTTCACCTGGGGACCTAGTACCTGTGGAGCTGAGGTGAGATGTGTCAGAACTTGAGTTTGGGGTCCGGGTGAATGCAGTATTTCGGGGTGAAACTGATGAAAACCAACCTACTGTGAGGAGATGCCTACAAAACGGTGTCAGGGAGGAAGACATTTTCCTTTACCCCCAGGGTGCTTCAGGCTGGTCTAAGAATTAAATTGACATCGGGGAGATTAACGGGAGAAAAATCAAACAAAAGCTTAGTAACGTGTGTACGTGGGAGAGACTCAGGAAAATTGAGTAGCTCGCCAAAATGGCTGAAACCCTCACCTTAAATACCATCTTCAGCTAAAGACACAAGAGGATGTTAAAGCTGGGGAGACTCAGTTATGGGCGGTGACCAGGAAAAGCACAGTAAACCAGGGTAGGGTTACTATGTGGATTGAAGTCAGTGCCTCTCCACTGATAAGTTTCTAGAGGTTAGGTCATCCTTTTCTTCCTGGTACAGAGAGGGAGTCGCCTCTAAAAATGGGGGTTTCCCTTACGACTCTGTTTCTTGCAAGAGGGCAACTCCTATTTGGTTTTCAGAGCCCTTCCCACATTTGCTGTTTTTCAGAAAATGACCAGCTTAAAACAATATGCCAAAGAGACATATTTTAGGGTGGCAAATTCTGCTCCCCTACAGGGGAGACGTATTTTACATAAGAGCATGTGGGAGGAGACTCTGGACACCTCCAAATCCAGCAGGGGTGACCCCAAAGTCCTGAGGCCCCGTCTTGCTGTGCTCTGATCTCTGAGGTCATGACGTGTGACCAGAAGACATGGGCTGGGAGGTGGAACCAGGGGTTGGGGTCACGTTGGAGGGGTGTTTATCTGGCACCAGCCGGAGAAGAGGATCTCAGATTGGGGTGGCCTGGTGCTTTAGGTAGAAACAGCTCTAGGAGGGAGAGGGGGAACCATGACGTCCTCGGGTGGAAGGACCGGACTCCCGTGGTTTCAAGCAGTGTGGGTTCACTGTGCCTGTGAATTGAGGGCGAGAAGCCGAGCGGGGGCCACGCAGGGAGACCTGGGAAGGAGAGGTCTGGGCCCCCGGGCGGCTTCACAGGTGTTGGCAACTTGGCTTTCTGGATCTTATTTCTTGGGTTCTGTCTTTCCAATGGTTCAGTTCCCCTCTCTGCCCCAGTGTGTGCCTCGTGTCTGCTGGTGGGATCCGCAGCCTCTCTGTGGCTTCCACAACCTCGGGAGGCGGCTGGGAGAGAGGCCAAGAGCCCCAAAGGACAGAGGCTACAGAGGGTGGGGATCCTGTGTCCAGGCGCTTGTGGCCTGAGCCCTCGCTCTTCGCTCACCTGGACGAGACTTGAGGGCACTTTGCTTGCGTGTGAAACACCCAGGAAGACTCTCCTCTCCCACAGAGGAACTTCCTTTATCTTTCTCGAAACCCGGAGCCCTCTTAGGCAAGCTTGCATTTTGTCTGTATTTGGTAGAGAGTGGGATTCAGAGAAACACTTACGCTAAGTGTGCAGGCCCCGGGGCGTTCTGTGTGTGGCGCTTTCCTGCCCTTCCTCAGGGCTTTCTCCTTGGTTGCAGGTATGCTGGGCAAGGGCAGTGCGTGGGGCGCCAGGTTGGGGGACATCCTGTGTGGTGATGGGGGTGGTGAAGGCCAGGGTCGCAGCAGGAACGTGCCGAGGACCTGCTTGGTCTTCCTTAGGAGCAAACCCATCAAGCCTCTGGTGGGTTTCTCAGGCCTTCCTCTCAGACGGGGGAGCTTCAGACTTCTGTAGCCAGCACTTGGGAAAGGCAGGTCAGACGGAAAAGCAGTCAGGTGCTGGGGGCCCTGCCTGGGACCCCGCCTTGGTCATCCTGGATCGGGGGGAGGCAAAGGGAACCTGCAAACTGAGTGAATCCCTATTCTGATCTGTGCCGTTCCTCCCGGCTAGAATCTCCTGGAATCCTCATAAAACTCTCCATTTGGAGATGACACACTGCATCTCAGAGACGTGCCTTGCCCGAGGTTCCCCCACTACGAGGTGCAGCCCTGGGACGCCTGGGGTGCTTGTGCATCGCACACAGGTGCTCACAGAGGCTTGGGCCACCTCAGGCGGGGGAGGGGCTCTCCCTGCTCAGGTGTCTTAACTGCTAGGACACGTGGAAACCCTTTCAGACCAGAAGAAAGGGCTATTGTTCTCCAGGCCCTTATCCTACCTTCAGGAGCTCTCGCTTTTAATCACATTTGAACTGATTATTATGATTCCAGGAAGCCAGCATTAGATTTCATTTACCTTCGTGTTTGGGCCCACCAGGAAGTAACCTTTGCTCAGAGCTGAGTGTTCCCTGGGCACCCCGCCTTAGGAGGAAGTTGATGAAAGTTCTGTTGCATCTGCTGCTTGAATAGTTTCCACCCAACAGTTGGAGCCCCACTCCAGGGGGGTATTAGTCACCCTGTCTTGAGCTGAATCAGATTTTCTGTGGGCTTTGTCAGCTCACCTCTGTGAGGGGAGGAGTGACTGTCTCCTTAGGTACCCATATTGGTCGGGCTCTGAAGTTCATGCTCTCAGCCCTGCTGACTATTAAATCCCGTGGTTTGTCCTGAGCTAGCAACATGTCGGCTCTTTGCCAGATACCACCATAAAGTCTGCAAGAAACTGTACTTACGAGAAACTTCTTGAATAGACAGTTATTCAATTTTTCGAATTCAGGGGATGATTGCAATGGTCTGATCTTCTACTGCGTCCAGCATACAAAGCAGTCCTTCTCATACTTAAGTTAGGTAATGTCATTTTTCCACTCAAAACCCTCCAATGGCTTTTTCTGAAGTACCTGCTGTGATCTACCAAGCCCTATGTTACTCGCCTTGCCTGCCTACCAACCATTTCTTCCCTCCCTTGAGGGCTTCTTGACTCACCCTGACTTTTTGCTCTGGTCACATTACCTTGTGTGCTGTTCATCCTACTATTTCCTCCCTACCTCAGGGCCTTTGCACTTGCTGTTCCCCTAGGTATCCACATAGCTTTCTCACTTCTTGCAGGTCATTACTCAAATGTGACCTTCTCACTGAGACCTTTCCTGGCTACTCCCTAGACTCTTCCTCCCTCCAGCACTCCCTTTGATATACCCATCTGATATACCGTATACTTTTACTTTATTGTGTATTGCCCATTCCTTTACTCTAGGATTTAAGCTTTCTGAGGCAGGATGTTATTTGTGCTTGCTTGCTTGCAGAGAACAGTATCAGGCAGTAAGGTGCTCAAATACCTGAGTGAGTAGATGAATGACCATCTCCAACACAATGCCTTTGGAGGCCAGTTATGTAACAAAAGTATGAAACGACTGGAATAAAAACAAAGGTGGGTGGAGAGTTGAGACATGCACATCCCTGCTAACAGCATTAACTTAAACAACAGCAGTAACAATCACAAAACAGTTCCAGCGGGCTTCCCTGGTGGCGCAGTGGTTGAGAGTCCGCCTGCCGATGCAGGGGACACAGGTTCGTGCCCTGGTCCGGGAAGATCCCACATGTCACGGAGCGGCTGGGCCCGTGAGCCGTGGCCGCTGAGCCTGCGCTTCCGGAGCCTGTGCTCTGCAATGGGAGAGGCCACAACAGTGAGAGGCCTGCGGACCGCAAAAAAAAAAAAACCCACAAAAAACAAAAAAACAGTCCCAGTGACACCAAGCCCATGTGTGTGCTGCTAGTTTGTGACTGAGTATGTCAGATGGGCTGGACTTCCCTAGAATTGCTGTCAGTGAATAGCCCTGAGGAGAGGTGCCCATGGTTTTCCTTGAGGGATCTTCTAAGAAGTAGTTTTGTGAAACTGTCATTTTGAACATTCTAAAGATAATGATGCATTGTTCATTACATTGTATCTGTAGAAGGAACTTTTTTTCTCCTATTGGTATCAGGTCAGGTATGTGTTTCTCAAACCATTTTATTTTTGAATCCTATAGACCCTAGGACTCATGTTACTGATAGTTGTTTTTCCAGGTAGAAAATTTAGAATTGAAACTGTAACCCTCTTAAAGGTGTGAGACGTCCTGGCATACATTTTGTATCAGCCACGTTCCTGATTCCATATTATGTCCTGTCCCTTTTGTGCCTTTGCCTCATCTTTCTTTCTTTTTTTTTTTTTTTTTTTTTGCGGTAAGCGGGCCTCACACTGTTATGGCCTCTCCCGCTGCGGAGCACAGGCTCCGGACGCGCAGGCTCAGCGGCCATGGCTCACGGGCCCAGCCGCTCCACGGCATGTGGGATCTTCCCGGACCAGGGCACGAACCCGTGTCCCTTGCGTCGGCAGGTGGACTCTCAACTACTGCGCCACCAGGGAAGCCCAGCCTCATCTTTCTTACTCAAACCTAATCCAATAAGAGAAGAAGTAAACTGAATACTTGCTCAGGCTTCTAGGAATAAACAACATCCAGAATAAATAGAACAGTTTCCCTTTGTTTTCTTACTAATACCCTCTAACTCAAAGGTGTCATGTGCTATGATAGTCACTGGAAAGTGAGAGAGAAATACAACTGAGGGAGGGAAGGACAGGAGATGGAAGAGGCTTCAGAGAAGGTTGGAAATAAGTGGTGAGAGGAGCAGAATGAAATGGCTCTTCTCCAAGAATTAGATCGTCCCTCTTACTATACAAGATCAGACCTCGTGAAACACAAAGAACATTCCCACAGTGGCCTGGCCAGCCATAGGTGCTTCGCACAGGTATATTGAAGGAAGTGCAGCTTCTTCTATTGGGAGGTTTGGGAATATCTAATGGTCTTGTCTCACATTCAGGTTCTGGACCCCTCTGGTTTCCTCATGACTCACAAGAGTGGGGGTCCCACCCGGCTGTGACTGACTATACCATCCCAAGAAGACTGTCACTCATTGACTTTTAGAGGTCCTCCCTTTGTTCATTTCTCAGAAACTTCATATTTGTGATCAGGACAAATAAAACGCCCATGCCTGAGCCTCTAGCTGGGTGAGCACAGCTGTGAAACTGACAGCAATCCTGACACTAGGGATACTACCCCCGTGACGTGGTCAGAGGAGAGGTCACGATTGCTTTTTATCTGACTTTATCCAGGAAATGCCCCAGTATCTCCCAACCTCTGATGCGCTAATGCGTTTACTGTGAGTGCAGAGTAAGTGTTTAACTGCCTGTTTTCTCATTAGTATCATTATTCTAATAATTGTGTTGATTCTGTTCATATGTTGCAAGAATGTTTCCTCATTTTCCTCCAGGAGGACTGTGCTCTGAATATTGCCTGATATCTGGAAGCCCTTTATGATGCTTAGCAACTGCATGACTCATGGCTGCCCATCAGCTGTTGTCAGTTTAAGAGAATGGTTCTATTATCTCCTCTAGCCAGTTTTCTTCCTGCTTTCATCACACACACACACACACCCTTCCAATTTTAAAAGACTCCCCAAAGGTGGGTGTCCCACCTATCTACTCAAGTTCCTCTTTTCTTCTGGCAGGAAGCTCAACTCATTATTTGATCTCCCCATGGCCAGAATTAAGTAAAACATGATTTATCAAGCACCTTCTACGTGTCACATACTGTTCTAGGGAGCGGGGAGGTAGCAGTGAACAAAACAAACTCTCCTTCCTTCCTGGAGCGAACTTCGCGGTGAGGGGAGAGAGGCAGTAAATGAAATAGGTAAAAGACGTGACGGTAAGCGTTAGGGAGGTAAATAAACCAGGAAAGGGGGTCAGGGCATGTGTGTGCCCACGTGGAGGGACGTAACTTGCAAGTGAGAGTTCAGCGAAGCTTGTCCTCGGAAGGTGGCATTTGAGTCATGACTTGCAGGAGTGAGCCGTCCTGGGAACCAGGGACAAGAGTACAGGTACTAGAATACAAGGAAGAATGGAGCCCCTGAGGAAGGAGGTATTGGCAGGCCAGGAGCAGCGAAGAGACCCACGGCTGGAACCGTGGCCAGAGGTGTGGGAGGACTGGTCTGAAAACCTGAAGGGGTGCAGCCGATAATGACGGGCGTAGTGAGGAATCTGGCTTTGGCTGATGTGAGAGCCATTAAAAGGTCGTGAGCAGAGCGTGACATAATCTGGCTTGAGTTTTAGCTGTTCCTTGTAACTGCTATGCGGAGAAGGGCAAGGGTCAAGGAAGCAGGGAGCCTGGTTAGATGGCGTCATGGCCTCAGGATGGTGACCCAGCGGGGGGGGTGGTGGATAAACCCTCCGCGGCTCACATAGCACCCTAAGATGGTGACTGATCTCCTGTCTAAAACCATCAAAAATAGTAAAGATGAAAGTTCTAAATCAGGTGATTCCTATTTAATCATAGACCAGTGTTCAATAAATGGATATTTGGTTCTATTAAGAAGGATAAAAGTGGTATTGGAGGGCTTCCCTGGTGGCGCAGTGGTTAAGAATCTGCCTGCCAATGCAGGGGACACGGGTTCGAGCCCTGGCCCGGGCAGATCCCACATGCCGCGGAGCAGCTAAGCCCGTGAGCCACAACTACTGAGCCTGCGCTTTAGAGCCCGTGAGCCACAGCTACTGAAACCCGTGCACCGTGCTCCGCAATAAGAGAAGCCCATGCACCGCAATGAAGACCCAACGCAGCCAAAAATAAAAATAAATAAAATTAATTTATTAAAAAGATAGTGGTGAGTTGTTTAAACTTTACAGAAAAGTTTTATACACACAGCTTCATTTAGTCTTTTTAACTAGCTCATGCGCCTTTTAAACTAGATACCATTGTCTATTTTAATTTAAATCATAAGAAAATTAGTACAAGATAAAATAAAATTCAGACAGAGCCCGATGGTTTGAAAATGAAAAATAAAGGCTTCCTTGCTCATGTTAGCCCTGTCTCCCTCAGACCATCTCAGCTTTTCAAGAGCCTAGAGAGAAATCATCTAGCACATAAAAGCAGGGAATTTATATCTTCCCACCCAAACCAGATCAACCCAGCACAGTTTTCTGTGCCTTGAGTTTTTTCACTTAATAATCCATCTTCATGCCCTTTGCACATTCACACAGGGGAATCTATCCCCGGTCTTAATGTCTGCGTAGGTTAGGTTCAGACCTTGGAGTTCTATTTTAAATAACGTGACAGGAAAATCTTGAGAGATGAGCAGAGTTAGTCGTTTTGTAAAACAGGAAACTCTGGTTCAGGGAGAGAAGGTGACTGACCCCTTGTTTTGCAATGAGTGACAGAACTAAGCCTCAGGTGTTGGGTCAGTTCCTTGTGATTCCCACCGGCACCGAGAAAGCGTCCTCAGGAGTGAGAGGAATAGAAAGCAAATTGGCCTGTTAGAAATGGTGTGGGAGGGGCTCTTGGACTGTTCAGGAGCCACACAGGACAATCTCCTGCAGCCCTCTCCTCCTGCCCTCAGGTTCCTGTCAGTAAAGAATGGCTTTGATCCTTTGATGCAGCTGCTAAGGGCTTAATGGGGAAGCTCTTAAATCAGGGAAGCAATTAAGCTGTCAGGTGGGAGATCACCTAGTAGAGTAATTGCCACAGTCTCAGTGCTGAGCCGCTTGCCTGTTTGCATTTCTCTCTGTGTCATTTCCTCTGCTGGGTGGGACGTATGCCTGTCAAAGAAGTTCTCTCCTGTTTTTATACATTTTATATTTTCTTAAATTTATTTTATATTGGAGTATCATTGATTCACAGTGTTGTGTTAGTTTCAGGTGTATACCCGAAGTGATTCAGATATACATATACAAGTATCTATTCTTCAAATTCTTCTCCCATTTAGCTTATTACAGAATATTGAGCAGAGTTCCCTTTGCTATACAGTTGGTCCTTGTTGGTTATCTGTTTTAAATGTAGCAGTGCGTACATGTCAATCCCAAACTTCCCGTCTATCCCTGTCCCCCTTTCCCCCCCCAGTAACTGTAAGTTTGTTCTAAGTCTGTGAGTCTGTTTCTCTTTTGTAAATAAGTTCATTTGTATCATTTTTAAAGATTCTGCATATAAGTGATATTACATGATATTTGTCTTTCTTTGTCTAACTTACTTCACTTAGTGTGATAATCTCTAGGCCCATCCATGTTGCTGCAAATGGCATTTCATTCTTTTTAAAGACTGAGTAATATTCCATTGCTTCCATGTCTTGGTTATTGTAAACAGTGCTGCAGTGAACATTAGGGTGTGTGTATCCTTTCAAACCATGGTTTTCTCCAGATATATGCGCAGGGGTGGGGTTGCTGGACATGATAGCTCTGTTTTTAGTCTTTTAAGGAACCTCAATACTGTTCTCCATAGTGGTTGTACCAATTTACATTCTCACCAATAGTGTAGGAGGGTTCCCTTCTCTTCACCGTCTCCAGCATTGTTTGTAGACTTTTTGCTGATGGCCATTCTGACTGGTGTGAGGTGATACCTCATTGTAGTTTTGATTTGCACTTCTCTAATAATTAGCGATGTTGAGCATGTTTCCATGTGCATCTTGGCCATCTGTATGCCTTCTTTGGAGAAATGTCTATTTAGGTCTTCTGCCCATTTTTTGATTGGGTTGTTTTTTTGATATTGAGCTGCATGAATTGTTTGTATATTTTGGAGGTTAATCCCTGTCGGTTGCGTGGGTTCTTTTTTTTTGTTTGGTTTGTGGTTTCCTTTGCTGTGCAAAAGTTTTTGAGTTTAACTGGGTCCCATTTGTTTATTTTGTTTTTATTTCCATTACTCTCAGAGACAAATTGAAAGATATTGCTGTGATTTATGTCAAATAGTGTTCTGCCTGTGTTTTCCTCTAAGAATTTTATAGTACCCAGTCTTGCATTTAGGTCTTTAATCCATTTTGAGTTTAATGGTATTAGAGAATGTTCTAATTCATTTTTTTTAATAAATTTATTTTAATTTTTGGCTGCATTGGGTAATTGTTGCTGCATGCGGGCTTTCTCTAGTTGCGATGAGCGGGGGCTACTCTTCGTTGTGGTGCACAGGCTTCTTACTGGGGTGGCTTCTCTTGTGGAGCATGGGCTCTAGGCACATGGGCTTCAATAGTTGTGGCCCACAGGCTCTATCTAGAGCACAGGCTCAGTAGTTGTGGCACACAGGCTTGGTTGCTTTGTGGCATGTGGGATCTTCCTGGACCAGGGCTCAAACCCATGTCCCCTGCATTGGCAGGTGGATTCTTAACCACTGCAACACCAGGGAAGTCCTCTAATTTCATTTTCTACATGTAGCTGTCCAGTTTTCCCAGCAGCATTTATTGAAGAGACTGTCTTTCCTCCATTGTATAGTGTTGCCTCCTTTGTCGTAGATTAAGTGACTGTAGGTGTGTGGGTTTATTTCTGGACTTTCTATCCTGTTCCATTGATCTATATTTCTGTTTTTGTGCCGGTACCATACTGTCTTGATGACTATAGTCTGAAGTCAGGGAGCCTGATTCCTCCAGCTGTTTTTTGTTGTTGTTTGTTTGTTTGTTTTTCCCTCAAAATTGCTTTGCCTATTTGGGGTCATTTGTGTCTCCATACAAATTTTAAGATTTTTACATTTTATATTTTCAAAATGGATGGATCCTTATTTCTTCTGATTATAAAGTTAGTGAATGTTCATCATAAAACACACACATACTACATATGAACATAAAATAGGAAAAATTTCCATGTAATTCTCCCAGTGCAGCAAAACACCGTTAATAATTTAGGTCAGTTTCTAATGCAGGTGTTTGGTGTGTGCCTGCATACATGTGTGTAAGTGAGTGTGTATGCTTCCTTTTTATGCAGATGAATTGTTACTCATATTCCCCTACACTTGTTTTCATTGACAACCTGTCCTGGCTCTTTTCCCATGTATCTCATTCCTTCTATGCTCTAAACCATTTTTTAAAGATTCCAAGTGACTCTATTAAAATGGTTTAATGACTTCATAAGCTTTTATAGTCAAGAAGTACCATAAAGTATTCTTATTTTGGTGGCTTTCAATTTTTTACTCTTACAAATAGAATCCCAATACACATACACACACACATTTTAAATGCTCAGTTATTCAACTCATCAATAGTGAAAAAAACAGATCAGGCTTGTTGGCTAGAAGTGAGGTGAGCCAGGCTTCCTTTCTGGCTCCGCTATCTTGGAAGTATCCTTGATCTGCTGTGTAATGTTAGGCCAATCCCGTCCCTTCTCTGGATCCTTTTTTTCTCCCCCAACTCCACAAAAAATTTCAAACTCAAAAGCAGAAAGTGTTTGTTGTGGAGCCCTTGCTACGTGTGTGGAGGCGTACCACTGAGCGCTCTGGGGAAACTGAGAAGAACAGAACATGGACCTAGTCCCCCACAGCATTACACCCTGGTAACACGGCACATGCATGTGGTGGGTCAGGTGAATCGGGATCCTTCCCACCATCCTCCTACATTAAAGAAAGGCAGGGTCTTGATAACAATGGGGAAGGGGTGGCGATTCAGGAATAGCATAAACCAAACCACGGAGGTGGGGAAGTGGCAGGAACATGTGGGGACAGTGGGGAGCACAGTGGGCTGAGAAGTTCAGGTGGTTTAGTGATGAACTAGAAGGGCAGTTTGGTGATGGTAGGGCTTTGGATGTTAAGAAGAGGTATTTGGACTTGACTTGATCTAAAGCAATGAGCAGTCCTAGAAGATGAGGGGGGGCGGTGTTGGGAATTCATACAATTACAAAGCCCATTTTGTGGCCAAGTAAAAGGAGTGTGTGTGTGTGTGTGTGTGTGTGTGTGTGTGTGTGTGTGTGTGTTGGCCCTGGGATCACACCTTAGAATGTAATTGCTAGATTGGCATGTAGCCCAACTCTTTGGTGTGAAAAGATAACAAAGACCCAGAGGGTGTGAGGGTCTTGCTCCCGGGTACACTGTGAGTGACAGGTGCAGGTGTGGACACAAACCTGGGCTGTGTGACTGAGTGATGCTCCAGCCTCACTGTCAACCTGCTAAAGGCTTGTAACATAACGGCTTGGAAGAAAGCACTGAGCTTGGCATCTGGAGTTCAGGGTTCCAGTTCCAGCTCTGCCCTGGCTGTCTAGACCCTCCTAGATGGGCAGTTTATATGTAGTTAAATTGAATCATTGGATTAGGGCATAAAGCTTGTTCTTCTCCACCTACACAGTCTAAATCATAATTCTGTGTTTTGAAAAGCCCTTTTGTACATATTACCTTATTTAACTCTTTTTACATTATTTATTTATTTATTTATTTTTGGCTGCGTTGGGTCTTCGTTGCTGCGTACAGGCTTTCTCTAGTTGCGGTGAGCAAGGGCTACTCTTCATTGCGGTGTGCGGACTTCTTATTGTGGTGTCTCCTCCTGTTGTGGAGCATGGGCTCTAAGCGTGTAGACTTCAGTAGTTGTGGCCTGTGGGTTCTGGAGCGCAGGCTCAGTAGTTGTGGCGCATGGGCTTCGTTGCTCTGCAGCATGTGGGATCTTCCCGGACCAGGGCTCAAACCCATGTCCCCTGCACTGGCAGGCGGATTCTTAACCACTGCGCCACCAGGGAAGTCCTACATATCTTTTTGTAATGAGCTGCTTTGCCCGTTTTGTTAGGTTCATGTTGTACGTAGCTATAGTTTGTTCACTTTTACTGCTGGGTGCACTATTCCACTATGTAAATATGCTACAGTTTATATATTCTACTCTTGGTGAACATTTGGGTTGTTTCCTGTTTAGGGCTGTGATATTGTGGTATATAAGAAATACATTTTTGGTGTTTGTCTGTGGTTCCTGGCTCATTGTTCCCCAAATCCTTGAAATTTCCTGAGCGATAAGAGCAATGGGAACGATGTTTTGTTCTAATGATTGGTCTCTTGTCCTTAGTACCTTCCCCAAAGGCAGAATGGGTGTCTTGTTATTCATAACAAGCCCCTTTCTACCACAACTGGTTTTATGTAAATGAGGTGACTTTTGGAAAGCACCTTAAGAATAGGGGCTGGTTGCCAGGCAACTAATCATATATTGAGAGGGTTGGAATCTTCAGTCCCCCTTCCACTTCCCCTGTCCCATGACCTCCAAGGAGGGGTGAGAGGCTGAAGGTTGAATCAGTCACTAAAGGCCAATGACTTACTCAACAGTGACAACGTAGTGAAGCCTTCATAAAAACACAAAGTGAGGGGGTTTGGAGCTTCCAGGTTAGGAAACCAGAGAGTTTCCACGTGCCACCGTGCAGGGTTTAAAATTTCATGAGGACAGAAACTCCTTTGTTCAGGACTTCACTCTATGTACCTCTTCATGTGGCTGTTGATTTGTATCCTTTAATATCCTTGGTAATAAACCAGTAATCTAGCGAGTAAACAGGTTTCCTGAGTTCAGTGAGCCCGTATATAAATTGAACCCAAGGAAGGGGTTGTGGGAACTTCTGATGTATAGCCAGTTGGTCGGAAGCTAACCTGGGTTTGTGAGTGTCAATTGCAGTAGCGGGCTGTCTTGTGGCACTCAGTCCTTAACCTGTGGAATCAGTTGCTCTCCCTGGGTAGACTGTGTCAGAATTGAGTTGAATGGTAGGACACCCAGCTGGGGTCAGGGAATTGCTTGCTGGTGTGAGGAAAACCCTCCCCAAGCATTGAAATTGAGTGTGCAGAACTTACAGGGGCTATTGAAGGTAAGGCTCCTGAGAATATTTTTGTATCTGTATCTGGTGAACAGGTACACACATTTCTGATGGTTATATGCTTAGGAGTAGAATTGCTGAGTCAGAGTGTGAATATCTTCAACTTCAGTAGATACTACCAAATTGTCTTCATAGTGGCTGTACCAGCTTATACTCCAACCAGCAGTGTAGGAAAGTTTGTTACTTCACATCCTCACTGACACTTGGTATTGTGAGTCTTTAAAACTTAAAGCCAATCAGCAGGTCTGTAATGCTATTTAATGGTGGTTTTAATTGGTATTTTCCTATCACTGGTGAAGCTCAGCATGTTTTCCTGTTTATTGGCCATTTGGATGTCCTCGCTTGTAAATACCTGGTCTCTTACCATTTTCTTCCTCTTAGTTTCTTGTCTTTTCTCATGGTGCAAAGAAATGTTTTGTTACATTGCAAATGTTATCTTCACCTTTGTGGCTAAGTCTTTACACTCTCAAGCCTGCTTTTTTCACTTGGTAACATATGCATATCGTTCCACACCTTGCCCTTGAAAAATACGGTTGACCCTTGAACATCACAGGGATTAGGGATTCCCCCCTCCCCAATCAAAAATCTCCGTGCTGCTATCTGCCTCAAAAACGAAGGAATTGATAAATGATTCACTCGAGGGCAGGAAGCTGAAACAGTTTGGTTAGAATCGGGATTCAAACTCTAGTTCTTGTGATTCCACATGCTGCGATCTCTAATCAAAGAAACTTTGCCCCACACTCAGTTGACTTGTGTGTTCATCTGTAAAAAGAAAATACAGGTATTATATTTATTGAAAAAAATTCACCTGTCAGTGGACCTGTGCAGTTCAAACTCATGTTGTCCAAGGGTCACTGTGTACCCTGAGGCTCTTTCCATTCTCAGGACATAAAAAACTCCCCCCTGCTTTTTATAGCTATAGTGTGTTCTTACAGTAATTTACCATAGTTGATTTCAGTTAACTTTAATTAGACCCTATTGATGGACACAGAAGTGTTTCTACTACTTGGCAACAATTTATTGCAAAAAATGCTTCAATAGGTCTTATCCTAATATATCTTTATGCATGCTGAAGTACTTCTGTAGGATAAGTTCCTAGAAGTAGCACTGCAGGTCAGAGTCGTTGCATTTTTTATGTTGATAATTAGTGTCACATGGCTCTCTGTAGAGAGAACTCCTTAGCTTCTGCACAGTCTTATCTGTGTGGTTCTGTCATATTTTAAGTTTTTCAAATCTAATAGGGAACAAATGGTGCCTTAATGTAGTTTTTAAAAAAAACTTTATTGTGCTATGACTGACATAAAATACGGTGCAAATATTTAAAGTGTACAATTTAAGTTTTGCCAACATTTGTGAAACCATCACAACAATCAAGTGAATGAATATGTCCATCATGCCCTAAACTTGTCTCCTGTCCCTTTTGTATACCCTTCCCTTTCCCTCCCCACTCCTCCCCTCCCTAAGCAATCAAAGAGCTGTTTTCTGTCGCTGTAGATGGGCTGGCATTTTCTAATTTGTCCATTTACCTGTTGGACATAGGAGTTGTTTGCAGTTTATTTTTTTATTATTACAAAAACTAT